>NC_135252.1:4329048-4671965 GCF_964204865.1 Styela clava
ATTACTGCCAAATATAGGCATATATAAAATTTTCGAAAAACAAACAACTCAAATATTGAGACTACCAAAATGACGAAAAACATAATTATTCTAATATTCATGTATTCAAGTTATTTGTAAACTCACCGATGACTTTATTTTTTTCTCAATATCCTTCTTTGCACTGTAAAATTTATAGACATGCTTTAATTTTAAACCATTTTGAATGCTCAAGATGCAGTGAGCAGGAAATTGGATTAAATCAAGTAATTACAATTAATGTAAACTTCTATTAGCCTACTTTCTACTAAGATAATAAATTCATAGAATTTCAAAATTTTATTTATTTATGAACTTGTGCAGTTTTCCACATACTGACATAATGCATTTTTAACTACCGGTATGTTGAATGAAAAAAAGTATCATATGATATCGAAAAACGAATGATATGAATAAACGCCACATAAAAATAAAATGTGTTATATCCAATATGAGTAATTCTTCTGGTAATTTAATAATTTAGTTCGCAAATCCAGTGCACAAAATCAAAAGAAACAAACTTTCTGTTTTTCAAAATCAATTAAATGAGGTATATATAGATACGAAAAGTTGATGAATAACGTTTCCCATTATGTCCAACGCCATACTCCAATGACCACAAAAACTCCTTCAGCCTCTTTTGAATAGGCTTATCAGAAATGTCTAAATCGGTTTAGTTCAATCAGGACAAAATAAAAGATCGGCATACTATTGTGCTACTTATCTGTACATAGCAATTTCATTCTTTTTTCTTACATTGTTTGAGGTGTAGAAATATTCTCTTTTTCTGCATTATCATCAGATAACAAAATAGATATTGCTTCTGTAATTATATAAAAGCGGATTGAGGTTCAAAACCAATTAACAATAAAGTAAGAAATTAATATTTTTCATGTAATTTAAGAATATCATCTTGTGAACAATGTTCTTCAGTTCTTAAACTAATGATTTTTGTCAATGTCTGGTCATTAAATAGGCAACTACAGAACTAAGATAAGAAAAATCACATTTAAATAGTTGACAATTTGATACAGCAATTACAAAAGAATTGACAAATATGAAAATGTTTTAGCAATATCTTACCTCATTACAGTGTTAGAGCATTAGAATATTTACAGTAATCGATTAAAAACTTGTACCAAAGAATTCATAAGACTGTTCGAGTCTGTGGTAATACTGTAATAGTAAGCTAACTTAATAACTTACAGATTTCACAATTCCTGAATTCTCTTATTTCTGTATTTATCTTACTGGCTTACCATTTTTCTTCTCCTCTTTCTGTTTGATCGAAGGTGAATTGCCTTTGTCCCTCAGAACCATAAAAGGCAATTGCGCTGTAAATATCAGAATATAAGTCGTTAGGTACAAACAGACATAGGTACGGTACGGTAAGATACAATGCTCAGACTACAGTCATGTAGTGGACTGCCTTTGCAGCGTTCAGACCGTTTGCTTTTTCACAGTTTCAAGTGAAGCATTTCAAATAATTCAATTTAATTTTTATTTGCATTGCCACCGGTGCCACAACAGCTTTACCTTGTTTCAATTTCTTCACAGATCCCGGGCTCTTCGTCTCATCCATGTTTTTTAGTTGCTCATCTATTTCTGTATTTCTAAAACCTCTGCCCAAACCGTCAAAAGAAAAACCCCAAATTACGGTACGATTCTTGAATTCCCGCGCTGGCAACAATGATTGAAACACATCAGCGATTTTATGAGTGACAGTGGTCTTGCCAACTTGTGTTTCAAAATACAACCAGATCCGTGGCCATATATTTCGCAGGGTCCATGCTGTACTCGCAGACACTTTTACATATACAAATTAATATGAGTGAAAGAAAATCTTAATAAAATATTTTTAAGATTTGTTGACACTGTTAGAGAGAATGGAAGAGAGGGGCGGGGGCATTGAAAAAGGAAAATATATTCAAACATTAGAAACAATGGAAAATATGAAAATATATAATATTTATATATATGTAACATTTCATTTTATAAATTGTTGTTTTATAAATATATGTTTTCATTGATATAATGCTGTGATATTGGTTTATATAAAAACTAAAAATGACTTGTGGCCTCTCTCTCTCTCTCTCTTTCTTTTGAATTATCCACACACTACAGAGCGTTAAAGGATTGTTGAAGTCCGTGAATCATTTTGGCGTCTTGACAAGGAGCACTAACTTCATTGTCATTTCATAAACCTTGTCGTTTGGAGCTAATGCGTGGGGAGACGTGCTCATCCTTTTACTCGATAGGTTTGTAATTGGACAATAAACATTTTTAACTATGCCAAAGTAAGTATATAATTCAAGTCTTCGTTTATTTTTTCAACATTTTCTGTTGAGGGTAGTAGGGTACTGTAAGTGTGCACGAGCATTTCCATTATGCATTAGCACATCTTAAATATTCTTAGATTTTGCCTAATTTCCTGATTTTCCGTAGATATTTGTTTGTTTTGCCCTGTATGGCTTCTTAATTTTGTTGTACCGCAAAATTGAAATAAACTTAACTAATTTGTTCTTACTTGACTAAGATAGGTACTGAGGGTCTGGTATAGTTTAGTACCACATCCACTTCTAGTTGGCCTGGCTCAACAATTTTTGCATATGTCAATCCTAACCCCCACCTGACTACGTCACCGAAAAATTACGTCATTCCGACGTCACAGTGGCGTAATCAAGGCTCACCGAAGTATGCGGATGGTCGTCCAAAACGCGCAGACGATAACCCGAAATCGAGCAAGCTATTTCTCTCCTTTTCTCGTCGCATCGATCCTGATAGGAGAAAGATCGCCGGCTTTAGCAAGTTCTTACCAGCGGCGCAGATGCCATTTCAGCATTTTGGGCGATCGTAATTATACTTTGGCAATCCCTATGACGTGATGGTGACGTCGTAGTGACGTAATTTTTGGATGGCATAGTCAGGTGAGGGTTAGGAATAACATATGCAAAAATCGTTATGCTACGCCCACTGGAAGTACTTGTGGTTCTAAACTATACTAGACCCGGTACTGATACCTGTTTCAGTTTTTGCATGTTTCAATGAGTGTCTGTTAGGTCTGTAGGTGTTATTGCAGTATTGTGCGCTCGTTAATGCATTACAAATCGTAATACTGTAATATATTTTAGGTGTAACTTAGGGGGGTCTCGTGTAGTTTCGTACCACATGTACTAATAGTGGGTTTGGCAGAACCATTTTTCAGTTTTTCATTGTGTTGTTCCTATCCCCCACACAATCACGTCTTATTGCTTGTCAAAGTATAACTACGATCGCTTGAAATGGCATCTGCGCCGACAATAATGAACTCAATAACGCCAGCGATCAATCTCATCTCGGGATCGTTACGACGAGAAATCTTCGGTTAATCATGTGCCCATTATGAACGACCATTCGTATATTTTAGCAGGCTTTATTACATCACTGTGACGCGAGACCCACTTAGGCTATGTGCCACACACACAGGTACTAGGTTGGCTATGATATGACTCTGTAAGTTGGGCCCTGCCTTCTTCTGTACTGATTTATAGCGTATTAGGATGAATAAGCATGAATTACACTGTTGACTCTATTCCTGTATTCAGCTATTGCTTTATTGGTTGATCAGATCAACTGAACATATTTGTCAATGTAAACTAATCCAATTTTCTTAACATTTGAACATATCATTTTCATTTTTCAGATACTATTGTGATTACTGTGACACATATTTGACTCACGATTCGGTAAGTTGAGGTTGAATTTTTTCATTTGATTTATCAATCTCAATAACGATTGTTATCTTTCATGAATATTAGAGATAAGAAATTGACAATATGTTGGTTTCGAACTCAATTGTGCAAGGAATATTCTATATGCTAAATAAGTGTATTTTGTTGACATAAGGCTTTGTGTACATTTTTGAATATTATAAGTTTCAGAACTAAAAACCTATTTAACATGATCAGTCCTGTGTCGGTGGCAAATTATTACACAGACTTGTATTATGCTGTCCAAATTATTCACTAGAATTTAATGCAATAACTATACATAAAAGGAATGGCATATTTTGATAATGAATTTTTTTTTCTGTTCGCTTGTAATGTTGCATGTCATTATTGTAAATATATTTTATACATTCATATGTATTTCACTTTTGTATTTTTGCTGGTGCAGTCTATACAAATACTTTATTTCACCAAAGCCTGAATTTCAAAGTTGTTGCCAATTTTATTTTATCAGCCATCTGTAAGAAAAACGCATTGTTCTGGAAGGAAGCACAAAGACAATGTTCGGGTTTATTATCAAACATGGATGGAAGAGCAAGCACAAGCATTGATTGATAAAACAAGTAAAGGATTTATAGTATCATGTTATTGTATACAAATAGATACAAACTTTTAACTAGCAAACAAAATCAGTTTTCATAATCTCAGTAATAAATAGGACTATATGCAGCTGTCTAACATACTACTTAGCACAGTGGTTTTCAACCTGTGGTACACGTACCACTAGTAGTTCCTAGTACCACTAGGAAGATGATCAAGTGGTACGCGAGCAGCTTTGAATTATTGCAACTATTAACTTTAAGTTGGCTAAAATATATGCTTTATGCTTTATCTTCCATACGATATGTATTCGCTGAACGACCTTTATAAATGTTTCCCGGGCATCACTTTTAATAAAAATGAGGGTTTCAAACACATAAACCAGCTTATATGCGCCATACATAAAAACACTCTCAAAATAAGTATAAAAAATTTTGCAATAGTAAAGTATAAGAAGAATTTTTATGGGGTCAAGGGTCGGGGAAGCGTCCTATGGACTGGTCCAGTCTTTAGAAATCGCCCTCGCGTGCTATTGTTCACGAACGAATCGAGCTGGTCATGTTGTCGTCCGTCTTGCGAATTAGTTAACTAAGGATGTAGTGTCACATTATAAAATACTCCCATATCGCATTTCTTGTGCCATCGTTCCCCATGCCAAAAAATGGCTTTTTCGGTGGTACGCAGCCAGAGTAAAAAACAGTATAGTGGTACGCAGTCAGTAAAAGGTTGAGAACCACTGACTTTGCAAAACGGAAAGTTGGTGTCATCACTTGATAAATGAAGCTCTCTTTTATATTATTCATCTATCTACTTCATACATTGAGGCTTTAGCATTCAATATTGGAACATGTGTCATTTCAGAAATTAACGTAATGGAGCTAGCCATAGACTTGAGTAATAGCCAAAAATTCGATATTAACTCCCTATTTTATTACTAATGTCTGATTGATTATAAAACTTGATATCCTTTATTATTAGGCATCGAATAGACTGATTTATATTCAACTCAACTGTTTTATTGGAGTATATTTTATATCCCAATTTATACAATATACCACATGATATTGACATTTTTAGCAAAGGAATTTCAAAAAGGAAAAATTCAAGGATTTGGTGGAGCTGCTATTCCACCTCCAGGAGCAATGATGCGACCTAACGGACCAAGTAAGTGATCGTTTATTGTTTTCATTGGAAGATAATAATATTCTTTAATATCTCGCTGTCTTTTTGTAGTGGGTGGACCACCGATGGGACCAGGAATGATGCCAATGAGACCAATGATGGGTGGACCTGGACCTATGATGGGTCCCCCAATGGCAGTGCGACCAATGATGACGCCTGTTATGATGATGGGTCCGCCTAGAGGAGTTCCTATGATTCGGATGCAACAGCCAGAATGATCAAACTGATAATTGGACTTGAAATAGAATGGAAGGAACTGCTACAGGATAGACTCTGCTTTTATAAGACCTGCAGCTAGCAGTATTCATTTCATGACGAATTTTTATAAGTCAATGCACATTTATTATTGACAGACATTTGCGAGTTTTTAAAAATTCACAAGTTTATGATGATTTCTAATGTCTATGACTGCGGCTTTTCTATGAATTCTTTTACTTGGAACTTTGAAAATTCTTTAGTCATTAATATAGAGTTAACAAATGTGGTTCGGGAAAATTATGATCAGCTTTCATTGTATGAAAAAATGATTTAACCCTGATTTTGGTGTTGGAACTTTTATACTTTATCATGGTTGAAAATATCATTCAATCATATTTTTTAAATATTCAGAACCCTGTGTCTATTTTATAAAATTATCACCATTAAAAATGAATTAGATGTGAGAGATCGTTTAACATGGCCAATAAAATTTTATGATGAATCTCAATTTTTTGTGAAATTGAATTGTACCCATTTTTGTAGAAACATACTATCATATACCTGTGCCTCCAGCATCCTGCTTTAGTTTATAGTTATTAGAAAATGGATACTCCCATGAAGAGCATGGGATGGTCCAGCATTTTCTAGTCGTTATCATGACATAAATTAGTTTACATTTTAATGCTTTTCAACTGGAGGCTAAAAGAATATCAAACAACCAACTTCACAGTCTTGCGTGTGCAGTATTGACAAGCTAACTCCTGCATGATCATAAATTATAATGGCTGAACTCAATATTTCACACCTGTTATTAGCGGAGCCCACTAAGTTCGCATATGTTGTAGTGGAACTGATTCTATAGGATAGGAAGGAAATTTGAACAAACAAAGTAACAGTAGTACCGTCTAGCGTTTTCAAGTATGTACTGAAAATTCAAGTAGATTGGTTCATTAGTTGCCGGTGAATGCGAGGTATTCGCAACAACTTAGCAAATGTAAGCCCCATAACTTCAATAGATCAGTCTGTGCATCAGAAATAGACAAACTTGACTTTTCGCATTATGGCAAGACCGTAATAGCGAAGTTTACGAAAAGACACCGTTGTGGCATTTCTGGCAATCATGCTGCTACAGCGATTATTACATAACCATTCGTATGACAACTTGTCTTCCATTTTAAATGGGCGTCCACGAATGCAGACGCTGTGCAGCAGAATGTTTTTGGGGTGTAAATAAAATAGATTCTACTTTTCAGTTATTCTATTTATAAAATATATTTCTCCTAGACCTACATGTTTACAAACTTCAAAAGTCATATACAGGCCGCGAGCCGAGGCCCTGAAAAACGCCTAGAAAGTGAGTTTCGTAGCGCATATCAGGTAACTACCTGAAAATGATTTTAAAATGTTCCCTAAAAATTAGTAACAGATATTGCCTTGTTCTCACTTCCAAAAGTTGCACGTTTCACGGAAAAGATGCTTTCACTACAAGAAATATGTGCTACGATCTGTCCTATATTTTCTACATTTCCGGCAATGACCTTATGATGCATGACGTAACAATTGAATCGAATCAGCTGTTAGCGAGCGGATGAATCTTAGTTATTACTGCTCGATCTTGCGTTGAGTTGGGCAGCCTTTCCATAGCCCTGTTTAGTTATTATTAGTTAAGTTATGATAAGACGCTGTTCAAAAGTATAAGTAAGTTATTAAACCCTTGTAGATCCTTACCACAGATATGGGCCGTGAGACGGAGCCTTGAAAACGCCCAGAAAATCAGTTTCGTAGCGCACATCTGGTAACTAAATAAATTCTTCAGTTTTGTGTGAAAATGAACATACTGAACGCATTACAACTTGTTCCACAATCCTGATGCGAAATTGAATATAAGAGGTTCCCGGAAATTCAATAACCATAAGTTTACAACACATACATAAGAACTATGCAATTCGAGAGCCCTACAGCACACTAACACAAATGTATTCCTGTAACTTTTTGCCTGACCAAAATCAGACTTTCTCAGTAAATCATAATTTATTAGGTAGATTACGAAAAATATGGCATACATGCAACCAACAACAAACAATACTTTAATTGTGTGACAGGAGTCGCGAGTGACCTCGAAAGGTCTTCAAGCAGCGACACCAACAACGCTGATTTACATTAGCGAATAAATTTTATGTAATAACCACAAGCAGTTTACAACAAGAACAGCATAAAAATCTACATCCATTTTATAGAAGCTATCAAACGTATTTATTTTTAAGCAATGAAGTTACAAATTAACATCGTGAGCACGAAAACACAAATAAATCAGTTATTTCTCACTTAGAAATTTACCGGAAAAGTCAAGAAAATTAAATGAATGTACAGTATGTACATAGTGAATAGAAATATTACAATTAGTCTTTTTTTAGTTTATGTGGTTATGTATTTGAACAAAGGCAATATTATTTCTAGAAACAGGACTACGACACTAACAAATGTCCGAAAAAAACAAATACATGATACTCGTTGAATCAACTGCAATATCTAATTCACTTTCTTCTGAATTGTTTTCGAAATCCACTATTTTAAAAATCGACCTTTCCTCTATAAGTGTACTGTGGTTTTTGCAGTCAATACAAAAACAAAAATCTGTGCAATTTAAGTTGATTTTGGCACACTTGCATAAATTATTTTGATTATTTTTCTTACACTTGCAGTTTGCCAACTCAATAACTGATTTGAGGGTCACATGCTTCTTCAGTGAATCATTGTTGGGTGAAAAGTATAATTCTTATGTTTGCCAGTGTTAAATGGACGTGCCCTGGTATCATTTACATTCTTCATATCCTCTTCATACAGTGAACAAACGAATTCCTCAGCTTTATTTATTAATGCCTCGTTGACCTCAAAAGATCTTCATAGTTGAGAAAAAAATGAACTGAAAACCTCAATGAAGTCTCCAACATGAGTTTGATGGGCAGTCCAATTGCAGAATAGTGCTAAAGTATTTCAATATGAAAACCCCTCTAAGCTGTTTGCAACTATTATGATTCTCATATACCTTCACGCTTCAAGACTTCTTGTTTAATCCATTTTAGAGCACTGATAGCAGCAGGGATTAGAGCCTGCGTTAGGTCGGATTGGTGGAACATTGCCGTTTTCTTTTGTAGTACAGTATCTAAAACGAGGAAGAAAATCATATTTGGAACAGCATGAGTGTAAAAATAACACTAAATACTAACTAATACCTTGAATACATAACGCATTTTATCTGATGTACTCAATGAGCGTATATATGCTCATTGTATGTACTACAGCCCAGCAGTGTTTGCATACCAGTACTAGACTATATCTACACTAAATTTTGATATATCACAGTCTGAAATGCCCTATGAGTATGGACTATGGACTATATTTTAAAACATCAACTGTCTGTCTACAACTTGATTTCTCACATCTCAATCGCTTCCAATGCTACTTTTTTCCCACTCCGGCATAACTTATTATTGCTTCCCAGGTTCTTGTCGACTCTATTAATTTAGATTAGACCAACCGACTTTAGTAAAATTGATTATTACTTATCGATCTTAAGATCAGTAAGTATGTTGATAGGTATTTGTCTGTCTGTCTGTTTGTCTGTTAGATGAACGCGATATCTCACGACGGCGAGCTTGCCCCAAATTTTGCATGTGCATTCATCATATCTCTGACCAAAAGCCTATTGATTTTGGATGAATTATGTCGTATAATTAGCGAGTTATTAATTAATTAGTGATGGAACACGCGGTGTTGCTAGAGGTTCAGAGAGAATTACAATGCCCTCTCTGCGATGCGATCGAAACCGCAGTTTCTGTTTTGGGGGATCCCCCTTTTCGTGCGATTGTGTGAGTGTGCGCAACACTTCTCTGTCTGCGATGCTGAGCGTTTGGTTAGGTATTTTGGTTACACGCCGCTTCGACATCAATGATCTGGAAGCGTTGTATAAAGCTAATTCGGATACAATCGGAATCATCCGTCGTATACTATCTTTGCGTTTGACACAAACTATAGGATAATCGACGTTCGCCATTACCGGTGGCAAATAGGCTATTGGCTGAAACCAAATCTAATTCTTCACTAAAATATCGCTAGGCTGTGGTTGAATAGCCGTCGCAATTGCGGTCAGCGCCGTTTTATTTGACACAAAATATAGGATAGTTGGCGTTAACCATTTTCGGTGGTAAATTTGCTGTAAACTGATCAAAACGATCCAGTTCGGCTTTGCAAAACTCTTCATAAAAGTATTTCCTCAAGTAGCATTTCGGCGGCTACGTGGGTAGTTGTTACTTATCGATGTTAAGATCGCTAAGTATATTGATAGGTATTTGTGTGTCTGTTAGATGAACGCGATAACTCACGGACGCGTGGTTGAATCTGCTCCAAATTGCACGTGCATGCATCTTACCTCGGACCAGAAGCCTATAGATTTTGGGTTAATTATGTCGTATAATTAGCGAGTTATTAACTAATTACCGATCTAAGATCGATAAGTCTTCGGTCTCCGACCGATATTCTCGTTTTCTTCTCTTTCACACAACCGTGCATTACAGAAACAGCCATTAATTTCTATTTCCAAATATGCTGAATAGTCAAGAAAAGTCATTAAATTAATCATAAACATTTCATGCAAGCAAGAAAATCTCGTTGTTTGTGACATATTATTCTAGGTCTAGCCTTCCTTGGTGTTACCGAACCGTACCTATTTAACAACGTGTTATGAGCTGGTGCTCAACTGAAATTGCTATTTATGGTGAGGATATCCAAGTGTTTAATGTCTTACTTATACTTTTCAACACCTCCTTAGCTTAGAATTACAGAACTTATAACGAGAGTATCAGTATCAGTAGTTTATTTTTACACATGCCGAAAATACACATTATACGAATAGGATTAAGTAAAAAAAGAAAAAAATGCATTTTAGTGTGAAGGAAGACGCGGTTAGAGACCGAAGACTTATCGTTCGAAAGTTAGGGGATCCCCCAAAACAGCGCTCTTACTCCATAGTGACACCTTGTGTCCCATCACTAATTAATTAATAATTCGCTAATTATACGACCTAATTCATCCAAAATCAATAGGCTTCTGGTGCGACATACAATGAATGCACATTAAAAATATGGAGCAGATTCAATCTCGCTTTCGTGAGATATCGCGTGCATCTAACAGACAAATACCTATCAACATACCTACCGATTGAAATCGATAGTAATAACTGAAAAAAACTATGGAAAGGCTACCCAACTCAACGCAAAAGCGAGCAGTAGTACATCTGATATTCATCCGACCACGGGGGATCCACCTAGAGCTGACTAATTTGATTGTTACGTCATGCAGAAGTCTGCGTTCATTGGCCCATGATACCGGAAAAGCAGAGAAAATAGGACAGATGGTAACACATATTTATTGCAGTAAAAGCGTCTTTTCTGTAAAACGTGCAACTTTTGGAAGTGGGGGAACAAGACAATATTTGTTACTAAATTTCTAAGGAACATTTTAAAATCATTTTCAGGTAGTTACCTTATGTGCGCTACGAAACTGAAAGATAAATGGCCTCGGCTCTCGGCCTAATATATATATGGGACAGTGGTTCCCCACCTTTCTATCCTGGCGGACCGGTAAAATTAAATGTACTCGCGGACCGACAAAAAATTGAAATGACCGGAACAGACAATGTAATGCAATGTCGGGAACTCAATATGCTTCTAGACAAAAAAAGGCACACTCAAAAACATTTCACACGAAGAAAAACTATCAAATAATGTGCCGGCCAAAAATTGAAATGGGTGAAACATAATGTAATACCACATTTTCGTAATAAAATGCAGTACTGGGCATTCATTATGCGTAAGAAAGGAACGCATAAAACATAGCACATAAAAAATATGTACATGCCAAATAATGTATAAACACAATAATTCTAGTGAGAATTTTGCTGCTGTTTCGTTTCGCAATCTCGTCGTCCGATCCAAATATTAATTTGATGACATGGGTGACAAATTATGACATAGTTTATCAGTGCCGGAATATAGCCGGGTTGACATGGGCGCAGTCAAAAACTTTGGTGAAATTGAAACAGAGCACTCTTGCAGTGCAATTCATGACGACGACGTTTAATAAACTGAAAAGAATGCGTCGTTCACAGCGAAATTCCACAGTTACGTGTAGCCCGCCTCTATTTGCCTGGCGGTTTATGGTGAATATTTTGCAAGTCCTATTTCAAATATAGACCATTAATCCGTAGTCAGCAGTACCCGCATTTGAAAATAGAACATTAGAAATCGAGAAAATTAATTTTGGGAAGAAGTATAACTCGCGGATGTCAGAAGCGTCAAAATCGTTTATAAGTACAAAAACACGCTCGCATGTAGCGCCGATCAAATGCATTGAATGTGAAACTATTACTTGGATTTTAATGTTAAACAAATTGATTTTTAATTGCCGTTCAATGATAATTAACATGCGCCGTAATTAGTGGTGGGCAAATAGTTTTTTTTAGTCGAATTATTCGAATATTTTCAACGAACGCAACACCGAATAATGAGTAGTGTCATTTCAAACAACCGTAATTGGATCGCTGTATCAATTTTATTTTTCGGAATTTACTTGAAGACTGAAAACTTCGCAACATATTTATTTCATAATTTTGTCATAATCCAAGGCCGCAGTAAATATTAATTCCCGTGCGACGGCGGATATCGTAGTTTGGTTTTTATTTTTTGGACAGAAATTTGATTTCACATCGGCGACGATGTCAAAGACAACTAACTATTAGTGCATTCACAACACAAATTGATTTTATGCTGCTTTTTATCTTTTTTGTAGGATTTGTTTCACAGTTTGTAAATTAAGGTCCCGATTTTAAGCGAACAGTATTACTGACCCCGGAATGCGATATTTGTGAAGCTGATAGTTGACTTTTTTATGCTTTTAATTTTATATCATGTCTGTGTTACTTTCGTATTAAATAATATTAATTGAAAACTCCACAAATTGGTAATCTCTTGAATACTGGGTGTTGAAAATTCACGTAACTCAGCTTTGGAATAAAACACTGATACTAAACACTTGAATGAATCGGCAATAATGGCATTTCTACGTGGTCAACATAATATTTCTCCCCGTCCCCAATATCTTGGAAAATTTTCATAGAATACAAAATTTACCAGTCGTACTTATCTGGTTCGACAATTCTAAATTTACAAAAACGTTGTTGTCGCGCTTTATCAAAATTTGAATTTGAAAAATATGATAATTCTTACCCGTAACTCGTTGTAAATAAATGTTAATAAATACTAATTTGCTTTTCAATGCGCTGTGATTTGTATAATTAAAGTTATTGAGTCAGGAATGGAGGGAAGGAAATACGCTTTACTGAATTGCAAGGTACAGATGGGAAAAGTGGGGGACACGTGGGACAAGTGGGTCACGACATTTTTGAGACACCCTCATTTCGACTACGATAATAAGAATCATCGGAAGATTATTGATCAGATTCATTTCATCATAAGGTAAAGGTGACAGTATAGTCTTTTTTGCAAGTTCTCTGTTCACTTAAAATCAGTGATTTGTCGAAAAAGCTAATTAGAGATTCAATTATTTTTTAATATATAAAGTCGTCGTAACAGCAGAAAACATTGGCGTACTTCCAGATACGGAATGTATTTTTTAAACTATTGATTTATTCATGCTTAACCAAACCCTGAATGCTGTGAGTCTCTATTTTTGTTTCTCTTCAGTCCATAGTCATGAAAATACTAGTTTTTATGCTGTTCGAACTTTTTGTTCCTCATGAAAAATTAAGATTTTTTGAAATTTGCGGGACACTTTTTTAATTATTTGCAAAAAGTTATTGCAACTGGCGGGATACCTAAACCATATAAAGCTGAATATATGTAGGCCATCTTAGCACACATATATAATCTTATACATGGCTTTTACATTCCGGCAAGCTCGATACTTCAAACCATTCCATTCCCACTTTCAATCTTTGTTGAATTCCAATAAACATCGGAATCAATTGAAGTAATTTATTCTTCCTAAAGGTACGTTTTTTATTAGATTGCATTATACATAATTTTAAAAATGCGATTAGCGAAATTTGACGTTTTTGAAGATTGTGAGTATTCATTCACATGCGCATAATTCCGAATAGGATTTTTATATTTATGTCTGACGAAAGACAAAGCTGTTTGTCTACCCCCAAAGACGATTCATTTTTTCCAGCGTCAATGGGTGGTCGGTATGATTTAAAAAGCTAAACGTAGGCGAATGAAATACTTGACAAAACTATAATAACACATAGCATGAAAGAGTGGTTTAAATCAATGTATATGATATAATACAAAATAATATAATGAAAATACATGAACACAACACAACCACAAGAAAAGTGCATATTAACAGTTTTTACTGAATTACTTTATAGCTCAAGTATTTCAATTTTCAGTGTCATCCCAGTTAGGTTTGTGCCTATTTGAGAAATTATTATTTTCTCACACACCTTCTGTAATACCTCAAACGACTGTAAAATAATACCACGATAATTTATAATTTTTGAGCTTGCACAATTAAGGAACTTTCTTCGTGATTGGAAAATTCTGCGCTAGGATTTCGAGGTGAATGTGTGACTATTTCCGTACTATTGGCTTCTTTTTTTTCGGACAATGGCGTTTCTGGTGGCGGCCAGTGAAGTCCAACAACGAATAAATAAACAAACGCTCCTAAAACGCCGCCCATCAACGGCCCAAGTATGGGAACCCACCACCAACTCCAATTTTGCCCTTTTGGCGCCCTTGAAATTGAAAATAAAACATAATATTGTTAGTGAATAGTGAAAATTGTTGTATATAACAACTAAACCATCCATATGGGCTTAATAGAAAGGTTTTGCATAAAAACGTTCTTGTAATGTTGTTTGAGACGAAAACGAGTGCACTTCGCTTCATGAGCGACAGAATGCAAGGTGCCATCAGGAGAATTTTAAGTGCAAGATTGCACAACTTCTTGATTTTTCATTGCAATTACTATCATTCACATGTATATATATATATATAGCAATATATATGCAGCATGTTTATTTTAGGCCCAGAAAAGCATTACGGAAGCGCCTTGAAACAACTTCGACTTATGATTGAATACGTGTGACTGATTTTAATTTAATTGTCATCATTATTTCATCAAAGGGTCCTTTGCCTTGAATCCTATTATAGAGCCTGTCTTATTACACAAGCCAAGTTTCTGAAATGTTTTTGACTTACTTGTCATTTGAAACTCCGTATTTATTTGACTAGTAGTGGTTAGTTTCGGTAGTGTTCACTGTTCACGCAATCGCAAAGGTTACGATTTTCTAGCCATTTGGTTGATGTTTTTCTCATTATAAAGAAACACGTCGTAACAGTATAAATCTATTTTATGTAGCAACTGCCCCCTCTTGGTTGCACAAGTCACCACATTGAAATACGTGTTCACCTCTCAGTATAAATGTATTTTAAGGTTTACTTAATATCTACTTACGTAAAAACATCGCCTCCCCAACCAGCCATAGCTGTAAACAGTCTTGGTCCAAAATCACGAGCGGGGTTTATAGCATAGCCGCAGTTAGTACCATATGAATTGCCTGTTTAAAGCAAGAACACAATTACTAATAGTTGTTGAAGTGTCGATTTTTGGTATGTCATAATTTAATATCTCATCCTAAATTAAAACAATATTTGTACATAATACATCCATAAACCAAATAAAACTGCCAACACTCTAGTGTGAATATGAGTGTGATACCCATCGTTAGCACATATATAACAAAGGACAAGAGTTATTTTAGCAATAAAGGTTCATTTCCAAGAATTGAATTGAATATGTGAAGTCAACACCAATAAAATTCAAACCTAATGCAAAAACAAGTAGTCCAACTAGCAAAGGTTCCATTCCTGACGGTGGTTTGTTGTTCCTGTTATCTGTTATGGCAAATACACCGCACAGAAGTACAGCGGTTCCAAATATCTGAAAATACAACAATAATAACAAATTTGCAAAATGGCAGCCATTTTCTATTTACATGCTGGTTTGACTACTGTAAGCCCAAATGAAACCCAGAGCTAGGGTTACCGTATTTTTCTGACCTCAAAGCGGGACACCTCCAAAGACACGACCCCTTAGCTGCGATCCTGTAACATTACAGTTTCCGTTTTTACTACATAGGCCCATATTTGAAGCCATCCCGACTGTCTCCATTGACCATATTGTCATCGAGAGTTCATGCACACATACTCTGTCTGAATATCGGGTTCAGTTCGAAAAATAAAAGAATAGACGCTAACGACACAAATGATCCGAATTTAGATTTTTTTATGTGCAGCAAAAGGAATAAAGAACACTGAAATAGTCTGCCGTTTTCAAGCATTGAGAATTTAATTATTCGCCCAAGCATGCTTTTCTGTAGATAACACCTTCAAAAAGACGTTGTTCATTGTTACATTCACGTGAACGTCCGAACAGGACCAATTATAAATGATTTTACATGTGATACGTTCGCTAACAACGTTAGCGAGAACGAAACAAACAAAATCGCTCTCTCAGCTACGCTCTGGGTGGAGTCGCCAAACAAACCACTACATGACACGCATTGATCCAGCAATAAGGGATATCTGCCCCGAGTGCGGAACCGGCCCGCATGACGTCCCACATCTATTTATATGTTCAGCCAAACCAACACATCTAACCACAAGGGACCTGTGGGAGAATCCGATCGAAGCTGCCGTGTTCCTGGGTCTTCAAACACAGAACGACGAAGGATGTTAACAACAACAACAACATTCACCTTCAGTAAGTAGGCTAGCGTTGCGCTACACAGCAACAACAGTAACGAGAACATGTTCGTGTATTATGCTGGATGGCTGAAATGCCAAAGCGGGACTTTTGGCTGACTTGTCGGGACGGCGGGACAAGACGCTAAAAAGCGGGACTGTCCTGCCTAAAGCGGGACGTATGGTAAGCCTACCCAGAGCTGACGAGTGAAGTTTGGATATCGAAACAATAACGCTGTATGTTCGTGCTCTTTTTTACGTAATGTTTCCATTTTTAATCGAGGGCTTCATGACCCCGCGTTGAAGAAACATGCAGGCGAATCAATCAATTACCATCGTGTATTGGTCAGGATAATATAAATACCTACAGATATCAAAAAACCTAGTTTAATTATGTAACATTAAGGTTGGCGAGTATAACAACTTAGTAGCCTACAAGTAGGTGCCTCTGAGACTTTTGGGAGCACTATTATTATTCTCGAGATAACAGAAGACTGAGAAACAAAAAACGTTAATAAATGTAAACACTTTTAAATATAATGATTAAAAATAAAAAACATTTGTGGAAAACAAGAAAATCACCAAACTTGTATCGGAAATGATAAAAGGTAATCAGATATGTATACAGATTCAAAAAAAAATGTTATATTTTTTTTCAATTACCTGATCAAACACTCCGTTGACCAAAGAAAGATATTCTTTCGGATAAGTAGCAAATATTGATGCAGTTGCATTCGGTCCAAAAACTTGTCTTTCACCCCCGTCGAAAGCCTCAAGAGCGTCTAAAATTTGATAATTATAAAATGCTGTATATATATATTTAGGAGAGACACGATATAAGGAAAATCAAAAAAGCCTAAAAATGTAACATTTCATCGATAAAGAGCCGTGTTATTGCTAAGCATACATTGAAGCCGAATACATGTTTGTAATATATAATATTTTATATAGCTGAAGACTGATAATTTCATGTAAATTAAATTCACAAAATTTGGGTTTGACAATGAGATATGTTTACCTTGCCAAGACATTTCGGTACGTGCACATTTAGTGAACGATGTAAGCAAACAATGTAATTTTTGTTACCCGATGAAAGTTGTAAACTTAATCGTACCGTAGTAAATTCCATACACAACCGGTGCTGACAAAAACGCCCCAATAACTTGCCATAACACATACAATGGCAGTTTTTTCCATTCCAAACGACCAACGACACTCATTGCCAAACTTACAGCTGGATTCAAGTGGGCACCTGGATGCAAAAGAATTTGATATGCCCGAATGCCCGATGTCTAACTGAATGAAATAAAATTAACAGTTCTAAAACAATGAAGTGTCAGTGATCCGTGATTTTGTATGCATAGGCACTTCTAGTTAACTTAGTTAATTATTATTTAGTTTAGGTATATGTAGCCTAATTATCGTTATCTATAAAGTATGCTGTCGAATCATATACGTTTATGTAACGGTTGTTGCGATGTTTTATCCAAACGAACCGTGCAAATAATCTGAATAACTTTCCATTTTTATTACTTTATTAGGAATATATGGGCGTAAATACCTGAAACGCCACCAGCAACGTAAACTCCCATTGCAACACCTATTCCATATCCCCAGTATATTGTTAAATAATTTCCATCACCACCTTTACTCAGGACCGTTTGCGCAACGGAACCGTTGCCAAAAATCTGACAGAAAATAATATATTTTAAGAATATGATATGAAATATTTCCATAACCTTTTTCTCACGTTCGCATATTTAAACTAACCGAAACCTTGGCTTACGTCAATGTAGGCTAATATCAAAATGGTAATACAATAAGTGACTACTTGCAACATTTATAACGGGGTTATTTCGAAAGTCATTGTTTCATGATACTATTGATACTACAAACATTCAATTCTTGAATCAATGAAGCTTGACTGCACCCACACAATAATAACCAATGCATCAACCAAGCCTTGTTAAGGCACGGCAAATTCCTTCTTATTTGCATCCCATTTCTTTGACAACTATCAAACAGTGATGCATGCGACAGACCAAAGTTGTTGGTCATTGAAGAACATTATATTCCACTGGATTACAATTTACGCTTCAGTAAATAATAAAATGACTTGAATTTCCGGTTGGGCACAAACACGAGCAATAAATCTCAACGTTGGACACCCACACGATCTCTTACCATAAGAATGAAGGTTCCCAAACATTCGGCCATACATTCTCTTAATAGTTTGTTCTGTATTCTCAGTCCTCTCTTTTTATGCATCTGGGGCATTTCCTTTATGGAACTCTTGCTCGCCTTCCTAAGATCTGAATAGAAAATCGCTTTATGCAATGCTACTTGACCGCTCACTGATTTTTGCAAATCAACGCATAGATACTAACGACGAAAATTAAATAACTACTGCCGACGTCGTGTCGCCAATGTGATTCCGTTATGAATTTTATCAGTAACATGCGACGAAATCAACAGTCGACCCGCGGGCGAAAGCTCAGCGATACGCTAAACGTTGGGGTGTACCGGGGGCGTGATTGCTGATGTCGTCGACATTGTCATCCGTGTTATGTTCGTCGTTGTTCATTGTTAATTGATTCGTGTTATATGCTTTGTAAGCATTTTCCGCAAAGATTTTTTCATTTATTTTTTGTGACACTCATAACAAGTCTTTCGTGTGACTGAGATATATATGAGTGTTGTTTACTAATCTCCGAGCCTGAATTGGTTATATTGCTTTCATGAAATATAAGAGACTGGGTTTTTACCAATGGTCCAATATTACCATTTCGTTTTCTTGCACGAACACTTATGCAGTTTTCATGTGGGTTCACTTCATCAGAGAGTGTGTCCTCTACTACTCTACAGAATATCGCGGTTGTTTACAATGCCAGCAGTCAATTAACATAAATTTGAAGTTTATAAAACGCCACGATATTTTTTTCGAGTTTTGGGTTATTTAACAGTATGTCATATCATGTGGAACACGAGAATCTAATTGCTCCATTTTTGGCGACTGGAGTATAATATTCAACGCTTTCTTCTAAGTAACTTGTATAAAAATGGTTTTAAACCTGTATATCCCGATTCGGGTCCTCCTGGCAAAGAAATGTTTTTTTCTTCTGAAGAAAAGGCAGCATTCGCGTGATCAAACTGAGTATTGTCAGATGTGATTTTTGACATGATATACGTTGTATATATGACTTAATAATCTGCGAAATAAAATTGTGTCAGTATATGATTTAACAATGATTGAGCAACGCTGATTATGAAGCTATGAACTCCATCTACATATAAACCAAACATTTTTATCTGGCAAGTTCATTGCTTGAGAGCCTTCGAGTTAAGGAGTGTTCGGCCTTCAGGAAGGTTGTAGCACCGCCTTCACAACGATATTGAACAATACTAAATTTAATTATTATATAGTTATTGGATATATATGAAAACTTGGGTCAACTTGAGTACGAAAATGGCAACTAACAGTTTTACTACCTCAAAAAATGCCCAATTTTGATTCCACGAGTAATGACACACAGCAATTGTTATATATATACATTGACAAAACCAAAGCTAGATCTGTTTGGAAATGTAAAAAATATTAGGTCCACCCGCAGTAAATTGAGCAGTGTAAAAGATCCACTGTTATTTTATTCATACATTTGTAAAATCATTGTAATAAAATTACATAGCCGTTACGATCATTTTTTTGAACTTTCGTTGTTGTTTTTTGGAATGGAATCCATCGAAAATGAGCCAGATCTATGAATGCGAGAAGAAAAAAAACTATAGCGCAATTTCAAAAGCAAGTCCGAGCCGATTCGAATAAGTAGGTATTAAATTAAATAGATTCTAAGAGCTTATCGACGCGTTGATATCGAAAATCGCTAGTGCGTATTCTATCTTGCTCAATAGGCGTAGCCACGAGGGTCCTAAAAATTTGAAACATTTTTTTTACATGCAATTTTGCTATGTTTTTGAACGATTTACAGAAAAGCGGACGTTTCCTGTCTTGATAACAATAATCCTTCCACCAAATGAACCAAACTCAATAGATGAAAATGCGCGCTTATAAATAAGACTTGGATTACTTCAACAGCGAAGTAGCCTACGTTTGAAGAGCAATTCTTTGAGATATTGGATATCAGTGGCTACTTTTACCTGGCTTTGTTCGGGGCAAAAGGCACAATTAAGCGTCGTAATACGTCATTATAGAAAGCAAAATTTGCCCCCACCCTCCTCCAAAAAAAATTGGGAGGCTGGCTACGCGCATGTCTTGCTCACTTCTTCTACATTCGCACCTATCCAGTTTATAGCTTAACCCCCACTCTAGACTTCGTATATATATATATATATATTACGAAGATATCTTTTTTATTCTGATGCTATCTGGTTTAAGTATTCTCGTGGTTACTGCCATGTATGTATTCAATGCGCTGAACAAAGAAAGAAAGCACGGTTTTATTTACTATCCGAACCAATGCGACTGGGTTGAACAAACTGATTATTGCCACTCAATTAATTCTCATTTCTTAATAGCTATATATCCACGTACAATGCAATGCCTGTATTTACCTACCCATCACCTTCCCACCAATAGTTTTTATACTGCCGCGTATCCTATGTGTAATATGTGCTTGCCCAATAGCAATATTACTAGTTTTTAGTGGCAGTATATTTGTTAATGGCGTGAAATTGTTTTCCAAGCACGCCATGTTATTGGATGGGAGCTCATGTGACACATTGTTATGCAATGGTTAATTATTACCAAACGATATGTAGGGATGATGAAAGTTTTATATGTCTGCGCTTTGCCGAGTCATCGGCTGCAAATTTCTTGCAACAATCACCGTTTTTTTTTTTCGTTGTTTTACGAGGTCTTTTGTCAAATGGAGTTTCCCGAGAAAAATATAATAGAGGGAAAGGCAATGTTGCACATGACCTCATTTTGACTTTCATTCTTTTGCTAAATTTTAATGAAATAAACAAATGAAAATGAACAAATTCTCGAAATATTTCATGAATATATATATATCGTCACGCTAATAACCGAATTGCGTTAGTCATTTTTAGCAGTTTTGAGAAAAACGTAAAAAACTTCATAATGATAATGTTATGCCATTGAGAGTCAATAATTTGCCCTGGTTCAATTTTTTGATCGTGGCCGGATTTAAGTTAATTTGTATGACGCAGTTAAGTGACGTCATAATGGCGCACTGTGACTTAGGCAGAAATGTGTCTATGACTTTGGGACATACGCAATTTTGCAACTTCACTATATGCACCAGTCCTGGAAACTAAACATTCCAAAAACGAATGTAATTCTCAGTATCTACAATGTCTAATCTCCAAAATAGCTAATCAATTTCAATTACATTATTTTTTATGTGTCAAAATATATATTTCATCAATATAACACGTTCTGCACACCCTCCGAAATAAGAATAAGATTAAATATAAAGAATAAAACAGTAATGCACCCAATATAAAAGCCAACCAAGGTGAATTGGACTCGGACAGTGAATATCACAAGTGCACGTCTCCCTATACTGTAGTATAAATTCAAATTAATTCGCGCTAAGCTAGAATCCAAGATGCAAAAACTCGAAAATACTTCACCGAGGTTATTTTGCCTTTGTGACGTCACAATAGTCCTGCGATAACAATGATAATTCATTATGACGAAACAATTGCACAAATGTGCATGTCATACTAAATCTCCATTTTTATGGGTTTCGGAATTCTTAAAATAAAATCTGAGTTAACAGACAGGTGCGCAGCATTACATAAATACCTATTTTATAAAAAACTCAAAATCGTCAAAAATGACTTACGCAATTCGGTTATTAGCGTGACGAATGCGTTGAATTACCCAATTGCGCAAATTTATGTGACTGAATTGGTTTCAATAATTGCAGTGATATAGAAGGGAATGTTGGCATTTTTAATATTCCAAACGTTTTTCTATGTAACTGTCATAATCTGTACATTCACATTTTGGTGAAATAAATTCATCAACTGTTCTAGGTGGATGATAAAAGTGACCCAAAGAATCTTACGTTTTACAGTATTTAAAGACGCATATATAAATTGCTTTCTTGATAATATGCTATCTGCTATTTTCATAAATTCTCACTGCTTTCATAAACTGACTGCTTTCCGATCTCAAATACACTTGATAAGACAATAAGTGACCAGTCATATCACGAAAACAATGTTTCAGCACAAAAAATAAATTATTAAATTTTAATACAAATATATAATATCATTCGCTCTTGGTATATACTTGTTTGCTTGGCACGAGTTGCATACGCTGAATAAGCTTTCATACATTATCGCATTGCATAACATTAACAAAACCATTTGAAATATTCCATGAAGTAAAATTATTGAGCAGATAAATTGTTTAAATACGAAGTCAGTCGATTAAGAGTTGGCCCATCGACTCATCGTCGTAAACACTATTTAATTCAATAAAACTGTAATGGATAATTGAGTTATTTTTCTATCACCCATGCCTTTAAGGTAAAATTCGTCGACTTCAAGGCAAGTAGTAAGCAAAGAACCCCTACTTGTTTTTAATTGACCGAGTGGCAATGATTATGGAACAGTAGTTTTGGTCATTTTAGAAATGGACAGGTGACACAATGCTTTGAAGAAAAAGGCAAAAGAAATTCGAAATTACGAACACAATATAAAAAATAGAAATTTCATCCGCCGTCGCTCAAATACAACACAAAAGAACACCAACTTTTCCGCCATTTTAATAAGTTTAAAAAATATACGCAGATGGCAACTAACTACATGCATGGCTCGATGCCATGAAAAGTTATTCTGGAAAATAAAGATAAATTTGAATTTTGCATGTATATTGAATAAGAAATCACCCATCTTTTTATCAAACATTATCAGCCTCATAAAAATGATTATGGAGGTATTTTTGTGAACGATTTTCCACTGAGCATTATTAACCAACTCTCATCCATTCAAACATTCTGGGTTTTCCATTTTCCACCAATATTCGTTCATTGAAGGAACAATCATTTGCCTCCTTTTCTTACCCTGCCTGTCTGCTTCTTCCTCCTCTTGCAAAATCCTACACAACTTACAAAAACTGCGTAAATCATTGTCTCTGTTGTGAGGTTTTAACCGCTCTTCAATTAGCTCAGGATGTGCTGCCCACGTTCTCCATTCTAAATGTCTTCTGTATGCCGTTTCATTATTTGATAAATATTGAAGATATTTTACAAGTTCATCCACATTATCAAAGTCTTCTACATGGATAAAAGAATTTTTTGGTGCGACCGCGGCAACGTCTTCCTTTTTAGCACCGTGCACAATAGGAACCGCACCAGACCGAAGGCCGTTGAACCAAAACTTCTCAGTCATATAATCTTTGCAGTGATATCCATTTTCGAATGAAAAATAAAATTTGTAGCTAGAAAGCGCTTCGTAAAATGACGCTGAATATGTACCTGCGCCTATTTGACGACCTCCAAAACATCGACCGAAAGTGTCTACCTGTAAACCTTTATTCATAATACTTTTGGCTAGATCCATTCTGCGATGTACTCCGCAATTGCTTACCTGGAGATAACAAAGACACACAGTTCAGCTTTGGTATTATAATAGGTCCCTCCAAATTAATTATGAATTATAAAAACAAACTCGATCAATTTTTTATGAATATTGTTTAATTTGGAGCATTTATAAATCTACAGTTTCTAATATTTTTACTGTATTTTCGCTTCGACAGCCAAACTCGGCGAAGATAAATACGTTCCTATCGATGTTTATATTGTTATTGTTTTCATGGGATGTGGGTGTTTGGGTACTCCCGTAGTACGTGAACCAAGATGGCAGACACCGGAACGTAGTTTGTGTACCAGGTTAGGGTTAGGCCATAATTTCAGGTACAAACACTACGGGAGTCACTTAGCTAGCCCCGAACTCGCAATAGAGTACGGAGCACTTTGAGAACCTATGGATAGACTACCAGTACTGCAGTGTCCACTGCCTAAATACGGCCTTATTGAGTTGCAACTGTGATTTGGAGCTTTTAAATGACCAGATAACGGATTTTAGTTTGAGACACATGGACTACCCTGGAACCGCGCTCAGTCATTGAACTTTCGTGTCCATATATTCCAAGCATTGTCTTCCTGTTAGGGACCTCGAACGCCCTGAAGCTGCGCTTCTACACTAGAACACAATGAATTAAAACATCAATGACAGCATTACATGTCGAAGACATCGGGTGGGCTACAAGGATTTGTTGGCGATAAAAACTTTGATTCATTCATACATTAAAAAAATAATTATAATGAAATATTACCGCCCAGGCTGCGATCTTCCCACTTTTTCTTTTCTTTTCCAATAAAGCTTCGAGATCTAAATCGTTCGCTTCACGTAGTTCTTGTAAAATAAGATTAGTGCTTCCATAAGGAGCGTATATTCCAGAATCAGATCGATATGTAAATGTTAGATTGAAAAAATTGTCAAATTCTGTTAACTGAGACCCATGATTCTTTTCTCCAGTCCACCATAAGTAAAGCTGTTCTGGTTTTCTGCAAAATATAATTATCAGTATAGATTGTTAACGTAAAGTAGGATTGTGATTTGAATGTACGGCGAATAAAGATGATAATACAATGTACACCAAAATCCATGCTGTCGGATACGAGATGTTAAGAAACAGGGTACTCCCGTACTATGTGCACCGAGATGGCGCACAACCTGAATGTAGTATGTGTACCAGGTTAGGGTAGAGTTGTGCGCCATCTTGGTGCACATACTGCGGAAGCGCCAAAACCGTTAGAAAAGTTTATCTTGGATGATTCGTTATACCTGTGGATATTTTATTGATCTGTCAATTCAGCGTTTGCCAACTAGGTAGAAATTACCCATATTACTTTTCATTTGGTGTAGTTCAACTAATATTGTTTAGGTATTCAGTATTATTATATAATACATATTTATGGACACATTATAAAGTATTCAAAATGTACAAGATCCAAGTGCAAATTGCAGGAATCTCATGCTAATAATCCATTAATTAACAATACTAAACAGAGTTTTTGTGAATAGCGTGGAGGAATAAAGCGTTCTGCAATATATAAAAGGGTGAAGGAAGTAGAAAAATACGCATTGCTTTTCATTTTTTGATGGCCTGACTACAATTCTATAGTTCGCACCCTCTGAACTTTAACTCAGCTTTTCCAACACACTCAGTCTGAACCCAGCATTCGAAGATATACCGCAGTTCACAATATCATATTGTCATCGTAAAACGTTTCGTCTCGTCCAGATAAATATAAAATCTCACATTTTCTGTATAATGCATGAATGTTTCACAAAATTGGTATTGAGATGAGCAAATAACACGTACAAAACTAAATGTAGTTTCGAAAATAACGACTATGATGGATACATATATATACCTGAAAGGCGGCATAGCTTCTCGTCTGGCACCACCGAAGTGAAAAACGATAGCACCGCTGTCGTTGAGCAAATTTCTGTCGTATGTGATAAGGCAATCAACGTCCCCTCCGCAAACTTCTGGGTTTGCGAGATAGTTTGTTTTCGAGCCAAACGGAGGATGCCATATAAGTATAGTTGGTTTATGTCCAGGAGGATTTACTATTTTTTCGAAATTTGAATGATGAAGTCCAACAAAATATCCGGCTGGATCTTCCGGATGGACTTGAAAAGTGACGTTTTCGTCTTTCAAAACTGGATCTTGTACAGGTGATCTTATATTACCGGAAATGTCAATTATATTTTGTTTGTGTACTGCTTCAACATCTGATATTTGTGGCTGAAGTTCCTGGAAGTAAAGAAATCAGACTCGTCTAGTAATCTAGATATTTTGAGTTTGGATACATTTTACTGCATTTGTCAAGTTTCCCTTAGAACGGTGTATTGTGGATGAAGCATCAAAATTGAAAAAACTAAAAGGTTTATATTCGATGTTTGCGTTACAAAATACACTTCATCAATGGTGTACACCAGCACAACATCAATTACTATGTACGTATAAATCTTTTCAAGATTAATGATAACAGTAGTTAGAGAAAAGATTTCAAATACCGAAATTGGTAATTAACGAAATCTAACTAAGCAGTGCAGCTTTCACTATTTAGGAGCGAAAATTGCGGAACGCAGCAAACCCCAACATTTTCAAACACGGTTACTGGGTAACGTCAGTGGTTTTCAAGAAAATAAAATTAGAGGCCAAAAAGCATTGGAGGGTGCTTTAAATATTTGTGAAAATATTTTGGGAAATATTCCATGTTTACTCTACTTAAATGTTTACTCGATTAAACCCTTCATTGGGTTATAGAAATTATAAGTTAAACATTGTAAATCAAAGCTTGCTTTTTTAAATTTCAAATTGTTACCTTTTGACAAGATATCTTAATAATTGTAGTTTTAATCCCCTAGAACAGTGGTTCCCAACCGGGGGACGATGGCCCTCTAAGGGGGCCACGAAGCATGTCAAGAGGGGCCACGACACGAGTCTAGGAATTGATCATGAAGCAACTTCAAAATAAAATTCCTGGTTTAGGCGTTCATTGCCTGAATAAGTTATTTGCGACCGCAGGGTGTATTCACTTCCTTGTGCGTGAATCGTTTGATCATGATTGAATTTGGCTTCTTTCAATCAAAATAGTTCGCCGATAGGCCGTCTAACCTGTAGAGGGGCAGTTCCGAACGACTGCGAGATAACCTTCTCTATCGTATTATAGACAGACGCAAATCCCATTTGTAAATTCCTAATGCCCAAAATACGGAAAATGGAACGACAGATACGTTGGCTTTTGTTTTATCAAATAAATCAAAATGACAGAAAATGTGATCAAATCAACGTGACAAAAATTATCCCCAAGTGAGAGACGTTAACATCGGTTTCTTGGCTGCCAAGCGAGTTAGATTGACAAGAAAGCAACATTGGCCAAGACAGTGCCTAATATAAGGAACCTAGTCGGTCAGTACCAGCATAAGATTGCCATTGATTGTATACTGAACAGCTTTTACTTTCTTGTCTATGGTTTGCTTTTGCATTCTTTGAAAAGTAAAAACGTAATACAAATCAACACGTTCAGTTTTTGGAATGGCGAACAGGGGGACCATGAGTTTAAAAAGGCGCTGGAAGGGGGCCACTATAGCCAATAACAGGTTGAGAACCACTGCCCCAGAACAAAGATCCTTACATATCTTAGTAACGCACTAATTTTCACCATATATCGAGTTCTACTGGAATCACAACATCCCGGTTTTAAAAGGCTTTCACCAGCCTATTGAAGTACTTAAAATCGACTATATCGATTGGTTATTAAGCATGAGTATGTCGTCCTAAGGAAAGCACCGTATACAATCAAGTCCATTATACAACACCTTCATCCACAAGTATCTAGTCGATGATTCTAACAGTCTTGATAGAGATCGCTGACAATTCGTATTATACTGCTGAATTAATGATACTTGTAGACTTAGCTGCCATTGATATATTATATGTTACCCGTGTTGCTAAAAAAACTAAAAATAAAATACTTAGTCATGGTCACCTATGATATAAATGGCAATAAAATAGTGATCCATCAACGAGATCCGCCTTTTTATTCGGAGTAATTTACCCCGTGATAAAAATTAGAATTTCAAATTACCTGACTAGTCCAAAGAAACATGTAAACGTAAACAATGAAGAAAATGAATGCGAATCCGATACATTTAGTTCTTTGTCTTGATCGTAGTAAAAATATAGTCCTCATTGTGGAAATATTAAACGGCTTCGACAACAATGAATGGGTGGAATCAATGTAAAAACAACAATTCGGTAATTGTATTGACTACGTGATAAACATCCTGTTTGAGTAAAATAAACTGATATAATTCCTATACACATAATTTCCAGGACTGTAAAGAATATTTTTCGTGTACTCGAAGAGGCCCATCCTTGAATCGAACCGTTTCTACTGTCTGGACTCGTTGTGAAGTATCAAATCTAATATTGCAGAAATTTTCGTTTTAACAACAGTTCTCAATAATATACATGTTTGCTAAATTTATAAATAGTTACGCACTAACAATCTTAGTAGCACTCGAAAGTTGCTGAGGCAATGAATAACATGCACAAATATTTTACAATCTCTCGCGAGCAGGTGGGTCAATTAGACACGATATATATGAAATTCTTTCTAGCTGTTGTCATGTATACCAGAGTAATAAAACATCCAATCAACAGTTTGAAAAAAACAATACCTCGTCGTAGCGAATTTGGTTAAACTTATGAGCACTACGTATTCGAAAGTTGTTTCAGACACTGAATCGGCACATTTTCTACTACGAAACAACTATGAGAAATCTGTGTAAATACAACCTAACAGATCAATCAGCGAGTCGCAGTCTCCCAAATCCAATTTCCCTGTGAACTAAAGGTTATCCTCAAACGATGATAAGTCTTGCGGTTTCCTCCAGGCCTCGTTCCTTACATTACACAGAAATTTCCTATTCCTATTTACTACACCTTACACTTCTTATTCGAACTTGTAAAGATTATTTACATTACTGGTCTCTACGTATACGTACTATTTGTTTGCTTTTCGCGATCTAACTCTAAAACTTAAAGTAGTGAAGTGCCATCAGCAACTGTAAGTTAAACGGTGAAATACAGCACAACTTATCAACGCTATATAATTGGAAACATTTCAAAAAGGACATTTTCTACAGTGATTTGATTGATTTCACAGTTTCTCCCCAACCTTACGGCATTGCTTGGTGGTTTTTTATTTGCTCTGAGTACGTTTTTGGAAGCGTTTTGGTTTAACAAAGGACGTAGTTAAACGTGTACTCACTCGCCCAAGTGATTGTTGTTTGCATTCACCCATTTTGTCCGTCAGGTACCGTACATTCGATTAATCATCGCGTGTAACTGGGTATATAGGGGTTAACTGATCATTGACTGAATATAGCATCTAAGTCAAGTTTACGGAATTTTAAAACTTTTTATTTCACATTCGCATTATATTTCTTCCAAACTTGGTATTATTTTATATCTTATATTAAATAATGTATCTTAGTATATACTCCTGGAATTTGAATTGGAACGGATTGCAAATTTTGTTACCTAGTTAATAAGATTTTGTTCGAAGATCTGAATCTGTTTCGTGCAGTAAATTGATCTCTATTATATCCAAACAACGTTTAAACAACTAAATCAATTAAGTGATACTGCTTTACCTGCACGTTGCGTAAAAACTTGTATAGAAGTTCATTCAAAAATAAGCAAGCCTCATCAACTTACAAACTGAAACTATTTCCATTCGTCACACCTTCCACTCCACGCTCAAATGACTTGGGGGCCTCGTTTCTGCGTCGCTGCGATACCCAAGGTAAAAAGATCATCTTTCCACATTCCCTGTATTCGACAATGCATAACTTCTACTACGTGAATACGGAAGCGAGTTGAATCAAAACGGGATATATTCAGTATCCCGGAAGCCAAACCATTTTAATTAAATACTCACATACCTGTGCATCTGACCAGACCTAAACTGTTTGTTAAGCATTAGACATTCAGGCAATTATTTTAACTGGTTTGTATTCTTATAACTGAAAAAGATTTTGCTCATTTTTGCTTACTGATGATTGTAGACAAATATGGACTGTAGACAACCAGACTATAGTTATCACCTCGTTACAAGAATGGTAAGGAACTGCTATTATAAAATGCGTTAGAAACATAGCGACATTTTACTACACATGTAAACCGCTACTGCTGACTAGCTATAACAAACCGTATTGGAAGAAAAGTCACTCATAACTGATATACCAGCAAGAACTATATTTTTTTATGACTTCAAATAAAGAGCTGCTATACTTTATATTTTTAAATACATTTTTGCTTTACACGAACACCGACTTTAAAATGGCGCTGCGACATACTGTATACTGTGTATAGTCCTCAGCACAATCATTTTATTATATATATTACATATATATATGCAAATTCTAGCAAGCATCGGTAACTATTCGGAAGTCAACGTGTAGTGTCATCGTTGACCACGATCAGCAAAACAATACTTTTCTCTGATCCCTTTCGCAACATCGATACTGACTAGTAACTTTGAATAAAAGTATGAAGGAATAAAGCTGACTCATTGTATAAAATTCAATGAATCCGTACACTAAAACCAATAACTCTGCATGTCACTGAAGCATATGTTTTACTTTTTACATCATAGTATATCGTTCGAAAGCCACCACCTCCGCATATTGCTTCAACAAAACGTCTCAACGGAACCATGCTTCCAGCAGCAGAACAACAAGTAGAATCGATGTCACGCACGTGTAGAAAAAAATAATACACATCACATATATTCATTTCACGTACCCCTGTTTCCCACACTTATTATGCAATACAAATATAATAACGAAATCAGCCAGTACGTATTAATACTGGATTTCTGTTTAGCATGAATCATCAAATGAATCCATTTAGGGCCCATAGACTGCTTTGTTTGGGTCGATAAAGGTATGAAAAAATACAATGCAAACATAACGTTAATGTTTAAACCGCTCGTCTCAGCGAAAATGTGACCAAAATAGTATAGATGACATTACACGCGCGCGTATTGCCATCGCAGACCCATGGAACCGATTTCGAAAATTATTTTCTTCGTTTCAACCCCTGCGCTATTATTTAAATATTGGCGCTTGACGATGCTTCGCGTGTAATAAACGAGAATAATATAACATGATTTAAATTCATTTTCTGATGGTAGATTGACGCCATCCACAATCTATATGAACGTGGCATGGCGAAGTTAAAACTTTATCGCTCATAGTTTATAATCTAGAAAATGCTCGTATTATTTTACTTGGTATGCACGAGTTGTAATAACTTTCGTATTATGATGAATCCGTATCAGGATCGTGCCATGAAAAATCATCACATTAAAGAGAATCTTACCCTCCAGTAGCTGGTAATTAAACATTTATATATTCGCTGTAAATATTATCAATTTGCTAACAAATCCCATAACTTTTATCATAAAATACGCCCTCATAACGAGGATAAGCATTGGAACATCTAACGAGAATAATATTAATACCAATCGACTTTCGCCGCTATCTCCCCTTGGCACCACAATTCGAAAAGTACAGTAAGTTTACAAGTTGGCTCAATTTAGTAAAATATGGCACCTGTAAATCTACCCAAAATAAAATTGCGCACTAAACGCCTCATGAAAGTATCTGAATATGTGATCGAAGCAAAAATTCACAATCGATCTGAGTGGCATCGTGTTAAAATGAGAATACAAGCTGCTAATAAGAACGGCGTCGACTGAAGCCACAGAATTTTACACGGATGAAGGAACGAAATTAACATTCATGGTACGTGGTACTGCAACTAAAATAAAATAACGAGGTGTGGGATTATGATTGTAAGTTCTTCGCTGATCCAGTATTTTAGCAAATTGCACTCTATACTACTTGCACTCTATACTACTTGCACTACCTATCGCTCATCTGCTTCATTAGTGCTCTTTGTTTTTACTATACCATATGCTTCCTGAACAGTGAGCGAGACTATTCTATAGCAGAACGGTATGTTCAATCAGAGTCAAATGAATGGGCCATTGAAATTCTATCAAGCGACCTCGGTATTCGTTTACATGGAACAATAGAAAGAGCGCAGATTTAAAAACCAACGTTAAATGTAGGTGAAGTATTTCCATCACCGAACATAGTCCATATTTCTTATTAATTATAAATTTGGCTTAGTTGTCGCTTAGAAAGAACACTGGCGTCAGTTTCTGCATCGTATACCTTGAATGTATTTATCTTACGGTGTAATGATCGCATAGGGCGGCTTTTCATCGTTATGATGAAATTCGTTAAATTAGGCGAGGATTGCTATAAACATTGTCAAGTCGTACGTAGGTGTCGTGCGGTCTCATTAACTCAATGTATCGAGGAAAGATCGAAATTGTCAAGAAATTGGATATCGTGAAAATGTGGAACGACCAGTTTAATCAAAACTTCATTAAAAATAGATATCTCGTAGTCTACGAAAACTCCTGCGACGCAAACATCAATATCTATCATCAAATATTCGCAATAATACGCTCATAGCAAGACTAAATATTCTTCTAATTATAAAGCAACATACTATGGCCATGCGTATCCTTGGCTGATTTTTACTGAATAATTACAAGTCAAGGAAGTGCGGTCGCAAATGACCGCTTTTACACGCATTCATTTTAAAGTAGTTTCAATGTAAGGTAAAGTATTCTTTTAAAACACATTTTTTGTTTTCCATCATTGTAGCATTTTTTCATAATGCAAAACTTACATTCTGGGAGCTTCAGCAAACCTTTTATTTACTAAGACGTAATCCAATTCGCTAATTCACCATAACAAGGAACTCAGTATACATTTGGCATTGATATTTACAATGTCACATCGACTGAAATGTTTTGATGTTAGTAGCAAGGAATCAGCTTTGCTTCTGTGAAAAATCTATACAATAATTCAAAAGCTCTTTTGCTCCCATCATTCCATTTGTATTAAAATACGAATTATTTCACAACACGCAGTATTCTTGGAATTCAATGAACAAACGAAATAATATTGAATCCTTTCGTATAATACTGCTTAATGATGAGGAACTTGCAATTTTTTAGGGTTGAGGACACGACAGTTTTCATCAAATGGGAAATCAATCCACGGGTCGGAAGCAAAAACACTGCAGCCAAACAATCTGTGATTCTAGTAAAAACTAAATGACTTTATTCGGAATACCTTGACAAACAACAATACCAATGTCTGCAAAACATTTTCTGAATAAGAATTACCCTGTACAGTCCTTCTAAAGTCCTATATTACTCACTTTGATATATATCAGTCGTTAGCGCCAAGCGATCGAATTGGTAGTTAGAGACGTGCGTAGTAGGTTCTTGAACATTCATTGCTGCTGTACGAGTGTGAATAGTAGTTTAGGATTTTTTTTTCTAAGTTCAAGACAAGTATGGAAATAGCTTCCATATGCACATATTATGGAGGTGAGGGAAGCGGTAAGTATGTGACCGTGAAGAATCCGCATGCCACCACAGACATATCAGTATTGTACTGAATCTAGCAGCATTCAAATATTAGGCCCATGACGCCACGTAGGGTAATTACCGTTGTATTTAGCAATGACCTCTTGAGATTATCCGATTTTGAATGAATATGTATATATATAATTAATCATATAGAGAGTTTCTCTCGACCGGTCGTCAGTCGGGTTTGGAAATATTTTATTAACCTCATGCAGGTCGTGGGAGGTGGATAAAGCCATCGCTGAAAAGCGCTGCTTGAACCCCTCGGCGAGGAGTTTAGCTTTCCTCACGCTCATAATTGTGTCCTACGAGCTTTGAACCTGCACACGATCTGATATTCATCAATATTATAATAGAAATAGCTGTGCAATTCGGCGATAAAAGCGTATGCACATAATAAAGACGCCGCTTCGGAACATCCGATGAGTCATAGACGGAATTTTTTTTCATTGAAATAGTAAATTGATGCGGCATTTGCTTGAGTGATATAAATAGCAGACTAGCATTGAATACCACTAGATTCCACATTCTCGGTGGTTTTCGTAGCCGCATATCGTGTATGGATTTCTCCAACATCCAAGTCCGTGCATCCTGAAAGATTAATTGACGAGATAATTTTGTACTCGACCAAACGAAATATCGCTGATTATTATACGGTGGACCGCCATCTTATCGTCATTCCTATTGTGCGGGATTTTATTATCCTCATGCTCAAAGTGGACATCAAAACATTACATCTAAAAAATACCACTATGGAGACAATTGTATGTGGTCATTTATGCTTACCATATATATACTCGTATATATATATGAAACGAAAATGGGACAGTGCGGATTGGACAACCTTGGTTCGATTCCGAGGCTTAGTTATAATATTCAAATCTTTGAAAAACGTGCACTTTCTATCGTGGATTTTGAATAATTCAAACATACCGGTATATATACTAATTTTGAAATATATATATATATACTAGTTCTCCCATACTGAGGCGTAAATAGGCGCTGAATGGACTGGCTCCATAAAAAATGTAAAAAAAAAGATCTAATTAATGAAAAAAAATATATATATGTCATACTCCATAACCGGGACATTTAAATCTACTGGGTGCGACGCCTGAGCAGCTTGTCAAAATCGGAATGTCCCGACTAAACCGAGACGTATGGCTGGTAAGCCCAAAGCGACTACAAATAACATAAGGGAGGGCATGCATTGGTAACGTTATAAACACTTGTTTGACGTCACACTCACCCTATTGTCCAAATTTCTATTGCTATATATATGTTATCCCTAAGTCAGCGTTCCCGAAATTTTTTCCCTCGAACTTGGTCCACTTCGAACATTTAAATAACCTTTGAAACGTAAACGCAAAATGCAAAAGTATCAGCGCTTTATTGTTGGCGCAACCGCAAGTAACATTAAATTCAATTAAAATGGCACAACATTTTAAAGCAGGGGTGGGCAATTACTTTTCGATGCTCCCGAAGTATGCGAACCAAGATGGCGGACATCGGAACGTAACATGGGTAACAGCACTAACAGGTTAGGGTTAGGCGATAATTTTTTTCCAATTTTCCTTATTTTAGTCCTATTATCAGTTCAAAGATTAGCCAAGAGCCTCCCGTAGTATTTATAGCTAAAATTATGGCCTAACCCTAACCTAGTACACATATTACATTCCGATGTCCGCCATCTTGGTTCGCATACTTCGGGAGCCCCATACTTTTCTAAGTAAAAGTAAAGACTTGGTTACTGGGCCGGAGGTTCAAAATTCAATATGAAACTGTGAATTAAAACAGTTTATTTACAAAAAAATGGCTGGCATCAATGATAATCGCCTGCCTGATCGTTTCACTGATATGAAGCAATAGGTATTTGCCGCAAAAGATGCAGTAAATAACATTGGAAGATTAGCGACTGACGTGAGTATAGACAGAATAATTGGATTTAAGTACTGAAATTGATGTACTGGAAATTTATATCAATAAAAACTACAGTCGTAATTTTAGCAGGCACAAGTGGGTCGGATTAAACACTTCAGCGAGCCAGATCTTGCCCGCGGGGCGTAATTTGCACCCCCTCCCCCCTGGTTTAATGGTTTGTATCGACAATGAGGTATCGGTCATGGGTTGAATATTTTATGCGACAGAAATATGATTATCTGCTGAAAAGTCGGCGTAATCAGGCCGAACGTTTCAGAAGCCGTTGCCTTTTGAAAATTCTGACTGGCCCCCGTAGCACTGTTTCGAGTTACTACCACCAATATAAATAGTGTGCCGTACTGACTAAACTCGACAGCGTGGAACATTACAAAGTATACTTGAATGAGTTTAATTTCTATATTTTTTATTCAATATTTTTTGCACCTAAAGACATCGCGGCACATAGTTTAGGAGCCACAGCCCTAAGTGATTTAAACCAGCTGTCGTCAAACAGTTTAATAAAAAATAAAAATACAGGATAGTTTATAAATCAAACCGAAATTTTGCAGTGGGAGAACGAATGCACTAGAGCAGGCCTGGGCAAGTTGCGGCCCGCGGGCCACATTCGGCCCGCGGCAACGTTTTATCCGGCCCGTGAGCAAGTTTCTAGATTTAGACACTTTCTTTTTTAATTGCATATAAAATATATATACTTTGATTGCGAACAAAAGGATTTTTAGGACAATGAAAAAGTCGATATTAACATTCGACTAAATTTCTATTAAATCGCCGATTGTTTTCGTCAGCTCGAGGTGTTACACTTTTAGGTCGGGGATTAGTCTCCTCAAGTAACAAATTTTCCTCAACATATATATGTCTTGTATACGGAACTGTGAAATCATTGAAAAAAAGAGTTGTTATATATAGTAGGGCGGGGGATGATGGCCCCCCTTATTGAAAATTATCTATATTTCGAAAACCTTTCTTCAAATATTCTTAAAACTTTGCAAGTACAAACATAAGGGGCTGAACCTTTTAGCCACTCGGCGGCGTCCGCCGGTCTCCAACCATCGCAACAGCAGAAACGTTTTTAAACGAAAAAAAAATTCGGGGAAGTTGGACATATGGTCGGATATGACGGACATGTGATAAAATCGCATCAAAATACTAGTATTGCGTTCTATTTCTTATCAGAATATCAAAATAAGCAATGTATTTGGAAAAATTTTTGAGGCATTCGAAAATTCCCCCTATGTCCATCTTACCCCTTAAATCTTTGAAGTTGTGAACCCATATAATTGTTCACGAAAGTATGATAAAACACCACCTAGTAAAGCAGCCAAATTTTATTTGATCATACTTTCACACAAATCTTAATCATAACACCAAAAGAACATCTGGGATAGCATGAAAGCTATCGTCATGGAATTTTACATTCGAATAAAAATATTTATACAAAAAAGCTTCAAGCAGAGCAGTCATCACATTGGAAGGACACAATGTGTTTTCCATAAATCCCGGCACAAATATCGTGAAGCCACTTTTGGCATTTCTGGCACTGAATCCATCCCTCGTCCTCTTCGTCGTCAAAAAAATTGCCGTTGCAGACAGCACAGAGGTTACTGTAACAATATCTTTCATGTCGCTCATTCTTACGTTTATTTTCTTTTTTTCTTCCTGGGAGCTGCAACTTTCTTAGACGAGCTAAATGACATCGTTTCTGCGAGTGCTGTAGTTTTCCTGAACGAGCTAGGTGGCGTTGTTTCTGCGAGTGCTGACAGTTCGGCTACATATTTCTCACTTGTTAACACTCTAATTCCTGCCTGAATGGCTTTCTTTGCCTCTTGGCTCTCTGAGTGGCTACTGGAAGAGGCAAATATATTCAAATGATAAACTGGTGCTATCAGGTCTCTGCTATTTTCTTGCCTCAAAGAATCACTGACTTTATCAGAAACTAACTGAACTCCTGGTGAAGTTCTACTTGAAAAAATCGTTAGAGAGCACAGAGCAGCATGGTTCACTTGTGACACTTTCTACCTCTGTCGTGGTGTTAACCTCATGAGATGGTACATCGTAGTCTCTATTTGTTATTTGCCTCTGTTTGATATTCTTTGGTATTTTCTCAACATTCTTTAGGATTTTCTGTTTTCCGTGCATCCAAAACTTGCATCTGGAAAAACATGATAGTACATAAGGGTAAGTTGGCCACCCCCCATAATTTCATAAGATTATTGAGATTATCCAAGAAGTGTTTTGACAAGTAAAAGCAATAACAAAATTAAAAAGAAGACTTTCTGGTATCTTATTCACAAAGAACGGGTTTGAACGGTCAAAAGTAAATATAAGCCCGAAAAACGCAAGAAATTTATTACCCCCTCATAACCCCCCCATTTTTACATGATCACATGCTGAAAGATATAGTTAGCTGCTAGATGGCACAAGTCGCTCATTTAGTTCTAAATCATTGTCAGTAAGTATAAACTTACCAACAAACGCGCGATTCAGAGTTCCTTCGCTGAAAATGAGCATATAGTGCCTCCAAGAAAAACGTGTCCTTACTAAATGCCCTTTTTTTCACCCTTCAAAAATCACAAGCCACGTGGAAAGCTACACCACTGACGAACTACGCCAAGCGCTGAACCGAAATGGCTAGAACGAATTCCCTCCTTAGCAACGAACTCGGCAATGGCATTTGTAGAACCAAGCCCCATAAGATGTCGCCAATAGGTCAATTTGAAAAAAAGTGTCCATCTAACCCCGTGTGTCTATCTTCCCCCGCCCTACTATAATCATCGGCGACGAGATGCTAAAGATAAATAAAGGAGTAAATCTGCAAGCAACCTAAATCTAGATTTAGAGTGGCAATATAAAATACTAAAAATTGAACAAAACAAGTTATGATTCAAACGGCTTGCGACAGATTAAAAACGCTTTTGTGAAAATGGAAACTAAAAATTTCTGGTGCCCCCGGCACACATTTTAATTGCGTAGCTTTCGTGGGCGCGATGTACCTCTTGATCAATTCTAAAACTACCGACGGGGCCAGTTGTATAAGATAATTAATGTGAGGTAAATTCAATCGATTTTTATGTAACTAAAATGAATTTTACTCGGTATTTTTTTATCGCAGGCGTAGGGATTTTTCTGATGGTAAAATCTTTAAAACAGAGCTAAGTCAGTGTTGCAGAAACAGATCAGATTTGTCGAATTCACGAAATCGCAAAACACGAATAAAAATAATCTGGCACTTTACCTCACATTTTAATGTCCTCGGAATGCGGTGGTATTTCAGAATTGTAATGCTTATATTTTGTCGAAGCAACCGCGGGTTAGGTTGAAAACAACAAGACAATTCAATGTGCCCGTATCAATGCATTTTAAATACATGCAGATGATAGATATGGTAGCCTATATAAAGTATATTCCGACAGTTTATCTCACATTTTTATATCCGCCGTGGTATTTCATAGCAGTGCATCCCAAACTTTTAAGCTCGCAACGCCTTCTAATGCATTAAAATTTCCGCGAACCTTGTTCACCTCAAAATGCTATGACGACAGCAAAGTTATATGAATCACGATGTTTGGCCACCAAAGGCATGGCCCTAATTCCGCATTCAAACAAAGAGCAACATATTTTATTATAAATTACTGATGTAAGTATCAATCAACGACTAACATACCGGTATCAATACTTCCACAGAACTTACTTGACTTGTAGAAACTTACGAATATTTGTACATGGAATGATCTTAAAATCTGCGTATGGAGGGACAGCGTATACTTCCTAGATATGATATGTTATAAATTTTTCTCTAAAGTTCTATGAGGATTGTTATTTTGCGTCATAGGTACAAAATCTTCATACAAAAAAATATTTAACCGTAAATTGAAAAAAAAAAAACGTTTCAAAATTTCATACAGTAATCGACCTTGTGACAAGGAATTGTGTTTATTATTATATATATTATTTTCACTCTAGCTAAGCCTAAATTTGTATTCTCAATGACAACCACAAGTTTTCAGAAAACAATGTCCGGTTGAGTGCCAACCATGAGCAACTTTCATCCGAACACGAGTAGCACTACAGAGCAGCATGGGGATCTCCCCAGCGGAAAATCCACTTTGATAAATTCTGTTCGTCAAGAATCTTATGCTTACCGCCACGGGACTTTGGTGATTTTTACTAAAAAAGTAGACCACTTACCCAAAAGGTCCATATAAACTGGAATGTCGTTTGATTGGTTGCCATGGTGGAATCGCTGATTAGCAACGTGTATCAGTGTATGGCCATCGTCAATCGAGTACTTCTATCTGTCAATTAAACAAACAAATATCGATATGTTCCCAAGAGAATGATATTTTGTTTGATACGTCTGTAAATAAAGCGCGGACGTCGAGCAAGACGGTTCACAAATCTGTATGTTCTCTGAGTTTTGACTCGATGCAATCTTCACAACATTATAAGGAGCGGCGGAGTCGGCGGTCCTCGGAAACCATTGTTTATGACGATGGAACAAACACATTTTTGTGGTAGGAATATAATATATAGCATTAACAATATAATAATATGAAATATATTAGTATTTTTAATTGGTAATTCATGCATTGAAATAGGCTCATTCAGGTTGTTATCTTTGTTCGTATCATTAATTAGTTCTTCTCTTTTTAATTAAAAAGCCAAAATAACTTGCTCAATTTTACTTTTATACTCTATATTTTAACTAGAACTTTTTAGATGAAATATATTCAATATTTGTGATGCGGTTTCCATGAGATGTACGTTATATATAATGTTATGAAATTTTTGTGTGGCATGCTAGTCTTAGATTCACTAGGAATATGAAGTTTGGAATATTAACCAGTTTTTACAGAACTATGTTATGCTAAATAGACCTGTATTTCAAGCAATTTCTGTTCTAGTTATTATGGAGTATTTTTCAGGGTCTTATTGTGTTTGGTACTGAGATCCTGGGTTCGTACCTGTCGAAACCTAGAAATTAAATTCAATGTTAAAGTTTTGGACTAGAAGATGTGACTATACCACTCTTGTGTTGAGAAAATTCTATTTGGAATTTAAATATAAATTCATTCATAAGACTTTAAAATATAATTGTATATTGTTTGTATTATATTTACTGATTTGAACTGTTATGATATATATTTTTTACACAGGCGGACACACACAGTTCTTTCTCTTCTAATTATTATCTCATTTTTAACTTATACTGTCATTACTGAAGAAGAATCACAAGATGTCGAATACAATGTTAAGAGGTAAAATTATAGAACTTTAGGATTTTTTTAAAAATATATTGTTTGGGAATTTATTTAAAGGTGAAACCATATGGGCTATACATAATCACAGGTGGCGGGATAGAATATTTTGAAGTTGTATAAAAATTAATGCTATAAATTTCTGTACTAGTATATTAATATAATTATTTAGAGGATTTCAGTTCTTTTCGGCATAGCATACAATATTTGTTTAAATTCATACTAATTATTTTAACACAATTCATTCCAATGCCATATTGCATCCATATACCGGCCCACACATTTTATTCAGGATGTAGTAAATGGAGTAGGCTGTGATGAACTGTAAATATACTGATCGTTGAATCTGAGTGACAGATTCTGTAGAGCTATGTTTCAAATATTGGGTGTTGATAATCATAGAGGTATAATATTAGACCAAACCAGTAAAAATACAGTAGATTGACTACCATCTTAAAGCAATATAGTCATGCCTGATTTTTGGTATAGTTTGGTCACCAGTTGGTTACCAATAATTATTACTTGATTTATTCTACCAGCTTTGTTATGCCACCATGTAATATCAAGTCATATTGGCAAACTTCATTTGACATTTTTAATAGTCGCAGGATTTCAAGGGTAATCACATAGATATGTCATGATTCTATAACACAGCAATTATCACCTCATATCGGTTTATTATTTATTATTGTGATCAATTGAATATGTGACCATGTAAAACAATAAGCTTATGTATTAATGATGATTTAATCAGATTACTTTAATCCCTGAAGCAAAAGCAACTTTGATGTTCACATAGCTATTGCAACAATCAGTATTCATATGAATTTATATCTCTTTTACTTTTTATAATTGACAAGTGAAAAGATATGTTGAATTTTTTTTGTATTCAGAATCTCACTAGAGCTTGTAGGCCAAGGTTTATTTTCTTAATCCATTTTTAGCAAATTTCAGAATCAACTTATACACCCTACCATATATAGCATATTTCTGAGTTATGGGAAGTGGTTTTCCCAGATGTGAATGCTTTAACCTTATGTGATTAATTTGGTTGCAGAGGAATTTGTGCTGGAGTTTTTATGTTTCTTGCTATCGGTGTAACACAAGTGAAGGATGGACCATTCAAAAGACCTCATCCTATATTATGGAGATTTGTATTCTGTGCGAGCATACTTTATGAAATAGGAATATTGTTCATGTTATTTCAGGTAAAAAGTGCAAATAACAATTTCAAAAATAATCCTGAATAGGAATACAATACTGTTACATTACATCCAGGTGAAAATTCTAAAAACATTTAGTTTGTGCCCATTTAAGACTGAACATTTACCAATATTATATGTGCAATATAGGATGTCGTATTCAGGCATTGAGCTTCATTAGATTGTCTGTCATATTATTCAATACAATATTAGGAAATTTACTCTGAAATCTGAGAGATTTTGTGTTTCTTTTCAACAGAAAATATTCCTTCGATAGCTTGCTATATTTTTGTTAGACATATGCTTATAAGTGAGCTATTGTGAAATTTCACCACTTATTTAAACCATTGTTAATAAAATACAATATAAATTTTGCTTTGAAGTGGTTTTGAAAAAGAGTATTATATTGTATTTATCTGCTAGTTAGTTTAAAACATTTTGTTTATTTAGGCCATTCATTACGATATATTTTGTGTTTAATTATTATATTTTACAATAAATCTGTGTAATTCATGTGAATATTCAAAATAGTTACATATATTATAATATTATCACTTAAATTTACCCCTATGGGATATAGTATTATTCTTTAGTGGGTTTTGAACTACTTATATTTAGTGTTTATCATCGGTATTCGCCTTGAATTAACATGTGTATTCCATTCCGTTCCAAGCAATAATCCTTTCTTTAAAATCTTTCATGTTTGCCATTTTTGCATTGTATATGTCAACAATGGAATGAACATAAGGAATGGTGCAGTAATTAATCTTTTAAAAGATAATAGATGAATCTAAAATTAAATTTGGGCGCGACTGTGAAAATTATGGAGCTAATATAACTGTTGTGACTTGTGGTGAATGTTGCATCATTTTTTATTGTAGTGATGTTTCAAATATAACATGGCAAAATCATGCATTCACGTACACACCTGCCTGTTAACTTTCAATGGAAGTCATAACTTTCAGCAAAAAAAATTCATAAACCCTTCCCATCTATAGTTATGTATGATACACATAAAAGGGAATATTCCAATTTGACCGAATGAGCAATCGTAAAATGTCATGCAGCCTGTATGAAATTACTGGTATTTATGTCGTTTGCTTGATACAGTAATAACTTGTTTGAAATAGCTCTTTTTCTTTCTGTAATATACCAAAGTGTCCCATTTTGGCATCTGTCGTAAACACAACAGTAACGTTACACTGCAGATAAATTATTAACAGACAAATCGTTACGTCCCGGTTCCCACGTGCGCTACAGTTTTGTTTATTGAGATGTTAAATTTTAACATAAGATATATTTCTAATTGCCAAGATTGTATCTTTACTAGGAATATCCATATTTTATTACATCAATATTCTACGCTTTCATTTTGCATTTGATTTTGATTAGTCCAATGAATTTATTTTGGAACCAAATCGGATGTATGCAAAATTTGATGTAAATCTAAAGGTCACTGAGAAATGTCAAATTATACATTGAAAAAGTGATTTTGATTATCTTAACTTTAGAATCTATCACAATTTCAATAAATTTTTTGGCATCTGTAATTTCAACCACAATTTAAAGACTATCCTGTGATACAATACAAGTATTGTATGCTTTTATTTTAATATGTAGTGTATAGCACCAAAGTCCACATTTAGTCTATTTTTTGCAGTATTTCATAATCTTAAAAGTAGGAAGGTTTCTGGTAGAAGAGATCCTGTCACAATATGAGCTACAGGCAAATTTATTATCATTGTTTACTCATTAATATTTATTTTAATTCAGTCTGTGGACCATGCACGATCTTTCCTAACATATATTGATCCTGATTTGAACAAACCTCTTGATTTTCGAGCTTACGGCGGCAACTGTACAATATGGGATGCAGAGAATGAGCGTGATCCATTGCACAATGTTATGGTACAAAATTTTTCAATATTTGACTCTATTTTTATTGATAGCAACTTTCATATTTTTATTAGAAGAAGATAAGTTACAGAATTTCTCCTATGAAATATTTTTAAATACTTTTCTTTTTATCATGCTATTAATGTAATGATATCTTCTATTTGGAATATGTATTTTTATGAAAATTGTATGAATGTAAATTATTCACTGGTATTCTTACTAGATAATAAATTTGAACATCATTGTGTGTGTGACAGGGCAGTTGTAAAATTTCCTTGAGATGTGAGGCTTTTGTAACTATGTCAATTTAACAGCCATGTCACATCTCACAAATTGAAAAAAGGGTTATTTGGCAAGTATGCTTGTTTAAAAACGTGTTCGGAAGTTTTTCCAAAGGAAGCGAAACAATGATACATTATTTTATTGATGTTTGAAATTTCAATAAAAAAACAAAATAGTATCTAGATCAGTGGTTCTCAAACTAGGGTTTGAGAGCCGCATGCGGCTCTCAACAACCTTTCCTGCGGCTCTTGTGGATGCTTTAAAAATTAACTACTTTCAAAAAAAGTTTTCATTGAAAACTAATCATTGACTTGAAATTAAAATGCGGAAGTCTACTAGTTAGTCGAATGGATTCCCCCGTGTTCATTTGCATAGCGTTGAGTAATCTACAAGATGCAATAGTGACGCAACAGTAGCGTTTTCGCGGCCACTCGGACACTTTTCGCTTGGAAATATTTTAGACATGACTGTAATCATTGACTTGCTTTCGTGGATTTTCAGTTTTTGTCGCATTTCCGAATATTATGTATAAATCAAATAACTCAATGAATATTTTAATTTATAGAGCTTTTTAATTTTGTTCCAGTAATCGAAAATAGTCCCGAAATATCTGGCGATCATCTCAAGCAGCTACTGCACCTTGCATCCTTCATGATTTCGACCCGCTTTGACAAACTTATTAGAAATCAAAGCCAAATTAAATGGCTGTTAGTCTAGGGTGAGCAAAATCGAATCTTTTTTCGAATCGAATAATTTGAATATTTTTAACGAATACCGAAAAGTCTGAAAATATATATATTTTTATACATAACAGGTATCCAGAACGTCGGAGGTCGATACTTCATTTGGAAATACATAGAAACATTGGAAAGTCAGCAATAAAGCGTTTTTTTATTGCTAATGGTTAATTTCATCATAATCGCTCATTGTCTTTGTCAACGCGATCGTTTCGGCGGCGATATCCTAAAGTTGGTATTCTATATTCCCGCCCTTTCCGTTTTTTTGCAAGAATGAGGGGTCGCCGGATATCAAAGTTTTATATTTCTAGTATACCCTTGCGTTAACATCAGCGACAGCTGTTGAGTACATTAAGGGCTGATTTCAAAACCAAAATAATTTAATTCTGAGTTTTATCCTCTGCCTTGGATTTGATCTTTCTTATCACCGCTTGTAAATTAACCGTGCCTGTTTAAAGTGAACGGTGACCGAGATTTTTATTAGATAGAGATATTTATTAAAATGATAATTGAGTTTCTCACGCTTTTTTTATAGTGTTCGTGTTATTTTAGTATTAGATAGATAAACCTAGCAAATTTACGATTGCGTGAATCCTGAATGTTGATTTAAAATAGCAAATAAATAAATTGGCATTTTTAGGCCTTTGTGCTTAATAGAAGGTCAGACGCTAATTAAGACTAATTCCTTCAAGTTTTAACGTTTTTTACAACAAAACAACACCCCGATGGTAAATATAACTAAAATACTAACTAAGTAATGCTCAATTTTCTTTACGGAATTTGCAAACTCAGCACTTTACTCAATGATCTTGAATATGTCATCCCTTAAGGCTTAATTAAATATTACTGCCCAAATGCTTCAAAATTCAACAATTGTAATCATTTTCGATGATAATAGACGCAACAATTCGTGAACGAGTCAGTGTGCATTGTTACAACAAAATTCTTTACGTTCTACTCTTGGCTAAACGGCCATGCATGGTTGAGTAAAGTGTTTACATATTCGAAACATTACTTAGCCAAGGATGGGAGGGAGGGATCACTAAAGAGCCAATACAAAGTGCTTTGAATGAAGTAGGACATGACATTTCATATCTGGTTACAACTTAATGAGTGTTTTTCATACAAGTAACTCATACCAGCCTTTGGAAAAACTTTTGATCATTTTTAAATCCATGCTACTTATATAACTAGAGTTTTCTAACCACCTAAAATCGCCTTTTTCACAATGAAACGCCGAAAAGTCATTTTAACATTTAATTTTAATCAACTTTATGTTCGGTAATGCAAGAAATGACTAATGACATGTCACCAAGCAATCAGAGTTTAAAATCTGAGAAATTTATTTTAAATACCTATTCTGGTTTGACGATTCTAAATTTACGGAACGGTCGGTCCAGTTTTTTTTCGAATATTTTGCCCAGCCCTAGTTTTTACGTGTGTTGTTGTTACGATGACTTTGTATTTTAATTACGCGCTTAAGGTTTGTTGCTATTTTACCTTGCGTTGTTTGTGTGCGGCTCTTAATAACTTTAAGGTTTGAAATGCGGCTCTGGGACTAAAAAAGTTTGAGAACCACTGATCTAGATAGATCTAGTACCGTATTTACTCGAAATTACGCCTATATCGCGAATAGGCCGACTCCCTTAAAATGGCGATTTTATAAAAATTCGCGAATAAGCCGGTCGGTCCTTCGAATCGTTACACGCAGGACGCCTTAAGAAAAACGTAGAAAGAGAACAAAATTACTGTAACGCAAACATTTCTCACGTTTATCGTTTCAGCATGTTAGCGACGGTCGTAGGTGGATTATTATACGTAACTCTTACTTTATGTTAAATAAAGTCTATATTGCTTTTCAGTGCGTCGTGATCGTGTCGGAAGTTTAAAATAGAGTTCCTGAATCAGCATAAAACAATTTCCTTTGATCGCCACAACGGCGATTAATTCCGTTCCTTGTCCGTTTCAAGGAAAGAAATAACGCTGTATTAACACATTCTTATAAATCGCTACGAATCTTAACACGCCAGACGCCTTAAGAAAGGCGCAGAAAGAAAACAAAATTGCTGTAACACAAATATTTCTCACGTTTATCATTTCTGTTTGTTAGCGACGGCCGTAGATTCTTACTCGTAACTCTTACTTGTAAATTCATGTTAATAAAGACTATTGCTTTTCATGCGTCGTGATTTGTATTAATGGAAGGGTTTGTTGTCAAGAGTTTAAGAGAGTCCCTGAGTCAGCATAAAACAATTTCCTTTGATCGTCCACAACGCGGTTAATTTCGATAAGACCTTATCACAGCCCCTTAACGGATAACATATCGTAAAGGTGATTAAAAGTCGCGCGCCGTTAATTGCCTATGAAAAGACAATCACACCTGCACAAGCGAACGAAAACAAACCAATCACAGACTGTACAAGCGTCATCAGCTGTATGATAAGACAATCCACCTTCACACGCGATTGTGTGTGTGCGTGCACTCTTTTTATCGTGAGAACTTGGTATGGTTTGAAGCTTTTGGAATTACCGGCAAGTCAGCATAATATCATCTCGTTGCGTGATCAAACTCTGATGCGCGAATGAGCTGATTTTTTGGTGCAATCTGAGTTATGCGCGAATAAGACGGTCCCTTAGTTTGGCAACTTTTTTTTTTGAGTTTTAAACTCGGCCTATTCGCGAACATATACGGTATATATAATGCAAAAGCTGAAAAAATTCCAAATGCTAGCTTTGCATTGACTGAACTTACCGTACATTGTGTAAAAATATTTATGCAATATTCAGTTTTTAGAACCCTGCCATGCACCATATGTTGCAAATTTTTTGTATTTGTATTCATTGTTCTATTACAGCATATCATACCAAATTAAATTTCTTAAGTAACACCATTTTCTATATTACCGCCTACCGGTATATTATATCTGGGCTTTAGACCCTTATGGGGAATTGACTTACTTAGCAGAGATGTATTCAAAATGACCCAATTTGCCACTAAATGCCATTTATTTTAACACTTATTTATATATACAAAATTCATAAATTTTCTAATGAAAATAAAGAACATTTATTTAATGCTCGAACTCTGTTTGTGTATTTGTCCCCAAAATTTCCAGTTATCTAAGGCGCTTAACACAAAACTTATGTTCTCACTAGAATATGTTCCATATGACCTGTGTTTTGTTTTTTTGAGTCACCCTGTAATATTCATCCGTTCGGATCTTTAGAAATTTTCTTATCCAGGCTTGCTCATGATCAGCCTTATATTCATGCCCTTTGTATTCATATTGAAACAAATATATAATATGTTTTTTAAAAAGGTGTAAAACACTATAACACACCTACTTATTGGAAAAGCAACCTTCAGTCTTCTTTGTATTTCTTCTTGTACAGGATAAAATGGATGGATTTGTAGCTGCTCATTTCATTGGTTGGTTTCTAAAGGCATTGATATTTCGCAACATTTGGATGACAACAGTTCTCAGTGCTGTGTTTGAATTACTCGAGTACACACTTGAACATCAACTCCCAAACTTTTCCGAATGTTGGTGGGATCACGTAAGCTTATTACTGAAATTGTTTATTTTCAATTCCAACCTTATTTTCATGATAAGACATTTCATATTTATCCTGATGAAGAGGAAAGTCGATAAGGTGGCCAATACCTAATGTGATTGGTGAACAACTGCCTCCCATCTGCTTAGCATGAGGCGCCAAATTTTGAGCCACTACATAACAATTCCATTACATTTAAACAAATATTGCAAAATTGCTTAGCTGAATGCTCACACTGCAGAAAGGCGAATCCTTTGGTCTTATATTTTGTGCGATCTTTATAGTGCTGTAAGTTATATTTAAATTGTAGCTTCGTTGAGACGTTGATGATCCTTCATGTTTAATTGAGTATGATTCTCCAGTCAACTGCACTTAAATCAATTTGTATTAGAAGCTGTCACTTGTAATAGTTTTCTTCATTTCCTTGTTATCAGTGGATTTTAGACTTCATTGTCTGCAATGGTCTTGGCATATACTTCGGACTGAAGTGTCTCAAATATCTCTCAGTGAAGGAATATAAATGGCAGGGTCTGTGGCATATTCCATCTTACAGGTAAACAGTAGATATTTCATATAATTTCTTATATAAGAAATTTTTAAAATCATAATTCTCATCTCTTCAATCATGGTTACCATCTAACTAAAGCCAAAAATAAGCACGGGTGTCAGAAGGTTATTTTGGGGGAGTATTTATCACTGGCAAAATAAAATGAGAAAGAAATCATATCCATTTCTCTTCTGCACTCCAAAGTTTTTTTTATCAGAAGTCGCTTCAAACAAGGTTGCATAACATAATGCATAACATAAACACACACTTTTAAATATTGGCTTTACTGAGAATCAAAAAAGATTGTTCGATGAGTTACGTGGTTCAATCATTGGACGAAATGATTGCTGGTAATTTGCAATATGGAATGCCCACTCACTCTCGGAAGCCGCTACCTTGCAGTCCTTGTAGTTGGGAAAGTTCTGCTTGTAAAAAAGATTTCCCGTGAACGTGCCAATGCCATGTGTCTTGACTGACGAACGATTCCACTTTAACTTCTGCAGTATAGTATGATAAATTTCATTCGCCACAATAGCGGTGGCAACAGAATGTCCAATTTTTTTTCAATTCCAAGCGAGTGATTTGGGCTTGGATGAAAGTATAAATTAGATATTTACCGTAGGTAATCTAACACTTATGGATTGAGACTATTTATTTTTCGCTGTTTAGATAATACATGGATACTTGGTTAGGTTTTTTAAAATAGTTTCACCACTTACATCTAAAAATGAAGCAGGCCTCAGATCTGAATTGTATGATTTAAATAAATGATTAAACTTCTACTCCAGATACATTTACATAATCAAATTGAATGAAACATACAAATTTTACAAAAATACAAATTTTTGTGACGGTTTCATGAATGCGCCCACAGTGCCGAGCTTATTGACAGCAGTGGATCTTTTCTATGCCTGTGTAGAGTTAGTTATCTGTATATTCAATACTCATTCGTTTTTGTGTATGACCTTATTACCGATTAGTCGATAGCGAACTATGTTGAAGACTTTAGTCTATCGCAGTCGAGAGAAAGTTGGCCACCTGTGGTTTAGATTAATATTGCTGGCACAATAGCAGCAGTGAGCATAGCACTTGTCGCTTAACCGTTCGACTTTGTTTGACGTTAGCAAATTCTTTTTCATAATCATAACGGAACTCGTGCTTACGGTTACTCATTGTCTAAATTACGGGTTATCCCTTAAAAACCCAGCAGCAGCTGTTGTAACTGTGTCACAGTTTGCTCGGAAATACCCGCGAAACCTACTGTTAACAAAAAAAAGTTCGCGCTGAGAGTGAAGAAGACCGAGACACGAGGTAGCAGTGGATTGTGGATAATTGATACATCACAATAATAACACAGAGAGGCGTGATTACGTGTTACATATACGGTAATGATAAAATTCGTCCCTCGTTTCCACGGAAGCTTTTTATATGCGAGACATGAACGAGTCGTCCATGTTTCTAGGACAAAATAAGCACACAACTCAAAAATAAGCAGTTTTCTTAAAAATATGCACATCATTACTTAATAAGACGCATGCCAGAAAATAAGCACAAATGTTAGAAATAAGCACGATATGGTAACCCTGCCTATTTAATCAAATGGGATATATAGGATTGTCCCCATTAGATTGAAAATGAGATATGAGCTTTGTGTCCTTATACTTTAATAAATTACATCATCCAAGCAATAAGATCAATAACAAAGAATTCTGAGAGATGGACAAAACCCAAATATAGTTTAATACACCATTTTAATAAGTAGTTCATACATCAATCATTACATAAACTAAACATAAATCGGGGGTCATTTTAAGAAAGCAATTTCATCATGTTGGGTACCAGTACCTCTCATTTTTCGAACAAGCAAAGCGTATAGCCAATAGCGCAAACCAAAGGAAATTAAAAACCAGAAGGATATGAATTGTCTCTGATTTGGGCGAATTCGAAAAGATTTCGTGTTTTCATAACTTGCTCAAAATTTTAGCCCATATTTCAGATGCCCATCTATATAATATGCACTGTTATGCTTTTCATTAAACATGGACAATTTCAAGTTATCCAAGGGTCCCATTGAAATTAACAAGACAACCTTGGCTTCACTTCTGCTCAGGTAATAAGAGCCAAAGTAGATACAACACCTCTGCTTGTAAACCAATATAAATTGACTGAGTAGGCCTGGATCACTAATCGAAATATTTTTAAAGAGACAGCGACGAATTTAATATAATGGCAACTGGTATGTATCATACAGTGTTTTAGTCTTCAGTCTTGACATCCATATACTCGGATCCATATTAACCGTTTGTAATCAACCAAGGTGAAATTAATCTCACATATTTCCATTTTTATTTTATATTTTTCTTATAGAGGAAAAGTTAGAAGAGTAGTTGGACAATTCAGTCCTTATAGTTGGGTGAAATTTCAATGGAAACCAACAGAGAATCTTTTTAGATGGTTATTGGTGTCTTTCCAAATGTTAATGGTAAGATTCTTTCAAAATATACATCTGACAGCAATCAATATTACATGCATAAGATTTGGTTCAAAATACGCTAAAGACAGTTTTTTGTTCATGCTTTCTTTACATCATATCATAATTCGGATACTTAGTTAGGAGTACAATGCTAGACCCAGAAAATACTGATCAAAAAGTGGACTCGAAAGCTTACTGCTCGTAGGCACAGATGGCCAAAACGGAATCATGTATTCTGAATATATTCTTAAATAAGATATGGAGTATATTCTGAATTGAATCACATTCACTGTTTATTCAAATTTTGAAATTCAGGTTGCAGATGAACAGTGAAATTGAATGCAGGCCTTTTTGGCAATGCTGTGACCTGTGTGGCTTTGTTTGCTCTGAATAATAATTTTTGTAAATGGAACTAGTTTGAATTATATCTAATATCAAGAAATTGAATTAACAAATACAGTGATGAGTGATACCTCGATTGTCGAATGACTCTATACAATTCGGTAGTCGACCATATAACTTACAACTTTATTGCTATTGCAGATTCTTCTTGCCGAATTAAACACATTTTACCTCAAGTTTGTGCTGTGGATGCCGCCAGATCACCCATTTGTATTAACCAGACTTGTGTTTTTCTGGTTGTGGGGAGGTGTTGCAGTTCGTGAGATGTATGATTACATGGGAGGGTATGCATTCTATTCACATATTCTTCATAATCACTATAAGGAGTGGTATGTCCATATTATGCATTTTCTATACTCCCTGCATTATTATAATGTCTAATCGCCTGATGAGAACAGAACAGGCCTAAGTCACAATTTTGAGTTTTGAGAAAAACGCCAAAAACAATTTGGAATTTTTTATTTTTGAATTTCTAGATATTCACACTTAGTAAAGACCTGAGCTCTGGTTATTTTAATGTGGATGTGAATATCTTTGTAATCAATATTTTTTGGCACTTCAGCTTCAATTCCTTCCTGCTTTTTTAACCCCATAATGGACTTTGGCCCATTCTGTTCTCAACAACTTCTGAGTTTTTTTGTATGGAATGCAAGGTAAAACAAGGTGACTTAGGCCTAAGTTGCACTGAAGAAATTTTTAGGGATGTAAGTTTTGGACATTTCATTTCTGATGTTCATGCCCATCATATTAGAACTTGGGACTATCTTTTTTCAGTATTTTGGGGTTTTGAGCCATGCTCTACAAGGTGGTGGTCTTGAAATTCTAAATTTCATAATATTAAAAATTTTAGCTGAACTTAGGCCCATTCTGTTCTTAACTTCTACAGTCCTAAGTCCAGCTAAAATTTTTATTATTGAGAAATTCAGGATTTCAAGACCACCACCTTGTAGAGCATGGCTCAAAACCCCAAAATATTGAAAAAAGTGAATATTGCAAAAATGTGACTTAGGTCCCTTCTGTTCTCATCCGGCAATATGCTGTAAAGTTGCAGAAAATGAAATACACTTAAATCCTCAATGCAAGTATGCGATGCTAATAAAACAAAACACAACTCTTGAGCGAAGGCGGGAAATACATCATCAACTTTTTCACATTGAAAACAGCATGAAAATATTCAGGAAATGAAAAATAACAAGTGGTATTGCAATAAGTATTGTTATCCACAGTAGCCATCCATATGTACTCGAAACTTGACAAAAAAGTAATCCAAAATTGGCTAATTCAGATAGATATGTGTATGAGCGGAAAACCTGGTCCATATTTGTCTCGACTTTCCTTTCAGGTAAATTGAACCACTATCATATTATATTGCATATTTTGAAGTCTTCAATACTATATTCACAGATACCAATTCAGATTCGCTAAGACTTTTTTTTAAGCAAAATTCATGATAAACCTTCTTGATATCTCAAATACAGAGTTGCTCATCAATTCGGTCAACAAGCATGGATGGTTGTAATGATTATCGCAACAGAGTTCCTCATGGTTGTTAAGTTTGGATGGAACACTATCACACTGCCATTCCCAGGATATATCAAAGCCTTCTGGGGAGGTGCTTTTTTACTATACATCGCATGGACAATATGGAAATTTCAGATGAAGTGAGTTTCGTCTCAGGGTGAACTATTTGTTTCTTATGTTGAATTAGAAACATAAAATTTTTCATGGACATTTACTCAAAGCAAAGTTATATGGATGACCATTGAATTGCCAAGAGCTACTGAAACTATAGAGATCCAATGCAGTGGTTCCCCACCTTTTTTCGCGACGCCAATTTTTGTAAAATCAAAGACTTCAGATACTTTTGACACCACAACGAGAAAACGGTGAACATTGACCTGAAATTTGAATATATTTGAATGCTTTTCTGATGATACTCACAGAACAGAAAAACGGGGAACCCTGAGAATGTTTATTACCACATTGCATTATATGAAAACCACTGTATAAAAATCTATGATATCGGAATATTACCGGAACCCAAAGTTTGTGGTAAAATGTAGATAGCAATAGTAATTTTGCTTCTACCTATGCAAAAATTTAAAATCTTACTCTATTTATCCCATCAGTTTTTTTTTTTAATTTCGAGTCCAGAATATTAAAATATTACAGATTTGCTCCATTATTAATTCAAAAGTGAGATAGAGCATGGAAGTTAAAATAGAAAAAAATGTGGTGGTTTTTATTATGCTTCAACTTATTGTTGTTCTGTTTCTTGACTGCAAGAAACGTCTCAAAATTATATATGAAATACAACACACTTCCTATTTTTGCTTTCTATAATGAGATGTTTATTTACCATTGTTAGCTTTTCTTGAAAAAAAAAAAAAACAGTTCACTGGTCCTAGCCTAAAGATAAACATGTTCAACAGGCAGTTTACTTCTTAGCGTGTTTCCCTGAAATTCAGACAGGATTTAGATTTATATAACACTATGTTTTTTTGGAAGAGGTCTTTTGTGTTCATACATTAAAAATAAAATTACATTGTAGAAAAGCACGAGATTTTTTAATAAACATTATATGAAAACCGACATACATTGTTTTTATTTGTATTTCCTATAAAAAAATCGCTACTCCCGAAGTATGCGCACCAAGATGTCGCATAACCTGAACCCTCACCTGGTACACAACCTGAGTTGAGGTTGTGCGCCACTGGTGCGCATACTTCAGGAGGTCCAAAAAATCAAGTGACAAATATCATAATTGTGATATCACACAATCTTGAATAGTGGTGTGATCTCCACCTTACCTCAGGTTATTGAACCTTTCCTCTCCCACACATTTTAAATTTATTTTAAGGGTTAGGGTTTATTTAAAATCATTTTTAAAATTGAAATTAGATCTTATTTTCAGGCCAGGTCTTATTTTCGAGGAAACACTGTAGTTTTGCGATGATTAGCCATTGTTGTGTTCTGTGTTATGTCATAAAAATTAAATGGGTCGCCATAAGCTGTGGTAATAAATAGTGGGTCCTCTAAAACTCTAAAAAGGAACCACGTTCTAAAGCATAGAATTTTACACCCCACAATTAATAATTTATTGACGAGATCAGGCAACGGAAATATCATGTTTCTTCATATTCAATTTTGCAACCCTACCACCGGACAGTGCATCCCTCCTTTTTCTCCTATACTCAGTCCATCTCTCCAAAGATAAACCAGAATATTTTATACAAAATTACCTATTTGTATATAAGTGACATCAACTGATAAAGCAGTTCATATATTTTTAACAGGTTTCCGAGGTTTAAAGCAATGGTCAAAGAAACTACTTCAAAGGCCATTGTAGACTGTGATGCAGGAGAATCCACCAGCAATGAGGAAGTGGGCTTTGACTCAACAAGTTTATTAGATAACAACAGAAAGGCAAAACATGTTCGACGAAGAGATATTCACTCCAATGGAACACATCATGCAATTCAAGATTGAATCGACATCTTTTTTTACACCTTTTGTATTCATTTGGTCCACCATATCTTGACAAACTTTGCCCATCATTGAAAAATTACTAAACTTTTGGATCATACGCTATCCACCAACTCTGAGAGAGAAATAGATAGATTCAGAATGTAATTTGCTAATTACCTCAAGTATTTGCTGCATAATAAATGCTATGCAATGAGTTTCTGGTTTTTGACTCCTAACCCTTGCAAATATGTCTATATTCTGAATCATTATGGTACAATGACTTGATTAAAGACTAGCGCGTCACACTTAATTGTCTAGATGCTCTTACTTAGTTTTGTCCTCTCGTCAGCAGAATTCATATGAGAACCTCTGTCATTTGGAACTCACTTCTCAGATCCTTGTATACTACTATTAGAAACAAATACCCGAGAAATTAAGAGGTTTGATAACCTGGGTATTCATATGTACAAAGATAAGTCATAGTCAAGTTTTATTATTTATCAAGTAAAAAAAAGCATAAATAAATCATAGTAGGATGCCGAGTGACAACCAAATCTATTCAAAAGATCAGGAATTCTAGATGTCAAAGTACGGTACCGTCGTTATCTGTGAGTGTATGGCTTGGCAGCTGACCACTCAATCTCCAAATCTGATAAATTCAACAACTATTCCATAACTCAGTGTTTCTCAAACTGTGTGCCGCTGAGCTTTTTGGAATTTTAGATATCGAGCCATTTGTATTACACATAGTCATGCAGACAACGGACAAGCTTGGGAGACTCGTTGGGCCCGCACTATCCATTTAGATAATTTGTATTGCATTTGCCTTGTTGATGTAGTGAGAGGGGTCGTTAAAATGGTATTGGATCGTTATAATGTATTTGTGGACTTCCAAAATGTTGACGACTTGCTCGCTTAGTTAGGCTACCTGCTTACAAATCCTATTCATTTGTCAGTGTGGAGGCCATCGAAATAATCGTGCTATTTGAATCTTCATGGCTTTGTTTCTTGTAATTGACAACGAAATGTGGTTACGGTTGGCAGCAACGAAACTTTGTTTTAAATCTTAAATCTTAGTTTTCCCCAAAACAGGCACACGCACTGTATTAACATTTGCAGAATGAATTGGTTTAAAGCAATTTTTTACAAGTGTGCCGCAAATTTTTTTTTATTTGCTGAGTGTGCCGCGAGCAAAAAAAGTTTGAGAATCACTGCCATAACTTGTGGATCTCTATGCTAACAAGCCTGGAAAGTCACTGCTTTTAAAAGCCTAATGAATTGCAGTAGAAAACATGAAGTTCAGACTGATTTATTTACTGAAGCATTGAGTAGTACGCTCATGCTAATATTTTCCCAAATAATAAATAAAAAGGGAAATTACTTATAACAATAAACATTTGACATCACAAAATACAACACATTGAAAAAAATAAAAATTAAGAGAATACTTGTCTAAGGTACTATCACCCAGGGCCTGGTATAGATGCTTTACAAGCACTTTGAACAATCTATGATGCTCGGCCTTCCAGCGTCAATCAAATTTGATAAGGTAGTGAACACCATTCATATCAAGACACAATGCTTAAGCATTTTTTTTGTGGCATCCCAGTCCAGAGCGTTCTTCCATTTATTGATAATCATGTATAGTACGGAGGCTTCTTTACATTGATACCATATTCTGAAAGTGCTGGTGCAAGATCGTCCAAAGTCAACACATATCTTTAAAAAGAAGACATATTAAATTTGTGTAGATGGTAAACCGACTATCCGTATAAAACTTACTTTTTCTCTTTTGCTTTACTAGATCTTGACTGTTGAGATGATCCCTTTAGCTTGCTAGTCTGAAGAGCATCGTTGATTATATCAGACATGAATTTTTGAGCAGCCAGTGCTAGGATTCGAACTCTATAATGTGAAAATTACAACGTTAAAATACGAAACAGGAGCATCATATTTAAAACCTGCATACACATTTACCGATAAATAATACTTACATTCTTCCGTCCGTAGTATCAACACCAGATTTGCTCAAATAGTGTGCAGCAACGGAGTCTGGAATCTGTTCAATCAGAGTAATATCTTTGAATGTAACTTGATTCACAGATTTGTAAACTTAAACACCAATACGTATAATGATTGATAGGTATATTTTTTACAGATTATTTGAGCCGTTAGATGTGTGGACTACTACTATTTTTTGCAATACTTCCATGCTTCCAAAAACAAATAACTAATCCCATACCTGACATGGAATGGTAACCAGACAAGACTGCAAGAGGCAGTGGTTCGCCATATGATTAAGCCGTCTTATCGACTTTTCTCTCCCCATGGATAAATATGTAAATCCCATCCTTCCCCACACAAATTTGCCTAAGGCAAGGTATTGGACCCCAAACTAAAAATGAAAAATATACTGCATAGACGAAAATTAAAACTATTTACTGGAATAGCAAAAGTCAAAATTTATAATCGTTTTGATATTATATTATCACTGTATCACAAAGATATTGGTACTTAAATTATTCATTATAGTACAAAAAATTCAGAGTTGTTGAATAATTCCCAGTACAGCAGTATTTACTGACTTCAGTCAGGATTTATAAAAACAACATGTTAAGTCTGTAAGTTACAACTTCCTGAACTTACAGTGGGTGTGAACTCTTCAATCTGAGAAAGGAAATCTGACATTTCTTCGGAGGTTAATTGTTCAGATTCATCAATGTCCTGCTCAACTCTACTATGTGAATCTCTGTTAACGCCATTCATTTTCAATCAGAGACCTGTAAACGTCCGAGCCAGGTAAAAGAAAGGGTACAGGTATGGTACTTCTCTGTAGAACTACCGGTACGGTACCACTTCATGGCAGCTCCTGCCTCGAACGAACCGCGGCGTCTCTTGCCATGGTTTTATGGCGCTATTCAGTATTCACAAAGTCATGTACCAGATATTAGTTTATCATGCGGAATTATATCTATTTAAACCTGTAACCCAACCTCAAATACATCAAAACTGTATTCATAGGAAAAATGCTCCAACCTAGTTTTCTGAGATTAAATCGAATTTTTGTAAGTATTTATTGACAGACCAACTTTTCTAATAGTCATCTTCAATGTGAACCTTAATCTCATCAGCAAATAGGTTGGGAGTTGACCTCGATTGACCATTCCGACCATGGTCGTATCGCTCCCTCCCGTCAGTACCAAAATGACTATAAAGAGACTATTATAGTTGCTTTGGTCAATACCAAAGCAATTTTATTTGTGTTACGTATTTTTTTTCGTATTGGTGACTGTTTTGTTTTTTGGTTGACAAAATAATAAATATCTCTCTCTCTCCCTTGTGCAGGCCCCAACAGCCGGCAATTTATGCAGTTTTGAAAATTGTGGCATAACTTTTTTTTTAATAAACACATAGATTCTCGATCTTAATCTAATTTTTGTTGCAAAGATAGGATACACAGACAAAGTGAAGCCACGACCTAGTGGCGCCATACGCGCAGTGGCGTGACATAGCGAGAGGCGATAACGCTTTTTAATAACAGTTCCCTGTCTTTATTTAGCCATAATTGTACCAGTACAGTTTAATGAAAACCTAGCTACTACCGGTATTGACGAAGTACATGGGGTAGACAGGAAATTATGTGATGTTGTAGAATTATCTAGTATATATGTACGCATTTTGTAAATATTGTAAAGCTCAATACTGGCAATATGTTAACCTGAAGAAAAATCTGTAGACATTTCAATAGATCCAGAGATCGGATACCGTACCGTAGATTCCAAGTGATTCAGTAATCTTGTATAGAACTTACCGTATTCGTTTTATTGGTCGGTATAATTCAAACAATGGCTAGTGGTTTTCAATTCCTCCAGTTCATCCCAGGATACCATATTGTTCTATTACTTTAATTTACTTTGAAAAATCCATGACATGGTAAAATGGCTTCTCTTTAACACTTATTATACCCTATCACACTGTCCTTTTATACCATTATAAACTTCTGGCTGAATTGCAACCATAATAAGTTTTGTGGAAATGCTTTTAATTAATTTTTTTTTTGAAACTGCATTGCTTTTGCAGTTTTGGCTGAATCCAGAATTGGAAAAACCTTAGAAGAGTGAGTAATTTGATACATAACATAATCACATTTCACAATAACTTGTAGGGTCACATTTTTGCCAGAACAGTCATAGACCACTTATAACACTATCACCCTTGAGTGGTGCATACCATATATGTGCACACTCTTTAAACTTGACCATTCCCCCGATTTATAGTATGTGGTATCATCACTCAGTGGTGTTGTACTTACATCCAAATTCTTTTATTACTATATTTACATGCAGTGTGTTTCATGTTGTGTTTCTATTTATAGATGTTGTTTTGTCTTACAAACTCCTTTGTACAAACAGTTTTGTATTCTCCATCCTTATCTCTGTTATTACACCCACTCACCCTCCTTGCACAACTGTCTGTATAAGGACCATATTATACGTATTTGATTTACCATATTATAATTTATACCTATCAAATGGGGTGTATGCCGCACATTTGTGTTTTGGGCCAGTATGGTCCAGCATACATCCCGTCTTCAGTATTTATAATTACTAATTCTTTTATATTGCTTTTACGAGACTAATTAAGATACATACAGAAGTAATTTAAATTGGATATCTCAGTTACACTACTGTCAAGGATGGTACCGGTATTCTTATCCAGATATTGATTTAGGTAAGAATCAAAGTTTAAGCTCTTCGGCCTCCAGTCATATGAATCATTTTGGTTTACTTTTTATATCGCTAAGATTTTCCATAAAAACTGTCCTATGTCTGTATATTTATCCAATCTTGCTTCAACATGTGATCTTAATATGTCTAATGTAAGTAAAAGTGCTAGAATCAAATCTTCTATTTATTTTCAGATATCTAAAGAGTGTGTTTGTTGAACTAATATTATAATAATGAAGTTTGGTGAGAATTTACAAGCTCATTTGACTCCTGAATGGAGGAGTCAATACATAGATTATGAATTTCTGAAAACTTTACTCTATGACTGTAGAGAAGAAAGTCCTGATGCTGAAATCACAGAAGAAGCAACAGTACAGCGATACTATGCACGATTCGAAGAAAAATTCTTTGCTATTTGTGACAAGGAATTAACTAAAGTTAATACATTTTATGCTGAGAAGCTGGCTGAATCAACCAGAAAGTTTGCAACACTTCAAAGCGAACTCCAAGCACAAAAAGCATCCCTTTTGAAAAAGGGGCCTGTGCGACAAAGAAGAAAAAGTGAATTTCTAATACCCACAAGAAAAAATGTCCAAGTCAAAACTGTGAAAGATCTCAAATTGGCTTTTTCTGAATTCTATTTGAGTCTTATCCTCCTACAAAATTACCAAGAATTAAACTTCACTGGTTTTCGTAAAATTCTCAAAAAGCATGATAAAATGCTTGAAACTGATAAAGGGTGCAAATGGCGTCAAAAATATGTGGAAACAGCCCCTTTTTATACAGATACACATAACTCACAATTAATTTTAAAAACAGAGACAAAATACATAAATGATTTGGAGGGAGGGGATCGTTCCAAGGCAATGAAAAGATTACGTGTGCCACCACTGAGTGAGTTTGAAATGTATCCAAGATGGACGGTCTTTCGAGTAGGCCTCTTCTTAGGTATATTGTGCATGATATTTGTTGTGGGAATAATATCTGCAATAATATTGGAAGTAAAAGTGGATCCATGGCTGGCATTGGACCTTTATCGGCCTGGATTAGTACTCTTCTTGTTTTTATTCTTCATTGGGATTAACACATGGGGATGGCGATCTGCTGGAGTGAATCACGTGCTTATATTTGAAATAGATCCTCGAAATCATTTGTCACATTACCATTTGTTTGAGCTAGCTGCATTAGCAGGGATTCTTTGGGCCATCAGTGGTATATTTTTGATATTTGGCAATTTAGAACCTCTCTCGGATCATTTTCCTGTTTATCTCAATCCTGGATTATTGTACGCGACTTATTTAATCTTTCTACTGAATCCCTTACCTATTCTGTACCATAAGGCCAGGTTTTGGCTTTTATGTCGAATGTGGCGACTGTTTGCTTGTGGGTTTTATCACGTTGAATTTGCTGATTTCTGGCTGGCAGATCAATTGAACAGTCTTGTCTCATTATATATTGACTTTGAATTCGTTGTATGCTTCTATGGCTTTGATGGAAATATATGGGATGGATGGAGAGGCGAAAAAAATTTAAGAACATGTGCTTCATATTCATATGGTCTACGTGCAGTTCTTGCATGCTACCCAGCATGGATACGTTTTATTCAATGCCTCAGACGTTTTTATGACAGCAGAAAATGGTTCCCTCATTTTGTAAATGCTGGCAAGTACTCAACAGTTTTTTTCAAAGTGCTATTCAATGCATTGTTCGTGTTGCATTTTGACCATACAGGTGAACTAAACAGTGTATATTTTTATTTGTGGTTAGCTAGCTTGTTTATAAGCAGCTGTTATACGCTAGCTTGGGACATAAAAATGGACTGGGGATTTTTAGACAAAAATGCTGGTGAAAATAAATGGCTACGTGAAGAGATTGTTTATTCCTATAAAGCGTATTACTATTTTGCTATTGTTGAAGATTTTATTTTAAGATTTTCTTGGGTAATAAGTGTTGCAATCACCCATACTTTAAAATCAACTGTTTCTAATGGGATATTAAAAACTGTTTTTGTTATATTGGAAGTTTTTCGACGTTTTATTTGGAATTTTTTTCGACTTGAGAACGAACATTTAAATAACTGTGGTGAGTTTCGAGCAGTTCGGGATATTTCAGTTGCACCACTACGAGAAGATGATCTTGCGACATTAATGCGTATGATGGATGACGAAAATGGTGTGGAGGATTATAGAAGAAGAGTGCGGGAAGGTGGTTCTGGGGGGAAATCACTAGGATCAAATTTATCTCGCAAAGTAGGATCATCTATTCGTCATAATGCTTCTTCTGGTGTTATGTTGTATGTCGGCAGTGGGGGCTCTGACGAGGAAGGAACAAGTACAAGTGCTATTTGATTGAAATATTATTCTCTTATCGATCATTTTTTGTCATCTAATAGGTAAACTTTATATAATGGTGCTAATCATAGTGCTGTATTATTTATGTTTGAAACCTTGCCAGATTGAGAATACATCTGAAAAAATACATCTTTATGTAGTAAATATTGTGAATTACCGTATAAAGTCATCGAGATAATCAAAACGGTGAAAATTGGATGTCATGGCTAAAATTTGGAAACCAAAAAATGTCAGACAATTTTGTGATACATCTGTTTCCATAGTTTAGTAGTAATGATTTTGCTTCTCATTTGCATTGATTCATTGTGAGAGTCTTTCAGTCACTAATTTTTATTCTTCTAAGCAAACCATCCAAAGTTCCAAAATATTTAAGAACATGAAATCCAAGATTTTACTGTTGCTATAACCAAATATTGTACAGTAAGAGTGTAAGACAAAAATTCACCACGCTTGAATTATGAAACATTCTTTTCTACCATCTTATTTGTATTTTGAATGTATTTGTCAATTCCGTATTTGTTTTTTTTTTTATGGTATTTCATGGACACTGTTGGAAGCTATTTGCAAATTCGATACCTGTGCATATATATTTTATTCATGAGGGGACTCTCACCTGAAATTGAATTAATTGAGAAAAGGGCACTTGCTTAGAGTAATAAATTCACTATTCTTACATGACCTACTGTTCAGACTTGTATTGCAGCCTTATGGATTTACTATAATATCAGTCATTATGTGAAACCTATGTTTTATTATTATTAAGAATGGCAAGAGTTTGAATTGAAGTAAACATGGAATATGATGGAATGATAGTTGTTCTGAAACTGTATAATATTAATAATGAATACTTGAGCGTTGAGCCAAAAAATGTTGTTTTCCATATTTAAAATAAAAAGCCTCACTTGGAAAAAATTTGTTGTATACCTTTCAATTGCTTGGAATTGTTACTTGTGTTGTTGCCTTGTAAATTTGTTTTATTGTTTTATAACCTATTGCTATACTGCCTACAGCTATGACTTTCTGTGCTGTGAAATAAACACAAACAATGTGATGCCTTTATTATTTATAGCCATTAAATTCAATATCATTTTTGTGTTTCCTTGAATTACTAAGATTGTGGGCCCATTCCTGTTGTACCTATTTGCTGAGCATTGGCTGGATGTCAATAAATGAATCCCCAATAATTACTTTTCAATTTCAATGAATAAGCACTTTTATTCATCCTATTGTTCATTTCCCTGTATGCGTCATGCACATGCACCTATTTTTAATAATTTATGTTAAATTTCTCTATAGTTTTCTAAATATAGCATGGAGGGTTAATCAAGTATGGTTCATAGGTCAGTAACACATTAGTTGGCAAGAGGAATGTGCCGAAGCTTCATTCAAATTACCTACCCCATAATAGCCCAAGTGGGCTACCAAGTATCATTATAACTTTCTTTGATTATGGGTTCAGTGTAAAACAAAATACTTTGAACGAATTGAACATTAGAAATACCTGAAAAAGGATTTTTTCAATGATTCAGATAATCGAAATTATGATTTCTGTAACCAATTTCACTGTGGCGTCATGGTTTTTCTTTTGAGTAAAATTAACATGTTTTTTGCAAAGTGTGTTTACGTTATTTAATATCATTGTTGGCCACACTTCTAAAATACCAAACTCTTCAAATATAGATATCCCAACATCCCTAGTTATACGTCTCAGTGGAACTGTTATTTGCTTTTCATATATGTGGTAAGATATTTTTTCATCTGTGAGATATTGATTTTTAGATTGTGTTTCGAAAGCATGAGTTTATCAATATTCAGTGTTACTTTTCACAAAACTAAATGAGTGGTAAAATGTATTAACTTTTACCCTATTGCCGTTATTTTTTATTTCATTTTTCTTGTCTGTAGCATGAAATGATATTATTATTAAAATTATTTTTATATTGTTTATATTTGTTCTCTTACATCCGTTGTTGTTAACAGCTTTAATTATTGTTTAAGCCTGTCAAGTCATATGAAATCATAATACATTACTTACCTCCCACTTCTACTGTGATTGGTAAGTAAGACTGATGTATATATGCCTATATTTTCTCTTAAAAATGTATATAAGGCTGTTTTCATTACCATACGAGTGTGATGATTTTGTATCACATGCTCCAGTATATTTATTTAACCTCAATGGGCTAATAAACCTATGGAACCACGTACCTACCTGTACCAGATTGCTAATTCATGATATTTCATCCAGATTTTTGCATCTGATAAACTTGTGAGCCTAGAATGGCCTATCATTATGGTGGTAAACGGTAGTGATTGAAAATACATTTTCTTCATTCATTTCACAGCTAAATTGAAAAGTAGGTAAGCAAAATTTATTAGTATTCTTTTCTTAGATATTAAGTTTATTATTTTACTTATTCTTTTTGATTTGATATACACTTCTTACTATTATCCTGCGTCTGTGGTTTTATTCCACTATTTTTTATTTTTTTTTGCAATGCTTATTGATGCAATTTGCTTCGAGCAAATCATGCATAAGCAGCCACTCAATAATAGGGAGATACTATTTTGATAAAACCAAAATCTTCCCGATTCGACTTTGCCTGTCCAATATGTTAGTGATCATGTGATTTGTACCAAAGATGTGTAACTTATGATGGTAACATAGCTAAGTCTAATGCTTAAAACCAGGGTTGTGCAACCTGCGTGGCCTGCAAGGAAAATCTTTGCAACCCGCATAGAAGTGCCAATTTTGAATGGTGTGCGACCCGCGAAACGAGTTTTTACTTTAGTTTAATCTGGATCCCCCAATCTTTTCGTCTTGCAAAGCCCATGCCTGAGTCCAATTTATGTGTATGACATTACAATGCCCGAAACTAGCTTGTGCGAGGTGAAAAACGCATGTCATAATATCAATATCCAAACTTTTTGTGCCTGCAACTACTAGAAAGCCTATGTTAAATAAGGTGTGGCCTGCGGTTTCACCCAGTTACGCTACTTGTATCTGGCCCGCTTGCACACCCATGCTTTAAACGCTAGGCTATCGCATTTTAAATTTGTATTCTATTTTTTGTCTTCAGGTGAAAATGGAAGACTTGAGTTGCCCAAGATGCCGTATGACGAAATATAGGAATCCTTCACTTCGATTAATGATAAATGTTTGTGGGCATGCATTGTGTGAGGCATGTGTTGATCTCCTTTTTGTCAGGGAGTCTGGGTCATGTCCAGAATGTGGATTGCCTCTCAGGAGAAGTGGATTTCGAACTCAGTTGTTTGAAGATACAGGTTACCTTGTGTTGTGTTACTGTAAACGGTTTTGTAACTTTTTCTTTTGTACATGGAGGTTTTACTACTGCTGTAGAATGTTTGATTTGAAAAATATTCAGTTTATAATATATTTCTAACTTAATGTGTGTGTTTAATATGCATAAGAAAAAAATTATAAGCCCCTATACATATTTAATAATGCAAATCGGGCGTTACCCAATAATGGCAGAGACACTGCTAGGGTACTGTCATAATTCCATCATAAGTTTAAGTGAATTATATTTCTATCTGCAGTAGTATGAGGCAGTATTTACTTTTATTCAGCAAATTTTCCCGACACAGGGTGATTCATCCCACTTGAACTTTTGTTTGTCAATGATTTCAAAAGGTTGAATAATTTATGACGCACTTCACAAAAGTTATGTTTTCTCTGAGATGTTCTAACTGACCTGGGTTCGTTTTTTCTTTGGGTCACCCTGTTTATTTGAGAAAAGTTGCTCCATTATTCACTTTAAGTTTTAGATCCGATACATTTCTATAGGGAAGATAAATAATATGCAAAATTGCTGTAATTACTAATAAGGAACACATTATTTCCCCGCATATTAATAAGATACATCTCCGGGCCATGACTGGTAAATTGAAATGAGTCTTGGCAGTTGAATCCAGCTCTTTTGATTCAAGGTGTAGACAAAGAGGTTGATGTGCGAAAACAGATAATGAAGATTTACAACAAACAAGAAACAGACTTTGGGTCATTGCGAGAATACAATGATTATCTTGAAGAAGTAGAAGTTATTATTGACAGTCTTATATCAGGCATAAATATAGAGGCAACCCGTGCAAAAGTTGCTGCTTATAAGTTCGAAAATGAAGCTTTAATACGTCGCAATCAAGCTCGAATTAGTCAAGAAAAGGCATACTGGCAAGATCAAATAGAGAATGAAAAACGTCAAAATGATCTCAAGAGGCATATTCAAGGTAATTCAAATTTAACATACTGTAATTCATCAGGTTTCTATTCTTCGGGGAAAAAATTATGGATTTTTGCAGAATATTCAGTTCTGGTATTGTGATTACTCTTATCTTTGGCCTGAACTAGATACATGGCTTGCCACTACTCAGGTATGTTCAATATGGTGCAATTTATTAACAATTTATTTAATCATGGGACATCATTGTAGTGACAAATTTTTTTGGAAATTGTCAAGAATATTAAGAGCCTAAGTCTTATTTTGGTGTTTGTGAATTAGGATGTGCTCTCTATGCAATAAATTATTAATAAGATGGTCACTGCTCTATGCGGTTGTGTATTTATTATTTCTTGTCTAAATCTATAGAAATGAACGTAAATATTGCAATGCATAAGAAGGCAAGAGCTGTTATCAATAATATATAACTTGAAAATTTTTCCTAGGTTGTGCATGACCAGTCTTGTGGAAATTTCTCAAAGTAAAAAAATGCAGCCGAATTTTTCTGTTGTTTCATCCCGAAGATTAACCTTATTTGTTGAAACCACCTTATACATCTTTCATTTAAGGCAGTTCACACCATTGGGTTGGCGTTTTCATAAGAAAGCTAAGTCAGGTCTTGGGCACCTGAGCTTTTGACACAGATCAGCGGTATACGTTTGACATTCTTGAAGATATTTGTATCAATTTCACCTCTATCCAAACCTAAATACATTGTTTAATTGAGGGTCTCTTTGAACAAAGCTAAGTTTGGCAGCTTCTTGCCTAAAAAATTAGTGACAAATGATGTAGATTGCAAAGCACTTCAATAAGTATTTCATCATCATCTGTCATTGTCTCTTATTTCCTCCATATTTTGGACAACTGGCAAAGTACTAATAAGTATGTGTTGTGCTGCATACTGAATAAGTTGATTACAAATATTTAATCACACAAGACAATATTAATGATCTAAATATTCTATTTCTTTCAGATGAAATGGAAAAAGAGGCAAATGAAGCCAAACGAATGAAACAACAGAGCCTGTTGGATGATTTAGAAAACAACAAACATTTAACACCACAGCAAGTACTAGAAATTCACAGACAAAAGTTGGAGAACGCTTCAGCCACAAAAACGTTTGAGGAAAGGCTAAATGCTGGCACTGCTAATATCTCAGGACCAGATATGTTATTGAATTTCAGAAACAGCGCAAACACTTCTATATCAGGGTCAAATTTATCAGAAGTAAAGCCATATGTTTATGAGATATTCACGGAAGATATTCTAGGACCTTCAATGCCTGGAAAAGATGACTTGATGGAATCTGGGTATATGCATCATGTACGAGAATCTACTCCATCTGATATTGGTGGAGGGTATAGTAGCTTTATTGCTTGCTCTCGTGCATTGCAAGATGCATTTACTGGATTAATATGGCGACCCATTTCCACTGTTGAAGGCATTCAATGATTTGTTACCAATGGTTCCAAACATTATTTAATAAATTTCATCGTTTATTAATCCTTCTACGAGTTATTCATTTATGTTCATTTTATGGCGCTACAGTGAGCAAGTCAATTCTTAACAGTTTTATTCACATCGTTTATAAGTTCATCACCGCATTAGCTTATTTATCGGAGCAAATTTAAGTTTGTATATTGTGCATTTTCTATCATTGGTGTGTACTGTGTACACATCAGGACGCAACACAATGTTAAATTAAATGTTCTACCATCTCCCACCCCAGAATAAGTTGATATTGTCGCAGACATAAACAAGTAAAACAATTTTCATACTGCATTTGCTTCAATATAATTATTCCTGATTTAACTTGCAAGGCACCAGTATTTAAATATATTGTTAACGCATTATTAGCTTTTGACAGCCTTACGCATTCCAAAAAGGCACAAATCGCTTCTGTTTACTTGAGGTAACAACTTCCGTATATTTAACCATTCGCACATATTCTCAAAAGAAAAAATATTTAGATGAGATAATTTTATTTCGACTCTATAATCAGCATAAAAGGCGATAAAATGATTGATAAAAGCAAATAAATATAAACAGCTTATGAAATCAGGAGAGCAAACCTTGGATGAGGTTTAAAACGTACAGAATATAAGATGGAAGGTTTCGCCGGAAAGAAAGGATAAATTGTGTCTATGTACGCATATCTTAAAGTCATTTCACTGACATTTAGAAGTATGTCCGGCTGATTTTTGTCTTTGATGAGCCCTTTTTCCTATTACTGTAGCTATTCTTGTACGATTCCTAATACAATGCCACTGGAACTTTGATTTGCACTCAAATTTTGAAAACAACCAGAAACTGCCAAATAGGACACAACTTATTGCTGATTAGTTATTAAAAAACTATGGTACTATGAACTCTTAGTATTTTGCATTTGCAACAAAATACCGTGAAACCCTAATTAGTTCAATTTGTTGTCCTTTACAGGCTTCCAAGGGCAAAAGAGTAGAAACTTTTATCACGGGTTGGCTCTGAAAGTTTTCACAATAAAAATTTTCTATACTATGCTTAATCGCGCCTTTCGCTCCAAACAAAGCCCTGTACAAGCAGCCCGATATTACCAGATTATTTTCGTTTTCATAGATGGCGCTGGTCAAAATTATAAACTAAACCAGCATTCACGCATGACAACATAAATGTTGAGCTTTTCTTACTCGCGAGAAAGTGAACATTCGAGTAAACTTCGGTTTCTATCGTGTATTGCATTTTGGAACTACCGTATATGTTTTGAAATAATTATTGTTGTACGATAGAGTAAACCACCCAGAGACATTCCTTTATGTGGTTACAACGATGATAATAATAATACAAGCGCCTATCTCTTACCAGGCACTTCAATGCTATTATTTCAAACGAGCTTTTGTCGCAATGCTGCAGCCTATTAGCAGTAGCTTTTAAACGACGGTTCCTAGGCCGCAAAAATCAGATTATATTATATATAAATTAGCAAGCTATGAAAATGTCTAGGCTTGTTACACTTAATTATGTTCATTTTAACATGTTTGAAAGTTTAATTTTCTGCGAACTCGTATAAGCCAATTTTTCGCGATTTAGAATATGTATGTTTAAGTTAAACTGGGCCAAGTTTTTATTATTGATAAATTAATACAATTTATGTCTAAACTCCTCGCCTCTACGAATGTGAATTATCCAACAATAGACAACACACTACGCTATAATGATTGGTATGAAATAAACAAGAATATTTTTCTATAGACCTAAACATGCTGAGATTCAAAGATGTGGGACAAATTAAAACAATAAAGGGGAGATAGGAAAAGTATAAGAGTTAGAAAGTAAATTAAAAAAATGGGCCTATTTTTAAATTTGATTTTGATATCTGAAGCGAATTTTCGATTCTCTTCACTTCGCTGCACTTATTTGCTCGTGTATAATTTTTGCGATTTATGGCTTTGTTGGCCTAATATTTATTCTATTTCGGATTTTAAATAGCAATTCTTGAAAATAAAATGAATATGCCATCGTTGATCTCGAGCAAATGTCCATGGGTACAAATGTCCGCGGGTACAAATATATGTGGGTGCTAAAATCTATGGGTGCAAATGTCTGTGGGTGTAAAAGCATGCAGGTTCAAATGTCCTGGCTGCAGTTTGCGGGTGCAAATGTGCTGTCATCGAATTAAACACTCCCTTCCGCCGTCCTTTTTACATGAATTCCAAAAAAGTGGAAGCCTAATTATAAACGTCATAGAAACAAAGAAAGGCTACTTGGATGGTAAGAGTGGGGCAATAGAAATCCCAACACCCAACAAAATTAAATCTGTTTATAGAGGACTTGCACGGGTCACGTGACTTTGTTACTGGACGGCAATAGAACAAAAACGTCCATTTGGCTCCTGTCAGTTGCAAGTCGGATTAGGATAGGATTTACATATTTATCCCGGGGGAGAGGAAAGCCGATAAGACGGCTTATCCATATGGCGAACCACGGCCTCTCGTCCGGTTACCATTTCAAGTCGGGTATGGGATTAGTTTTACTGTATTGTTTGTTTTCGGAAGCATGGACTTGGTGGTGGAGGAAGCTGTAACCGACCAGCGGTTACGTGAACCACCCAACGACGGCGAGGAGTCCAGCAATTCTCTCGCACATAACCATCCCTGCATGGGATTCGAACCTGCGAACCCACGCAGAGTAGTTAGAGGTGCGGTGGCGAGCGTATTCCTAACGCTTAGCCCGTTGAGCCACACCGCCGCGCCGGATTATACGTTTCCGTTTTGTTTGGCTGTTGAAAATGGTTATTTCGTATTGTTCCGTTGGCTGTACGTATAGTATATAGACAACGAAATGGATCTTAAGTTCCACTGATTTCAAAAGATATTTTGAAGAAAGGCAAAAGACAGGACCATTTCAACAAATTCTGTTAACTTGTATGCGTTGAAATATTACTTTGCAGTTGTTAGCATAAACATTTAATGTGTCTTTCGACTAGACCTACCACACTTTAAAAGAAGCCGCCTACACCCCTTTTCACTAGAACCATAATACTGTAAAATATTTAATAGAAATTACCCCCGAGGCATCATATCTTCCATTTGAAAGGGCTGTGGAGGCAGATACATTTTTTACTCTAAATTATGGAATGTTACTTCCAGGTTATCTTATCCTTGCTTATAGATATCTTGATGTTAGCGACTCCAACTGACCCATGCACGCCACACTGAAAATTCTCTTGTGCACCGATAAAATTAGGCTGTTGAAACCTTCAGACCTTAAAAACAGTCGAATCTGAGCACGATAGATTCATGTGAAACACGTAATATGCATTTATAAGCAAAAATATCCCATCCTGAGCAGCACCGATCCACAACCTCCTGCCTATGGAATCAAAACATTAGACAAATTGGTGTACTGTGCGCATTCACAAATCTTTGCGAATCAAGTGTGCCTTTTGACTAAAGAAAATTTAGCATTGAAATGGTCAATCTCAATATCAACCTAGTATCTGCAGATAAAACCAATTGTTTTTTAAAAATACATTTTCGATGTGCTTTATTTTTCAAATATAATTTATAATTACTGTAAAGTGTGTGATACATTTGGTACCATGAATACCATTTGCAAATTAGCTTGGGTTACACCACTCTCAAATAAAAGTTTAGACTCTTAAGTCATATCTCATAGTATTCTTTGAACAACACTCGTTGCGGCTAGCCGGCTACCCATCAGAATTTTCATTCAGATCACAAAGTCGCAATATTACGCCTCGCTATGTTGCATTGGCAACTGTATCTGGTTGTAGTGTCGGTGTCCAACTTTAGACTGAAACCTTCACTACCAGACCCACCGAAACAATTTTTTTTCTTGATAGAGTCGTCTTGAAGTTGCTTTCGTTGAAGCACAATGGACACTTTATCTCCACAAATCCACAGTAATCACAAGTTACTTTTTCATTACGATAAGCATCAATAAATGGATACTGAGGATGTATTATCAAGTCACGCAAGCTGAGGTCTTGTGCCACTGTGGTCTTGTTGCAACTTATACTTTGCCATCCATCTATTCCATGGTCGCACCAATATCTGTAAGATAATGGAGAAAGATAGAGTTTTCATAAAATCTAACGATCAAGGAGTGTGAAATTTATGTCCATATCCCACCACAGCCACTAGTCGTAAATGAATTTGATTCCGGATAGCATATCTTTTATACCAATGACAATAAAAAGACATTTTGGATCAGTTGTACAAGTACCATTAGGATAGGATTTATCTAGGGGGGGGGGGGCAGTTATTTGTTTTCAGAAGCATGGACTTGGATGGTGGGGAATGGTCGTAACCGATCAGCGGTCATGTGAACCACCCTCGGTGGGAGTAGAGCTGCAATCCTCTCGCACATAACTATCCCCGCATGGGATTGAAGCCTGTGAAACTACCAGGGTGATCAGAGATGCGGTGGCGAGCGTACTCCTAGATGGCGAATTCAATTGAATTCTGGTTATTTTTTCCAGGCCCCATGGTGTTAAACTTTAGTTATCAATTCAACCTTTCACACTTAGTAATAGATTACCTGCTAATTAGGGAAACAATACCTTATACTATAAGGCTTATAGCAATTGATTATTAATTCCTTACTGTCTTACACAAGTCAAGTCTGCAACTGCAAGTAGGCCCACGCCTAGGTCTACTAATAATAGTAGTTTGTCATCTGCTTTCCATTGAAATGAGGGAGCTTGTGAATATTTAAAGAAATTGATAACGGCACACTATCACCACATTATCACTCACCATCAACGAAGTGCTGTCCGCAAACAGTGAAACACAAGTGAGATGGCTTCTGGACTTGACACCAAGCAGTTCTGCCAATAGGCAATAGATGATATCCACATTGCGCGACGTTAAGGAGCTTTTGAAATCAGTGGAATATAACTTAAGATTCATTTCGTTGTCTATATACTATACGTACAGCCAACGGAACAATACGAAATAATCATTTTCAACAGCCAAACAAAACGGAAACGTATAATCCGACTTGCAACTGACAGGAGCCAAATGGACGTTTTTGTTTTATTGCCGTCCAGTAACAAAGTCACGTGACCCGTGCAAGTCCTCTATACACATATAAAATAAAATGTTCGGTTCCGTTACATTTGAACCCACGACAATTACAACGTTCATTTTTCACGCGCAATGCATAATACTGTACAGTTTGATTTTTACGCAGTTCATCGACATTCGTTCATGCTAGTAAATGTCAGAATGTTTTAATTTTCACCAGGGTATATATGATTTTCGTTAAATAGTTCATATTGTCAGTTCGTTAAGCTTTGTCCATCAATCATTGCTTGTTCGTATCATTATTCAACTGTCCTTAACTTTCATTTTCCCTCCAAATGGCAATGCTCTGGTCTCCAATTTCTAGGTTTTGTCACAGACCTCGTCCTAGACCACCTCTGTAAAACCTGATCGATTCAGAGGGGCATGGACCGGTACTATCGACTTATTAATACCCGGTGATTCCCCAGGGCTGATTCGTCTGAAATAACACTTTGGTAAATTCGGGTGCGGACGGCGAACGAGAGCGTCAGTCATGAAAGACAGCTGGATTTTGGGTATTGGATAAAAATAGTCTACATATCACTACAGTTGCCAGTTCGCTTGAAACTTGATTTATATTTTTCATACAATTGTTCTGAAAATACGTCATAAGACAGGAGTATTCGCAAAGTAAAAAGTAATACTGGCAAGCACGGCAGTTGTCGTAGCGCCGGCAGTGGTCGGTCCGTAGAATCACCGTTTAACAATTTGCAAAATAAAATGGGTACTTAGCCTTCTTGGGCTATGAATGCATGAATTCGAGTCAGTTTTGATGTGAGATTCGGAACGTGGTTTGATTCAAATGGTGCCTTCGTAGATTAATTTGCGCACAATTTCTAAAATAATCACAGCAAGCTATAAGCATCCGTCCGCGAACGTTGAATAACAATCAGTTCACAGTAAACGCACTCGGGCGAGACTGTACTCAGTGTTCACATGCATACTCTGTGGTTTTCATATTTTATTCAAAAAATTTACTGCGCTGTTAATCATTGGAAATGTATCAAATTTATAGTAACAAAGAGGATATCATTAGTATAATCATATTACCACAAGAACCTGTTACATCTTGTCGGGTAGATAAGTCTCAAAGGGAACCCCCGTCTGTGAAACTATGTCGACGAGGGAAAGGACTTATATTATATTTGCAAGGTTAGTGATCAGTCGCAGAAACTGTAAAATGTGAACTACACCAACCGTTTAATGCGATACTTTAGAGCAGAGGTAATGGCTAATTAAATAATTGAAAGGGAGAGCAAAATATTGCGGTCGAAGGATTGAGTATTATATCACGATTGACGACAATGTGACAGAACTCAAAAACAGTGAGAACAGGCTATATCAATAGATTTCTTGATGAATATCAGTTTGATGAAATAAGCAAAGGCAGTTTGTAAAATTTTCTCCAGCTCGGTCCCACGTGCAATATTGACATTTATCGAAAACGCGAAATAGTTGTAGAAAGCAAGATTTTATTTCGGACATTCCGCTACAAAAATTAATATAATATACATGCTTCCGAATGGTATGCACAACCCAAAAGAACCTTGGGCAACGAGGCCTTTTGTAAACCATTTCATTATCATAATTACAATAAAATAAAAACATAAGCCGCGGTATAGCGACTGCTTTGGTAATATTATCGTGATACAGGATGAAAATGAAGTGCTTATTGTAGGAATAATAATCTCAACGAGATTGTTCCAGAAGCCTCATTGATCTCTGAATCGCGATAGCTGTACCAGGTGTACATATTAGGTGTCTATTAAAAGTAGGTATTTTGAGGAATATGTGCATCAATTGAATTATTGATATATCATTAAATTACATGGCTACGTGTATGAAGATCGCTTGGAATATTTCACCCACGTTGTCTTTTATTTTGACCAGTGAGTAATTTCGTTCTTTTTATATAGATATGTTGGGGGGATCTGTTGTAACTTATATAATATTAAATTCACCCCAGGAAACATGACGGAAAAAATTTTATCTTTGCAATCGCTGAAATAAAAAAATAAATAATTATCCGTTTGTGCTTCTCAAATGATTTGCTGAACACTTGCGTCCCTTTTCTGGCTAATGTTTAACCTATTGTTTGAACTGCTTTTTATTGTGGAATCGTAAATGACACAGCCTGGTAGAACTGTATCATATTGTGAACAGAATATGTTGCTAAGTAAACAACATACACAATCTAAGGATAAGAAAATTCATTCCAGTTTTATAATTTCTGGATTTTGAAATTAGGCGTTGCACTTTGTGATATAAGGATTCAAGATGAATTGTAGCTTATACCGCCGAATGTTCCAACTCGCAGGGGGCGTTTCTTGTTGCCAATTTGACTTTCGATAGTATCACAATTCACAACGGTTAATACTAATAGGACTTTTATGAACACTATACTATGGCTGTTTTCGTTCGTACCTTTTACAGTTGTGTTCGGCATAGTTCGTTGAGTATTATATTACAGGTTTCATTGTTCTACAATAATGAATGTTATATCTGTTTCTAGTTTCCTTTGACTGCCGCATTCGCGTTCGATAGATGAAGACTGTATGTCGTTTAAACGCTGAACTGTATATATGCGTCATCCATCCTTTATTTCCGACTTGTGGCTTCAGAATTTACAGAAAACGCAAAAACATCGCCCACGACCCAGTGATACAGGATTGATGTTGAAAATTATTATAATGCCGATCATGTGCTGCCATACCTGGGCTGTTTACATCTAACACCCATATACCGCTGTTTTGAAAATTCACTTTGCTTAGTTCATTTTAGTATTGGATCTTCATTTTACTGAACGAATGTAGGAGGTGCGCGGTGTTCCGGAATAAAGTATATCTAAACTTGAATTTAAATTACTGTAATTCTAAATTTCATTTAATAAACGATTCAGAAACTTTTCGCATAGGATATACCAAATAATTTTGTTATGTATGTAACTGAAAATTGTTATGTTTTAGTTGCTTGAGAGAGACAGCTGTTTATTGGATGATCCAGCAGTAATGAAGCCTAGAACGTGTAGTTTATTTGGACTGTTATTGTAGACGTAATGGACAATTCATACTACACACGGATGTATCGGGGTGGTCGGAGGAGTAGCACAGAAACGTACACATCCAGCAGTGAAACAAACTCCGAGTCATCCGATTATGAGTATCGAATAACGAAAAGGTTTGACGATATACGTAATTATTCCAGTTCAACATCATCCGACGAATCCAGCGATTGTAGTTCGTCCAGTTACGAGTACAGTTGGAGAGAAGCAAAAAAGAGATCTAAAGATTATGAATATGTATGGACAGAAGCTAAGGCGGTTATACCATCAATTACTGCAATACCATGTACGGTGGATATAAACGGCACAAAGTTACCAGCTGTCAAAGGAAGTCGCTACACATTAGTTCCATTAAAGGCCGTTCTTGTAGTAAGCCTGCTGTATTTATTGTGTTTGTTATGTTACTTAAACTAGTATCAGACATTGGCAACGACGATACATTTCTAATATGATTTTAGGTATCTTTTGGTGAACCACCAAGCTTCAATCCTACTTCTTGAACTCGCTATGTAACATTGCACAGTATTTGTCGGCCGTTTTATCTTCGTTAAATAAATAATATGTCGTAACACTTACCTGAAAATAGTTAATAATTGCCCAAATAAATAAGTTCTCTGTAAGAACGCATTCCCATTACGTTATTAAATTTATTAAGACCATCGCTAGAGAAGTTGTAATAAAAAAGTGTAGTTGGAACTTGGAAGCATCAAAATGAAGCACTTGCACTGTTTTATTTAACGTTATACTTGTATTATTATTATTTTTTAATTATCTCAATATTTTGTTTATTGTGAATTTCAGATTCTGTTCCCAAACAATACTCCGGATGATCTAGAAGAGGGTTTGAGGATTCTTGATATTCATCAGCTCACTAAATCTGAAGCCGAAAAACTGACTGAATTTGTTAAATCTCTACATGAAATTGGAACGCGTTCGTTTACCGTTGGTGAAGAAATTTATGTTGCTAGTTTCTCTGCAGGGGAACCCGCCTGTGAACACAATTCATTGAAGGTAAGGTGGAAGCTGATTTCAGTTTATTTTTATGCACGAAACACACCTATCTTTGAGTTTTTTACAGGCGAAATATACATCCATTTTGGACACATTGGTAATTACTGCTACTGACTCGATAAAAGGATGCGATTCTGCCATAAAAACTTCACATAAACCAATGAGTAAGGATGAAGAAAAATCTGTACTACTGAAGCGTGGAAATCGGACTAAGTTGAAGAAAAATTCACTAAATCGTGAAAATGGCGAAGCAAGCCCGAGAACGGAGATGACAGATGAGAGAACATCGCAGGAAAGCGAAGACACCTCAGACTCGCCGAATTCCGAAGCAAGCGATAGTGTTTGTTTAATTCGTCATAAGATTCGTAATAAAAGGGCCGAAGAAAATAGAAATTCGCAAAAGAACGGATTGCTTGAAATAAAAGCAGCGTATACGCCTCAAAAACAGAAAGAGGTAGTTGTGTTGAAACATCTTTTTCCTGAAAATGAAGATGTTGAATCGGAGAGTGATGCGATTGCTTCCTCACACCTTGACGACGAAAAAGATCTGAAAACTTGCAAAACATCAACAGAGAAGCAAGATGATGACGTGAAGAGCCAAGGTAGAGACAAAAAAGAAACTTGCAAAACATCAAGAGAGAAGCAAGATCATTATGTGAAGGGTCAAGTTCGAGACGAAAAAGAAACTTGCAAAACATCAAGAGAGAAGCAAGATCATTATGTGAAGGGTCAAGTTCGAGACGAAAAAGAAACTTGCAAAACATCAAGAGAGAAGCAAGATCATTATGTGAAGGGTCAAGTTCGAGACGAAAAAGAAACTTGCAAAACATCAAGAGAGAAGCAAGATCATTATGTGAAGGGTCAAGTTCGAGACGAAAAAGAAACTTGCAAAACATCAACAGAGAAGCAAGATCATTATGTGAAGGGTCAAGTTCGAGACGAAAAAGAAACTTGCAAAACATCAAGAGAGAAGCAAGATCATTATGTGAAGGGTCAAGTTCGAGACGAAAAAGAAACTTGCAAAACATCAAGAGAGAAGCAAGATCATTATGTGAAGGGTCAAGTTCGAGACGAAAAAGAAACTTGCAAAACATCAACAGAGAAGCAAGATCATTATGTGAAGGGTCAAGTTCGAGACGAAAAAAAAACTTGCAAAACATCAACAGAGAAGCAAGATCATAACCTGGAGGACCAAGGTAAGATCTTATCAATGATATTTTAAATTTTTTGATGTTGTTTAATCGGAATCGTGTAAGATATACCGTTTAAAAGTCTGATAAACTAGTCTCTAACTATGGAACATTGGAAGACTGGATGCTTTGCAAATGTTGATGAAAACGTTCGAATGAATTACAAATATTTATTATTCTATGTTGGACAGAGGTATTGAATGCGGATTCGAAAAGTTTATTCGTATTCTAAGCTAGTGTAAAATGAAGTACCCAACACGGGATATTTATTTCGTATAGTCGTGTTAAGGGCTTGCCTTGAACGCATAGTTGTAGATGTTAATAAAAACAATAAAATACATCAAAAATTATACTTAATAGTTGGGTTTTTATTCGTACCCTTGTACGAATTTACCAACAACTCAATATTGGAATGCTTCAGTCAACTGTGTTTATTAATATGTCACGGTAATAAGTTTTTGGAAAATGCTGTCAGCATATACTTTCAGTTGGGGAAGAAGACATGGACACCTGGACTTCTTTACTGCTGCGACATAAAAATTCATCGCAGTGTTCTTCGGATTTAGTGACAGATGTGAGCACACTTTCAGTGAAAGATGATAAAGGTAATTTTTTTATTTTGAAATTTTACGAACGCTATATATATATATATATATATATTAGCGACAAACCTACTGGGTCAGAAAAATCGTTGTATGACGTGTTTGAAAAGTTCAAAAACGTGCTGTTTGTCTATGGTAATTGATTGAGCTGACTTATGTTAAAGCTTAACTTGAATATTCGGTGAAATATCGTCAGCGGAATCATAAAAAAATAGTAAAAACTTGTCATCGAATTGCAATTGTATGAACCAGAGCTGGAAAACTTGTGTTAAATAAATGAAAAACTTCACCCCACTATAGATAACTTCAAAGATAATTGTAAGCAAACTTTAGCTTTCCGTGCTGTATATTAGTGATTTTCAACCTTTGTTGGTCCGCAGAACACTTTCATGAATTTATTGCGGAATAGGAATTTTTTCAATGAGAATTGTTTTGCGCCTTCTCAAGCCGCAGCGCAGTGCGAAGGCGTTATGTAGAGGAAGACGCAATCGATAAGCCATTACGTGAACCACCCTGCGGCGGCGAGGATTCCAGCAATCCTCTTGCACATTGTCACATCAATCATGGGATACGAACCAGAGCCGGATATACCATTAGGCAAGATAGGTTAAAGCCTAGGGGCGGGCCTCAGATATCTAGGGCATTGACAATCAATTCTGAACCATTATTCATTTTAAATCATTTTTAAATTGTAAAGGCTTGTTTCATAATAATGTCAGTTTAATACGTTATAGATCTCATACATTTTAGTCAAGTTAATAATTCCAAATATTTATTGATTAAACAAAAAAATTCAAATACGACTGAATAAATGATTTAGTATAACTTTGAGCGGTGAACGGGTGCCTAATCCAACTGCTTGTGGATTGTATTAGGCTGGAGATATGTTTCATGATTTTACTTGCCACCAGTGTTCCGCGGAACTCCGATTGAATATCAATGCTATATACTATCGCCAAAAGCAATAATCGCATTGGATATCGAATACTATTATATTTCGTCCATATGCTGGACCTAAAAGAATTGACAAAGTAACCTGTAACATTTCTACTCAGTCTACCCTCAGATAAAAATAAACTACCTTGAACAAGTATGCCGAAAACGACTACGCCCAAGATTGACAAAGCCTTTCTCAGAAGGCTATTTGACAAAATAACTACCTCAATCAAGTATGCCGAAAACGACTATGTGAGATTGAACCATCCCTGCCAGTTCTTGTGGCCAATAAAATATGTATATTTTTTAAAACCTTTTATTTTTGTAAAACGGGTGGTAATAAATCGCCCTGTAACATTTCTACTCAGTCTATATCAGGGGTTCTCAACCTTTTTTATGTCACGTACCGCCCGAGGTACGAAACAATCAACGCGAACCCCCGTAATCAGGCATCGAACTAAGTTGTGATATGACTATCAATTTGTTGCAACAACAATTTATTGACCATATTGTAACTAAATTAAATATTCGCGTTGATATTATTGCCCTTGTCGTCTGCATAGCTAACGAGTTCTTAAAATCTCTCCCAAGTTTCAATATGCATAATCACTTTCTCCAACGCTCGCAGCACGCTGCCTTAGATATTTCAGTTTGCTTGCAAAGCCGTGAATTTCACATTGTTGCGTCACAATCACAACAACGCAAGAACATGGAAAATCTGCGTTTCAATTGGCACGCATTTTCCTCTGGTAGTAATAAAGGATAAACAGCATCACACGAAAACTCGACTGCCTTTCAAGTACCCCTGGAAATCTTCTCGTGAACCCCAGGTTGAGAACCCCTGGTCTATATAATGCTCAAATATAAGGCTGATTTTACTAAAAAATTAAAAGGGGATGCAGTATTTTTATTGAAATTTAATTAATCACTCTTTCAGCCGGATTGTTGATATTTTGAGTTGCTTTTTTATCAAAAAACCTTGACAATTATGACAATTATTGATAGATGCTCGTGGGCCATAGTGTTGGGCTCCGAGGGCCTCGAGTTTGACAGCGTACGTTTGTGGATATTTTACATATTCGATAAAAGAAATGATATAGTAATGCAGCGGTTCCCAGGGGGGGTGAGAATTGTGTTAAACTTAACTGATATATGAATGAATATGTTACCTGAATTGAATACTGTATTTATTATAAATATTTTATTGTTTCTTATTTTAAATGCTGTGTCTATGAATAAATAAATTGATGTGCGCCGTGAGTTTTCCCTGATAATTTGGCGCCACACGAACATAAAGTTTGGGAACCGCTGTAGTAATGTAATGACACAAAACCACACATGGTTCTGCCAAACACGACTTGCTGATACCACTAAAGTATCGTAAGTTTTATAAATCCGTTGACATAATTTTAGCACTCACCTCAAGGATTAGGCCCTACTTGATTGTACAACATCAAATCGCGATGAGTTCCACACTGATTATACATTGTATTACAGCGGTGATCAAAAATAAGTACACTGACAAGAAGAAACTCACCAAGAAAAATATACTTAAATGTGATGCTGAGTCGACGCAGTCTCGGAAATCGAAAATGGTAAAGGAAAAATCGGCATTGAAAAATACCTCAAATGATCACAATTTAAAATTGCTCAGCTCTGAAAAGGAATGTGAAATGGAGAATTCCGGTGTACATGAAGTTGCGAAAGAATTGCCTATTAAACACTTCATGGATAATGACATTGCTGCATCAGTCTGTGGTGTGAAAATTGGTTTCACTTTCAACAAAACGCTAAAAACTATCACCACCATGAATGAAGCTTTCATGGACAACGAAATTACTAATAACAAAAATGCCTCATGCACTCAAACAAATAACACATCCGAAACTTTTACTAGTAGCGATTGGAAAGTGACAGATTCCTATACCTGTGACAGTCCAGAAGGCGGAAAAAATGTTGAAACGGACTCTCATAAAAGTAGTCACAGCGAGAAGTCTATGGTACGAACTCCGGTTCGGACTTGTCGAGAATTATCTGAAAATAGCGAACAAATACCACCCGATCCACCTCGGAAGAGCAAATCTCCTAAACGCCAAACTGTCAAGCGAGAATGTGTTGAAAAGTTTCGTTCGGAAAGATCTGGTAAAAAGTCTGATAGGTCAGACAGAGATTCAAAAAAGTCTGCCAAGTCAGGTAAGGATGCAAACAGGTCATCTTACAAAGAAGAAATTCACAGTCCAAAAAAATCAACGTCCTACTCACGACATGAACACAAAAAGGAATTTTCCCGTGAAAGAGATTCAACCGAGGGACGAAAATGGAGAACATTTGAGAGATACGGAGGCTATGGGCAAAGTAATAACTATTATAGGAAGACACAGAGAATAGTGCAACGAACCCCACGATTTGCGCCCAACTATGCCAGATTACGGTTTGTGTACGATCCCAGTTTGTACTCGCCATTATCATCATCTGAAACCGATTTTGGAGACGAGGAAGAAGAAGAAGTAACTGAAGGAAAACCGAAGCACAAAGTTTTGCGAAGAAGGTCTTCCCGTGACAATTCCCGCTATCGATCACAAAACAGAAATAGTGGTTCTGCTGAGCGATCGTCTGATCGCAACTTCAAGTCCACCCGAAGTCCACCTCGAAGAATTCCTAATTGTGTTATAAGGCGAGAATTTAGTCCAGAGTCAGACAAAAAGAATGAAACAATACTTCCAGTTGGGGTACAAAATATAGATGCAGTTATACCATGTAATTCGAAGGATATTGAGAATCTTGTGACTGCTATCAGAAAGAAATGTGATAACGACGATTTTGCTTTTCTCAACCGCGAGCATAGTCGCCCATCTTTTAGGCAACGTCAATCACGAAATGTGAGGCGACCCCAACCACGAAGACGATCTCATTCTCCGTCATGCGCACCTGGATTTACACCGTCGCCCCCACGTCTCAGAAAAATGAAAAACTTTCGTCGCCGTTCTCTTTCCCCTGTTTCGCGGATAGAACGATCACCCTATTTTAAGTTGGAAACTGCTATGGCAGATATTGAATACATGAGAAACACTTTTCAGGATAATATACAGTATCCTACCACTGGACTGTATACAACTTCCCCTTTTACACCATTCAATTCAGTCAATGCATTTTCAGAGTTCGAACGAGTGTGGAATGTAGGCAAAGCAGGAAACAATGGTACAGACTCGCTTAACGTTGAACAACGTGAATCATATTTACCGCGTACCGCTGAAACAACTCGTTCTAAAATAGACAGACATTTCATAAACGGCGCTGTTAGTTTGTCCAGTGAGCTGAAGCGTTCTGATAATAGTCCGTTTACGCCAATTGCAAGTCAATTCAGTTTTAACGGCACACAACAGGCAGTACCCGTTTGTTCATTGTACTCATTTCAGCAGCGTGAGCAGACAGGAAGTTCTTTTCTGGTCGGAGAGTTTGAAAACATGCGAGTGCGTGAATTAACCGACTCGAATAAATATACAGATGGTGAAGTTATTATACTAAAAGGTGGTCATCGATATCTGGAAGACTCATCAGAGGAGATGTGGCCTTTTTTGACAGGCAATACTAATCAAGAGTCTTCGTTGGATGATAATTGTGATAGCGAGGTAGAAAATTTAATGTTCAGCAGACTTTCCGGACTTCGCAGAAAAAAAACTGAAGTGGTAAAGCGTAATGATTTCATGAAACCACAAACGAGCGAGTACGCAAATTCTTTAAAAGTAAGCGACAAACAATCGATTGCCTCTCATTTGGTATCTACCTCTTGTAATGTTGAAACAGTATTAACAACACTGGCTGAGTCGCAAGCAGTACAGCCTTCTATTGTTACCAGGAAGTACGGGGAAAATGGTGACTCAATTGACAGCCCACACATTGAACCGCGTACAAAAATTGATATAAGCGTTAATACGCTACCATCTGCAAAAATGACGGTGAGTGCGTCAGACACAATCACAGCACAAGGTACTGGAAATTCATTTAGTCGAAGTGTGTCTAGCAAAAATCCCACAACTTCAAGCGTTGCCGTTAACAGTTGTGTTCAAAAATCCGTCGTTCATGGAACTGCAGTCTCACCTAATGTTACCAATGCATTTGAGAAGGAAAGCAATATCAAGTCGCCCCTTAGTGACGTGAAGCCGCTGAAAGTTGTAGATAGTGCAGACAAGAAACCAAGCATAGAAGTAATACAGCAATCTGAATGTGAAATTAAAAAGAATGAAAATACTATAATATTGAATGATGCCAACGTAGCATGCCAGTCGACAGATACTGCAGATGTGCCTTCAAATAAAAAGGAAATATCAAATTCTGTGTTGTCGGATCAGTTAACGGGTAGCAATAGCCCAGTCGTTCCGAAAAAGATCCAATTGAAAAGGATGTTATTGGGAAGTGACGCGAAATCGTGGAAAAAACAAATGCTGCTGAAAGCCCAAAGTGTTCCGGTTAATGAGAGCGTGTTTATGGATAGTACTAATGTGTCAAAAAAATCAGAGAATAAATCGAATTTCTCCCAAAAGTCTTTTGGCGTCAACGAATGTCCTGTTTCCATGAAGGGAAATAGTTTTATGATAAAAAATATCTCCCAAGAATATGAACCTCAGATAACGAAAAACACTGCTGGGGAAATTATTACTGCAGAAAATCCCAATGTCTGTGATATACCTGATGAAGCTAAAGATTGTCAACAAATGACGAACAACCCTGTTTGTTCATCTGCAGGTGGTCTGGACCTCCGCCGAGAAAGTGAACCTCAATTATCGGAAAACGCTGTTGCGAAAATTGTTACTGCAGAAAAACAAAATGTCTGTGATATATCTGATGTAGCCAATGATTGCCAACAAATAGTAACGAACCCTATTTGTTCAACTACAAGTGGTTTGGACATTACAACTAGAAGCAGATATGAAAATCAATCTATGACACCAACAACGCCCGTTACCTCAGAAAGTAGTGAGAATTTATTAGTTCCTGCTACGAAAAATCCACAATTCAATCCTGCTTCCTCCATCGTCTCAGTTGTCGCAAAATCATTTGCCACTGTCTCCAAATCCTCAATCTCTTCATCAGCTGGCACAGATGGGGATTTAAGTAGTGCAAGGATATTTTCAAACGTTGGTCGATCGTCAGTTACAATTGTAAATGACTTAGTCACACCGATCGTTGAACCAAAAACTCCTACCGCCCTCGCTGCTAGGAGTACTTTCAGAGGACCACAGATAAGACAAATGAATACACCCATACCGAAATATCCTCCATCTGTTGAAACTTCAATTCAATCGAAAGCCGTTTCGAACAAACCTTATTTCAGGTCGTCGCGTCAACAAGTACCACAAGTTACATCGGACAATCGTCCCAGTATCTTCAAGCTCGCCTCTACCACCAGTGTCACTTCACCTAGTTACATTAGTACATCTCCTCCCATATCTGTAATCTGCTCAGTATCAAATCCTACAGTGTCTGCAGATGTACCGGTCTCGCCAGCTGTAATAAGTAGGATATCCTCTAAACAATCTTCGTCAGAATCACGGGAGATTCCACAACAAGCTGATGGTTTGTATTCTGCAGTGAAATATTCATCATACACTGGAGGGACGAATAATATCCAAATATCCAATCAGATGAGCACAAATCAAGTTAATCCAAAAACTGTGGCCCCGAAACCTTTGAAGTCAATTTTATACAAGCCACCAGTACCTGACGCCACAATACAAGCCGTAAAGCACCCAGAGAAGAAGAATGACTCACAGGAAAGTGTTTCTCTGAACACGTCTTGTACTGACTCGATAAAACAGTTTCCATCGGATACCATTCCAGATCGTAGAAATACATTTGAAGATCTGTTTCCAAAAACACACAATGGGTTGTTTCCGAAACGTAAGTTATCTAATAAAAATGCTAAATCTAACCAGAGGAAGCGTAGTTTTGGTACATCACTAAGGCAATCCCGGGGCCGTGGAGCGAAACGTGGAGGCGGCAGTCAGCGGGGAAGAAGAAAAAGAAGAAAGCGTTTACCTTCAATATCGTCTGACGAAGACATCATTGAGGAACTTAACGCTACTGCATGTTCATTCAAACCGAAAGCAGAGAGTCCGGTAGAAAATAGTGAATCGGCCGAATCCGGTGACGAGGACAGTGATGGCGGATTAGTTAGCTTCATGGAACAGTCTGAAGGCCAATTAGATGACTTCATGAGATTTGAGTTGAGAGAAGAACAGCGAAATAACAAAGAAAAAATATATTTGTCTGACAATCAGACCTTAACGGAAAATGAAAAAGCATTTAAATCTGGGTATACACGTTATGTTTCTTCAGGCAATTCCGAAGATCATGACGAAGAAGACATGATACCTTTGAGCCTAATAGCAAAACCTGGTGAAGAGATTGGAGATAACAAAAAAACAAATGCTGATCACAACGCTAATGACAACATATTTATCAAGATGTCAAGAGAGATTGCCGAGGAGAATAAGAAAAATTGTGCTGATTTTGATCCAGTTATCCACGAGCTATTGTATCCTCCATTTAATAAACCTCCGCACATGGTAAAAACTATGACCTCTCAAGATAAAAACGATTCCAACTTTATTAGAGAGCAAGATTCACGTAATAAAAAAAACGGAGACACTAGTATTGATGACAAAAAGAAAGTATCTCCAAGAAGTAACTTTTTTGAGAAGGTAGACATTCGTAGTTCCGCCACGTGCGATGATGATTCTCCCGCAAATGAAGATCTTAACAACCCAGAATCAGAAAAATCTGATGATGCTAAAAATAATAAAAATGAAATGGTATTAAACGTCTCTTCCACCGACAAAATGAAAAATGGCGCCGAAGATCAAACGCATCCAAGTAACATAAAGGAAACTTTCATTGGACAACACTGCACCGAGCGGGACCAAGCATCATCTTCTTTCTCCGAATCGAGTGATTTAACCAAAGGAAATTCGGATACTCCAAATGCTATTCCTTATGAAGCTCATCAAAATCCTGTTCAACCAATTCTTCCTACTCCTCCCACTTCTCCAAAATCTGTTAACTCGGATGATAAATCAGATAAAGCGACGGAAACTTCTTGTCAGCAGAATATTTCGTCTGGTTCTGACAAACCTATGCGAACGGAAAATGTTCAAGGTACAAGAAATTTGTGTGTTTTCTCATTCTTTTTTTTTTGTATTTAAAACGTCCATAAAAAATAGCATACAATAATTAACGATAAACAAGGACAAGTAAACAGTGTATAAAATTTACATACACAACAGTCAGACATACAATATTAAAAGATTAAATGACATATTAAAAGATCGTGGAACGTTCAAATAGTCTCACATGTTACGTATTTCATTCTCAGTTAACCACCGTGCCACTGTTGTTAAATCGCCATCCCGCTGTACCGGAACCAAAGAATTAGTTACGGATCAATATCACCATGAAAGTTGGATTAATAGTAAGACATAATGTTTTCTTTTTTGTACATCATTTGTGTGTCAATCGTTCTTGACTTTGGTGTTCCGCAGATGTATAATCTTTATTATTGCCCGTTTAACTAGACAATGTGTGTTTATCTGGAAACTTAATCGAAGCCGCTGCAGAACTTGCCGGAGTGAAAACGCGGACTCTCATAGGTGAGTGTTTCCGTGTTCATTGTGCAAGTTTGAAAATAGTTCAAGGCAGCACAAAAAGTATGAAAGTGTCCCTCTTTCTTTCTAATTAAGCTGACAGTTTATTGGTCCATTTAATGATATGGATTCGCCGATTTCGAATGTACGAATTTTTTATTTCCAGATTTATTAGTTCTTCTGTATATACAGGTGGAAACTTTTTACCGTCAAAACCCACTCCCCAGAGTGCAGTTGAATGTGCTGAACCAGTTACTCCAATAAGGCGTGGTGAGTTTAGATTAACGTATATTTACTCACTATGGAAGTTCATCTTGTCTATGGACGCTTCACTATCTCTACACATCGATGCTGCATAACCAAATTAGCATATGTCACATTTTGAGATTAAAAAAATTGCATTATTGTTTTAGTTTGGTTCTAACAGCTATTCTTAAAATGAACATGAGGCAGTAAATTATCTAAAATCCAAACGTAGAGCAGCTTTGAAACCCAGACCAAAGACCTAGTCCATAATGGCATAATATCGAAAAAAGCATTTCTGAAGAATATGACGTAAGCTACTCTTTACTATGACTACTTTTAACTATGACGATCTTTAGTGTGAATCGTGTGTTGGGATAATTATACCGACGTTGCAGATTGGACATCATTAGTTCGAACCCTAATCAGTTGAATCAATATTCAACACAATCCCAACTTCTCGCATATAGCATGTGCCTTATATAAGTAACAGCTACAATGCCTACATATAATCGGCAGTCATTATCCCTAATCTGTTGTTCCATTTTCTCTACCTGGCTTCTCTAATTTAGATTCCAATGACCAGTTGGAAAATATACAACTTCACATTTCACCCATCAACACATTGAACGAAACGTTTACCAGCTGGCATATGCCCGAAGCTGAGAGTTGTCACGGATTTCTCGAAGTATGCATGTCTGTACATCCAAATAGTGTATATGCTCTACGTCGTATCCCGTATGTCAAAACAACGACTATTGTGACAGAATCGACGAGTTCGAGTGCCAACACCATGTTTGTTAGAGGTCAACCCAGTTTCTTGGGGGCGAATGAAGCAGGAATGGAGTTACCTACATCAAGCGCCTGTGCTACTTATATTCGCCTTCGAGATATTATTTCATTGCTGAAAATCCATTACGAAGCATTGTATTCCCTTGTAGTTCGATGTGATGCAGGGATGTTTTGGCCTAATGCTTATGCACAGAAGCTATTTTCTTTCGTCTACGATCCGGTATGTGACACTGACGGGAACATGGCGAAAATGACATTGAGAAATGTCCGCAGTACTAAAGCTCAACATTTTTTGGGTCACATGATTATATTGGACAAGTTCTTGCATTGTATTTTGCCGGTATGTATCTTAACAACTTAACGTACATAATGACATAATACTTTGACAAAGTTGTATGCATTAGGCTCATAACTAAGCATAATTAAATATTTACGAGCGTTTTAAATCATATTTATTATTTACAATCAGTAAAAGTCATTGTACACAAATTACGAAAAAGGAGTAAGATGTTAGAGTGATAAGTGTTTTTTTATTTCAAGACGCTTAACCACGTATTTCGCTCCAAACGATGCCCTATTCATGCAGCCACTGATATATTTTAACAAAAATAATAACCTTACCGGTTTGGTATTGCCTACCCACTTTATTACGCAATAGGTAAAGTGGGGACATAGTTTATTTTTTGCAATCATTCAAAATCAATCGTACGATACACAAATAACAAGTAAAGAGTAACCACGCCGTTTATTCATGCCTTTCGCTTCGAACAGGCTCACTGTTACCCAACGAGCTACTATTATCTGCGAGAGCTAGAAACTTTCCGGATCGGTACTCCCTACCCAATATATTAAACGCTGGATGAGGTAGAGGGCACGGGATTTGAACCCGAGGTGTGTAATCTTCGATGCCAGCACCGTCAAGTCGAAGACTTTGACCGCTAGGCCATTCGCAGGAAACCAAGGCCGCTGTTAGTTTTTGTTCGTTAAATTTTTTGATAAAAACCCTAGTTGTGACCAGTGGACGACTTTTTCTTAAAATTATGCTAAAGTCTAAACTATAAGTTAAATAGATAAAAATCTTAAGTCCGAAACGTAGAATGTATCGATAAAATCTGACAAAACTATTATAAAACTTCTCCATCATCAAATTGATTTTCTCTGCGTGTTTTTAGAAATTTTACCATGAAGGTTTGGGAGTTCTTTCTTGTGATGTTCCGAAATACGTCAACGTCAAGATTTTTAAACCGATTTCTGATATCGACAAAGAAGTGATAAAGGTATGCAAATGAAATTTTATGCAAGCTTTATGACATACATTGTGGTTTTTAAAATAACCCTTCCTTTTTGTATTTATCAATTTGAATTTATTAAGCCTGACTCTCATGTAACAGTATATTCGTTGCTTCATTCCTCTAACAATGACTTTGCTTTCAGATTTTTCAGAAACCGTACGAATACAACTCGGTGTTGCGTGGTAAGGACGACAGAATCAAATGCAAGGTTATGGAGAAACTCAAATTACCACCAGATTGTAACAAGAATCGAAAGAGATCTGCAAGCAATGATTCCACGGATTCTGTTAAAAGAAGAAAATCGTGTACTCCGGGCCTAGTGGGTCAAGTAACCTCCGGGACCGTACCGCGTGTTTCTACTTTTGCTTTCAGCCAGCCTGTTGCTTGCACAACTTCAAATTCCATAAGACCCTACTGCCAAGTAAACGTAACAAATCTTTCTATCATTAATGCTAACGTAGTACAAACCCAGTCATCTAATATATTTTCTCAAAACAAGATGTATGGTAACGGTGTGAACAGACCTGCCCAAGAAACGTTTCCTGGTGCTGTGAATACAAGACCTTGGTTTTCTCCTCAATTCCATCCTACATTTACTTGTCAGTCACAATCCTCAAAGAATATTGGTACGAATACTTGTTATGCACAAACTCTTCCAAAGCTGGTTCAATCTGAAGATCTGACTTCTTCGTCATTGGTGATGCCAACGCCAGTTACCAATCTGAACCACTGTAACAGGCTTCCTCAATTTTCGAAGGCCTTTTTACGGCCGAGTGTATTTTGCAAATCAGTGGAACATCCTGTGTTATCATCTACTATCGAGGGTACTCATGAAAAGCCTAGAATGGCTAATGCCATGGGAAACTTCAATGTTACTTCGGAACGTGTAGCACATCGAGTCGCACCTACGACAGCTACGTCTTCTTCACCGGATCCAGAATTTGCATTAACTTCCATCTTCGGTATGAATGATCAGAGACGAGGTTTAACGAAAAGTACATATGCTGTAGGTGGCGCAGAAACTCGAGTTACACCATCCAACTTGTTGACCACAAAGGAATTCTTATTGAATGCATCAAAAGTGATAAGCGTGCAGAATACGACTAACAAAGACGAAGGTATGATTATTTTTATTCATAACTTTTTTCTCGCCATTTAAAAGTGAATTTACTTATATAGTGCATGGTTAAGCATACTAATATAAACACATATTTTTGTCTTTGGTATTTTAGGGACTTTTCGTTCTATTTATTATATCGTCAATCCTGGTGTGCTGTACCTGTGTCTACAGTTTTTCTTTAATTTTTTGGGCTACTTTTTGTTATCTACTGTAATTTTTAATTTTGACTTGGCGTTTTGCTTTGTACTGGCAATTTGGTTATCTTATTAGATACCTATATGTCTCTGCCTGTGATTCTTCAGTACTTGGTGTTATTATTTATCTGTGTATATAGGTGAAACGGGACTGGTTCAGAAATTGCGAAGTCGAAACACTTTGCTAAAATCCGGACTATCTGAAGCCGGGGATGTTATATCAGAACCTACTGACACAGCCGGTAAAAATTGCGTGCTAATCGCATTTCTTGCATCTCATCTTTATCTTATTCACTCATTAATCTTTACCATAACGCTGGAAATGTTGATTTAACCATGTTAAATTTCACGTTGATTTAAGATTTCTTGTGTTGCGCATGGCCATATATATATTTTACACGGTATCAAGAAACACTTCAAAGTTTTTTCTTTCATAACTTTTTATTTTAAATTCATTTGTGTCTGCTTGTCCCATAATTCCAAACTAAGGGATTTCTGCTAAGGTCGGCGTCATTGCTATTCGATAAGACAAAAATAGTGGTTTTCCATAACCAATATACATAAATAATAGAAATACACTTTGTACACATGCTGAGTTTCAAGTCGCGTTTTTACTTTTGCAGAGCTTTTTTTAGAAAGTTTGTGCCCATAACAAAACAGTCCTAATGCTAATCGCTTTTCATTTAGTTAACTTTATTTCTGAAGCTTGCCTACTTACAATGTCAAACGATAGGGTACCCGTGTTGTTCTACGTGTGAAATTCAAGTAATATGTTTCGCAGAAAGTTTCAAAAGAGCGGTGATTCGAATTATAATAATCAAACAAATTTTCAAGAACGAAAAGTATGGAACAAGAAGAGAATTCTAATTTGGAATATTTTCTGAAATGTGAATAAAATTAGATCGATATGAATAATGACTAATAAGAAAAAATCTATTAACATGCACAGTATTCAAATTTATTTAATATTGTCACGTACGCGCGGTAACTAAACATGGCGGTTTTTTTTTTCATCTATGTGGCTTAAAACTAAAGAAATTCTCCCAACTGTGGGTGGATCGCGTGCTTGTTCTGTAAATCAAAATGTCGTGAACTACTTCGTCAATTTTATAATCAACTGATATGTAACATCAAGGCATTATGTTAGTATTCCATATTTCCAATTATACCTCAACGAAACATAATACATCAAACGCTACTGTACTGTTCTACAAGAAGAGGAACTCCTGAAATATGCGCACCAAGATGGCGCACAAGCTGAATTCAGGTTGTGTACCAGGTTAGGGTTCAGGTTATGCGACATCTTGGTGCGCATACTTCAGGAGCACCCAAGAAGAAGATAACTGAATAACTGCATTCATATTTTTTGGAGACTTTATGTTAAAATATAGAATCAGAATTAGGTTGTAATGAACATGCAGCCGATGGTGATTTTTGTTCTAAATAACAAAGCAAAAACCCGCGTTTCAACGTGATTAATTGTATTGAATCTTTTAGTCGCGCTAGTTTTTAGTTTTTTTTTTCATTTTATAGCTAAAAGACCTGGATCATAGCAGAAACTTAGTCACCGAGGTTCCGGTTAAATTTACGTGTCTTATTTGTGATTGTAGAGTTAAATATTTTGTTTTGTTTGATGGTAAAATCTACCTATTTCGTTTTATCAAAACAATACTACAAATAAGCGAGTTCTTTGTGGGATATTGTTTTGGAAATGGCATAAATCGCCGAATAGTATAGTTCTATCAACAATTGATCTGCCTTTACAGTACTGTTAAACATGCTTGATACAGCGTCATATATTTAACAGACACAGCAAATCAGATTTCGATTGCTACCGCAAGCGAGATCACATTGCCAACTTCTGAAACAAACAACATTGGTAATATTCTTGAATGAAAGTTAATTAACTCTGCAGTCGTAATTGAATATCTGGTGCTGGTAGAAAACTGTTAATATTTGTTTGTCGTTTCATTAGTATTGTAATTGTTGTCATTAGTTGTAGATTCTGTGGAAGTTTTTTTTTATTCATTTTAATCAATAATGGGACGCAAACATACGCCTCTGATTTTTCTGTTTTTCTGCTTTTTTATTGAGAATCAAGCTTTCCTTTGTCGTAGTCTGGAAGCAAGACTGCACGTAATCTTTAATAATATATGCTTTTCTGCTATCGCTGCCTCTTCTACCAGTTTGCTGATATAATGAGACTATGCGCTTATTGTCAACGAATGTGATGGACTCAATCTTAACATAAAATGCATGTCAGATAAATTCGAGTTTGTTAAAATCAGCATTTTTTCACTTTCCCGCTATTTATTGAAGCCACGAGGGTCATGTTCTCAGTGTAAATATAGCCTGAACTTCGTGATTCATTGCATGCAACATACTCGATGGTAATTCGTAGATTTTAATTTATTTCTAATAGGTTTGCAACAATTATTTCCAGGCGTTCCATGTTTGTTCACCTATCTATTGGATAATTAGAAACTTTATTTAATAATCATTTAATTTCTGTTATGTAAAATCAAACTTTACATTTATTCATCGAAGTAGGTCCGTTATGGATTTTTCAGCATACATTTTTACATCTCCTATATATTATATTTGCTCTTATGAAATTCTATATATTTTATATAAAATTTTCATATATATAATATGTTTATTTTAATAGGTATTTCAAATTGCCTCACTAAACTAGGTCTTTTCCGAGAGCCACACCATGTAATATTTACCTATTTTTGAAAGAACTGCAATATTTCCTGTTTGGTATGTTTCATATCTAGTTTAATACAACTTGGTGGGCTGACTGGCATGGGGATTGAACCCGAGATATTAATCTTCAACGCCTACATAATTAAGTCCAACGCGTCAACCACGAGGCAACTTGAATATCACCGAGAAGATAAAACCGAACCAACATATTGTTTAAAATGCATTACTGGACTCTTCCTGAATTTTTAGAATCTACGGCGACCGATGTTTACAGTATTTCATCACCGTCCGATACACTACAATTAACTGGAGAAGCCATCAGTCGGCGAGGAAGGAAGAAGTTATTGGAAATAATGACGGCAGATGCAGGTTTGCTTCATACTAAACCGGTGGATTTCTCAAAAATTATGAACTCGTGTCCAATCTCATAACTTTTGCTGCATTTTAATATTTCTGTGCAGAATAGATATATATATATAAATCTCGCGATACACCTGATGTAAATTGGATTTACCTTCCAAAATTTCCACAAGCTCAAAATACTGGTATCCTGAGCAGTATCTACTGGGGCTGGGTCAGTTGTTATACAACATGCGTTATTATTAAAACATAAAAAAGTATGAATTGTGTCACTTAGTTGTTTTTGATATTGCTATAATATTTCTCCTAGAATTAGATTATCAGATATAAATATATATACATTGACAATCATGGTATTGTTGCTAACAAAATTTTCAAATAAATAGACACCACGGTAAAGATTGGAAATGATAGTCTACTTTCTGAATCTGGTTCAAAACCAGCCGCAGTTTACCTCTACTGAATTTACATTATTTATCTTAAAGATGTCATTTTCAAGTATTTTTCATACATATCAGATTCAGAATCTGGACACTTGTCGGGAGTTGTCAGCAAATTAAAGTCCAGAGTAGAAGAGAAGGTTACTGACGCCAAACTAAAGCAGAAAAGAAAGGGTGTGAAGCAAAAAAGAAAAAAGTGAAATGACGAACCAAAAATAAAACACCATAAATAAATTATTTGGTACTTGACAGTATTTATGATTTTGTGATCGCCTAATTGTGTTATATAAGATATTTCCTATCGGAATATCAGCATTTATTGATTTGAAAGCATGTGAACATCGTAATTAGCTATTGGCCCCAATCTGTGTATAAAGTAGCCTATGTCGCTTATAGATTGTTCTACTTACGTGTGTTTATAATTTTGTTTTGAAGTGTTTTAAAATTATCGTGTGAACTATTTAGATCTTATTTTTCGTAAATCGAGCCTTGCTTGCATTTTGTCTTTATTTATTTTTTGCTAAAATCAAATTTTCAACAAGAGATTTCAGTATAAGACTTGTCACTCCATAATATGCATATCAATAAAATCTAGGACAGAACTATTAATGGGAGACGATATACCATGTATTAAATGCGATAACATAGGTGTGTAATTACACACATCTGATTTGTTTGGTGCTTTTGCTGATTTATTGCAAGTATTTCGGAGTATGCCTGCTCAGACTTGTTGGAGTTCAATTTCTACTGTTTCTTTCCCATATTTTCGGCGATTCTTTTCGTATATGCAACTTCAAATAAAATGCAAAGTTTCGTAAAAATCTCAATGCTGACTTTCTTGGCAAGTCGTCTTAATTCACAACTGAGCAAACATTGCATTGAATTCTGTCCTTATTTAGATGTTGGTGCTTGTAAGGTTTTGAATTGGTTCGGGTAACCACTTGTAAAAGTCAGCTCCTAATACCCGAGCAATACATTTGAAACTAAACTAATTATCTCGATCGATTCGAACCGGTAACCGGAGGATATGCGTGGTTCGTCATGTGATTTCAACGTAACTATATACTACTGCATTTAGGCATGCTCTCGGTCTCTCCCAAAATTAATATGAAAATTCTTTTTATATATATCGCAAGAGCAAATGCTACTAAATGATTTTAGTTAAGTTATTGGCGTTAAAGTAGGGAAGAAGAAATTGTTAGTTTGCAGTAAGGTGAATGTCTCGTTCTATTCTTTCATAAATATGTTAGATAAGCCGATTGGAAATATGAGCTCCCCCGAAATTGCTATTTGTTTTGGAACCTTCAAAGAGCAGCCATATGTAGTCTCACTATGAAGAAACCTAACTTTAGTACAGCTACCGTTACATTTGATGCGAAACTTGTATTCAACTTTATTCCATCAAGTATTTTTTTCGCTAAAGGTCGTGCAATGGAGGCGCAGTTCTTACCACTTCATGGCAGCTCCTGCCACAAAAGAACCGCGGTAGCTCTTGCCATGGTTTTATAGCGCTATTCCTTAATCAGTATTAACGGTATATTCACAAATTAATGTGCCAGATATTAATTGATCATGTGGAATTATATCTACTTGAACCCTAACCCCAAATCCATCGAAACTGTATTACGGCCCACCTACCGTGGTTACGGCAGCAAAATTTTACCTGCCATTGGTTTTCAATTTGCTGCCGCGGTAACGGCAGCTCGTCATTGGTTTGTGCCTTGTGGCAGCTAAAAAGTCAGTCGCCATAGGTTTGGCCCATTGAGTGTTAGGTTTGGCCCATTGAGTGTTACACTGGTTACACCTCAATTGTTTGGCCGTAGCGGCCATGGTATGGAAACACCGCCATGGTTTTGCGGCAGCTGCAGACGCCACAGAACACTCAAAACTGCACTTGGTGCAATGGGAAAATAGTGTTTTCAATCAAGTCGTTGCTCGTGCTGTGCCATCGGTGTTGATGTCTGGTCGCGAAATTGATAAAATAAAAATGTGTTATTATCAGGGATTGTGATTTAGTGGGTAATGTTCAAGGAGCAGGTGAGACAGCATTCGTTTTCATATTCCTGTATTCAATACCGGTACGGTACTAAGGTATGCACAGATAGTTTTATACAGTTGTAGTTATGAACCAACTGAATTGTTATTAAACAATTTGAATTGATTTTCAAAATCAATCTGAGAATCTTGTTTTAAATTGAAAAAGGTGGTCTACATCTCAACCGAACAAAGTACTCTAATAGGTACTGTATTACAGGTATTAAGCATATTGGTATACTGGGATTTCTGCGGTTGGGTATAACTAGTTTGCCAAAATACATGTTTTAAATGTATTAGCTGAATAGTCTATCTGAATATAGTGTGAAGCAGTGCGTTTCAAACTATTCATCACGACCCACTTGGTAGGCCAAAAATAATAAAATTGGTACCGGTAACACCTTTACAGCGTTTAATTAGTCGATGTGTTTGCATACCTATTCTCGCATGATGGTGGTCTCAGTAACGTACCTTTTCCAAATCTTTTAAATTTGATCGATATTTTGGTTTAACATAAGTTAGTATCGAAAAAGATTTTACAGCAACTCCCATTGAGGCGATCAAGCTTTCACGTGACCCACTATGGACGTGGGGTCGGAATCCCCTCCATAAAAAAAGGATACCATAACTGTTTTAGTATTTGACATCGAACAGGCAAAAGTATATGTTTTGTTCCAGCATAATATTTATGATCAAAGAACATATGGTATGTATGATTAGCGCTTCTCAGAGTTTCAATCCACGTTTTGAAGTAAGCCACTCTTCGTGTTAACGAATACTATTATCCAGTGGTATGAGTGATATTGTATGATCAAAATTCTCATTTAGTTGGTAGTACACACACAGTACACTTTATATATTAATATATCATATATGGCAGTGGTTCCCAAAGGGTGCGACGAGTTGCTAAGTGTGCTGCAAAATTTAACTGAATTGTGTTAGACATAACTAAAATAGGATTGAATTTTGTACATATTGTATTTATTATGAATGTTTTATTGTTTCTTATTTCAAATGCTGTGTATATGAATCAATAAATTCATATTACATTTCGATGTCATTTATACTTTCTGTTTTGTGATTAAAATAACTTAGTTGAACCCTGAAAGAGGTTCTTTGACTTGATCTTCAAATTATGATAAAATAAATAATTGAAATCCAATTAACTGCATGTTTTAAAAATTTATTTTCAGAAAAATTTTCAGGGTATGCCTCCCACAAATTTACAATGTTGTAATTAATCTTTGGCTTCTGGTGTATTGGTTGTCAGTTGTGCATTCCTTATATTTATGAATGTGTGCACACGACCTCACTTTGAAAACCTTGTCTAATGTATTTATATATGTTGAGTTGATCAGTTAAGTATATCACTGTTGCTGTTAGGACAAAAAGTATTGTTTTCTTTTTGCAACTGGACAAATCTCTTCCATAGTAGATAAACATGGAAAGTATCTGAGAAAGCGTTTTATGTTTTGTTATTCAATTGTTTCTCCACTACTTGGGCTCATTATTTGAATCTATATCTGGATGCTTTTGAATCGCCAGTGTGTGAGTTTCAAGATGAGCAATTTCATAGCAGATATATTTTCAACATGGTTCCACAAACTCATATTAATATTATCTCATATGTTATCAAGTCAACTTTGTCACATGTTTAACCGAAATCATCATAGGGCATATCCAGCTGACGATCTTTTATTCAGTTGAGAATGAGATAGAAATTTTTTCACAGTTTATGCGAATTATCTTTGTATTATACAAAAGTCTAATTTTTCTAGATAATGTTCATTCTCCTGCTAAGGAAGTGTTTCACATATGGCGAACTGTCCAGATGCTGGTTTCGTAGTCAATTGTGCTTTTGAAGAATGAAAATCTGAGAAGGTGGCTAGAGTTGTTTGTTTAAAAACGTTCATATACTAGCGTTACAGCCTCAAGATTAAACTAGAACATTTTTTTTGTTTTCTCAGAATTTATTAGTGACTATACATGCTCCAAGCTTTGTTCAATTATTTTATGGGTTTAATCAGCGGTTCCCAACCTTTTTACCCTGGCGGACCGGTAAATTAGATTAAATGTACTCGCGGACCGGCAAAAAATCAAAATGGCCGGAACAGAAAAGAATAACATATTTTAGCGTAACATAATGCAATGTCAGGCACTCAATATGCTTTTAGACAAAAAAAGAACACTTAAAAACATTTCACACGGAAAAAAACTATCATATAATGTGCCGACCAAAAATTAAAAATAAGTGAAACATAAATAATACCATATATTTGCGTAATGAATTGAAGTGCTGGGCACCCATTATGCGTAAGAAAGGCACGCATTAAATATCTCACATAAAAAACAGGTACATGCCAAATCATGTACAAACACAATTACCTCCTGTGAGAATTTTGCTGCTGTTTCGTTTTCAATATAAGATTGCAAACGAGGCATCAAAGAAGTTTTTGCAACACGTAGCTCTGCAGCCGCGTGGTCATATTAATCTGGGGAAAAGCATGCAGAACAGAAAAAGCACGCGTGCCGATTTTGAGGCTTCTCAATTTTGCGAGATTTGATGGAGCGCATTCGCGATGAATCGGAGTCGAAAAGTGTGAATGCTCGGCGTCAAGATGTCCCGAAAGACGGCGGAAGATAATTGCGTAATGAGCCAACGCAACTGTGTCTACGGTAAAGCGATTGAGACGGCATAAAAACATCAAAACAACATAATTTCTCGCGGACCGGCAAAAGAGCTTCGCGGACCGACACCGGTCCGCGGACCAGCGGTTGGGAACCACTGGTTTAAATCATGTTTATTATGTACAGGACACTTCTCATGGGATGGTTCATAACCACTGTCTAGTCTAGCTGATTACCCATACCATAGAACAGGGTGGTCCAAGGTTGTCGGCTCCGCGGGCCACAAATTAATTTTTTTATTGTTCGCGGGCCACAATAGTGCCAAGAATAGGTAAACAGTGCAATACAGTACAAACACTTTTATTGTGCAAACACATAGTTATCAGACATAGCCATCCCGGGCTAATAAAATCAACATTCGATTTTTAGTTTTCTATGATGTCTATATTGTAAGCATATATTCCCGACCTAAAAGATCATCCAACTTTGCTATTTGCCTCAGCTAGCCATAACACTAGTCAATTCAGTGACATTAGTGATGTAACAATAGGTCAAAAGATTTTTCTGATTAATTCGATTACGAAACAGCACGAAATGCGATTCATTGATTACTCTTCGAATGTGACGCGGGCCACAGATAATGAAGCGGCGGGCCACATGTGGCCCGCGGGCCTGGGTTTGAACCACCCTGCCATAGAATTTCCACTCCTATCAAGATTTATATAAAAACTCATCTCATGTAGTTTTAAATAAGAATAACATAATCTCTTTCCACCAAATAGTAAGAATATTTGTAAACTTCCCTCAGATCACAATCTAACTTCTTCAGCCTAATAATATTTAACTCAATCAAATAGCAAATGTTCAAACTATGCAAATTTTATATAATTATTTGGCTTGCAAATGCGAGTGTAAAGAGTATGTATGTTTGTTTTATGTAGTGCGATATGGATGTCCCAACCTAAAAATTGTTGCTATTTGGTACATATTAACTGTCAAACTTATTCTGGGCACTGTTGGCGCCGTGGAGCTGTGTATATAACGTACATTTGATATCGCGTTCACATTTCCTCCGCCAATACCTTTCAGTTGACAAATCTAAATGACGTCACGCGCCATTAAATCTTACTTTCCGATGTCTTAGTTTTGGATTGAACGGGAGAATTTTGATCACGTTACTCATATCTGGCGTTGGTGACCGTGTTTAGTCTTTTGTTCTGCAGACGACCATGACGGAGATTAACTTGTACAACCTATTTTATGCATAATCCGCTGTATGAAACCCATTTATGAATAAACTAAAGACCAAGGGCGGCAGACGTCCACAGTTTCTAAGCCGATTATTTACTTGGGTAGGAATCTTTTACGCACGGAAATCAGTAGGACATGCTTGATTCGACTCCCACTTTTCATTTGACTTTCAATTAGAAATCAGGGAGTCACCTTGCCAATAAGTACAACATCAATCCACGCCACTGGCCATGCTCGGCTTTGTACACAGATCCCGTTTACATCTCAACAGTGGTTAATTATCGCAATACGATCCGTAAATACTAATATGTCTCCACCTATTCCAAATATATTAAAGAAGATTTGCTGATAATTTTAGGACAATCTATATTTTATGACTAAAAATATAGAAATTCTGCGGCAAATGCGTTCCATCGTTTTTTACGTCAATTCATTCCCCTATGTTTACTTCGTGTCAATATGCGCACCTTGCGTGACACATACGTAGGCTTGCCACTTCAAATATGATCGCCTGAGGCGGAGGTTAGTGTTCATTTATTAAAGTTCAAAACAAAATAGTCCCTTAATTTAGCTTTGGATAGTTTGGCTGTTTTTTATTGAATGTATTAATAAACTATTTATTCTGACTAATGTGGTTTTATTTATGATGTCCGAATCGTTTAATCGAATTTACTTGAAATTGCAAAAACGTTTAGGTCGTTATTTTTAAATTTGGAATCTAGGATGAGTCATTTTCGAGTGACTTGGACATTTCTGCACGAGGTTAACATTTTTTAAATCCGTTATAACATTTATGAATATAAAATTGAAAACAGGAGATAGTAGCGAAATTAGGTACGGATTTGTAGTTAATCTTTATGTGAATCATTACCGTTTCCAACTTAGCGGACTCTGAAGTATATTTTATTAATTGTTCAATGCTCTACGTACGTTGCTTAGACGACTGGAATATGAACAACAACGATCAACACTTCCGTTCGACAGAACTGTATCAACAGATAGAATATTCTGTTTAGTAGGCTATGCTTTATATTCGTTATGGCAGCTTTTTCTATTCGGAAATTGTAGTCAGACTAGCGCGAGTGGGATTGAAGTGGTAAACACCTTATATAGCGTTTACCGGAGACTAGTATTTATATGATTAATTTGGTGAAGCAAACTCCAACCGTAACTTCTCGCTGATGTTAGTTTCCTGTGTATTTTGTTACGATATTTAGCTTATCATGAATGCGGTCGGTTGAATGTCTTCAGAAAAACACACACGCGGGCTAGAAGAAGACGAACGAAATAGGTCGCCTTTCGTTGCTATTAAAGATTTGCTGTGTTTTTCGACTCGGTAAGTTTGAATTTTTGACGCGATCATTGAAAGGCGAAAACCTGTAAAAATTATAGCTCGCGAAGGAGGTTCAACTGACGTATTTTTGATATATGATACTGTTAGACACATCGTCACGACTTCGTTTTATTATAGTATTTATATGATAAGCCGAATTTATTGCCCTCGCTATTGATCGAACGATGTCGTTTATCGATTTCATTGCGATATTTCGTAGAGCATATGCCACAAATCCAACTCTAGACGTCCCGCTTTCGGCTTTAATTAGTTTTCGATTGGTAAATAAAGAAAAGGAAAAAGTTAATATACCCCTTAAGCATTTTTTATCGCTATGGATTGACAACGGTTGCTGAAAGAAAAAAAATTATTTCACAAGCAAGATATGCAAATGATTGCGTCCATAGCGTCGGTTGTAATTTCGTTTCTGAGAACATTTTATGACCGGGAAAGAGTGCTATAATGTAAAACTAATTACTTATTAGTAATACTATTTTTGTTGGATTCTTTTCTTATATATGGAATTAGATTTTACTAAATAGTGATAGTCTAAATTTAACTGGCTATTGTAACAATGAATACATGCTTATTCATCTTCACGTCTGATAATATAAAATATAATGCAATCCTTTCAGTGTTAAGATTAGGCAAGGATGAATGGACAGAAGGGAAGTTGAATTGTGCGTATAAGGGGTTTGTAATTACTGAAGCGATTGAAATGAAAGGAAGTTAGTTGGCTTTAAATTGAGGAAGTTGTTTTTTGACTACTGGATTAAAAAATATTTACTATTGGTCCTTACTCCTAACTCTAAATCAATAATCATGTATTATTTTCTGCTATTTCTCAGCAACAAGAACATTTATATCTTAAATTCTGTCATTTTTTTTTTGACAATAACAACCGGCTGGTAGAGGAGTTTTTTTTTTCATTTACACATCTATCTCATATTCTTCCACATTCTCAACTTTACACAGGGAGTAGTATCAGTATTACAAGAACTAAAGGCAAGCATGGTGTCATATAATTTTATCTTATCTACTGCTATCTGAGCTCTTAGAAATTTGGACCTATTCTTACACAGACACAAGCAGACAGGAGTGGTATTAGAGATACAACAGTGAAGGCAATGCAGAATTCCTATTATTTTATCAAAGCTGTTATAAGTAGGCTCATTGTGATTTTGTTTATATGACATGTTGGCTATTTTATTATATTACTCGCCCTGTGATAATAAATTAATTGTGAGGCTTTTATTCATTCAGAAACTTAGGTGCCTTCAGCGCTTCTCAGCTTTTAATTATTTCAGAATTACACTACTTTGTCAAATCCCACTGTGTCATGTTCCACTGTAAATCAAGAGACAACACATCTAGTCTTGTTTGAAATCTTGTATTGTCATATTTGTGCTGGAACATAATGGAGAAACAAAAAGAAGTTTTTGTCAAGCAATGGCAGGATAAATTCCCAGGTGTCCCTGCGCCTGAATTGAACTTTGAGGATACAGAGACATTGGAACAAGATTTGTTAAAATGCAAGGAGCATGTTAAAAGTCTTGAAGATCAATTAAACCAAGCAAAATTTCTTATGATATTTCTTCAGGTATGTAGATATTAAATTAATGATATTGAACTGGTGGTGGAGTAGTCATAATGGTATTAAAGTCTATTCCATATTTGGGGCTGATTTGATCAATAAAATATAGCTTCATTTACATTTCTCTAATATGCTGAGATTGATTCATTCAGTCACATCTTTGTTTCATTTATTTTGTGAGTGATAGTAATAACGAATTATGCCATACCTCAAATTTGAGCAAATATTGTTTGTGCAGACTTCTAAGTAATTTTTTGTATGTTCATTTAGATAATCTTACAATTTGTTTTTAGACATCACTCGCGGTGAGTAAAAAGACATATGAAAGAAGGAAATGGGGATATGGATCTTCTATTGATTCTGAATCAGACTCTATAACAAGTCCTAGAATATTATCCACTGACGAAAACAGAGACTCAGCATTTGATGGTGAAAATCATGTAGCAAAATCATCAGTAATTGAAAATAAACAAGAATCTAATGGGCCACAGGTTCAAATGAGATCAAAAAATGTTTCATCACTGGTTGATGAAAGTAAGGGAAACCGAACTTCAAAAGTTTTAGAGAATGTCAAAATGTTTGAACATATTTCTGAAGAACAGCCGTCGCATGACCCTGGAGCAAGCATTAGAAGTCTTCCCAACAGATCAAGCAGTCGTAAACGAGCTCCATATTTGGAAGTATGGGAATGTAAAACAGGAACAGATGATAAAATGAAAGACACAGGTTCTGCAGAAATACAGACCTCTGTTTCTAACAAATCTGGTACGACAGACTCCTTTACAGCGGCAGCAGTATCTATGATGGACCCTGGCTATATGAGAAAACCGCTTGCAAAAGCAAAATCTGAACAAGATAATACAACTAAGCGTTCGTCAGCACCTCCTCGTGATAATTACGTTGAAGTATGGACATGCAGTAGTGGAGATCAGGTAACATTTCATTATAAAATTATGCTCAGGTTTGATTTTTAAATTTTTTTCCTACATTAACCAGTGATAAATTAAATAAGGTTTAGATCGGCATAATTTATAAGTAGTTCAAAAAAGCTTATGTATATGCCTTTCATCATTAATTCATTATTTAGTTTGCTTACATAGGTCTTTGAAATTCATAAGCTTCATTTAGTTTTGTCATAATTCAGCAGTCTTAAAATTATCATTTTGAAACATTAGCAAAACATTTAGATCAGTCTGGGAATAATTTATGATGATCGTATGGATTTTCTTGAGAGTATTGATGCACACAATCTATTTATGGTCCCACAGAAGGCAGCAATTGAGGTTTACCAATCTTTGCATGGCTCTCTTGTAGTGTTTATGATTCATCCACTTGATGACTTGATGATCCAACACTTGATTTTTTTGCTACCGTCATTTTCTTTTATTTACTACTTTCTAACACAGCGCTAGTCACATATCGAAAGTTTTTTGAGCAAAATAAACTTTATGGCACATTTGTTTAATAACAAATGCGAATAGAGAAATTAATAGTCTCTTAATGTGCTACACATTGCATGACAAGGCATTTTGGAAAATCCACAAGCATTAGATTTGCTGTGCTGTTCATTGTATGACATAGTTACTTGTTTGGCTATTTATGCTATGCCCGTATACAAAAAATATTACAGTATATTTACTGTAACAAGTGTTAACAAGTGTCATCAAATGATTCAAAAACAAATTCAAATTGGAATACTGATCTCATTCAATATAAATTTGTTGCAAACCTCTCCGTTCAGTACAGACAATTATACAAATATTCGAACGGACTCCTTCTTTTTCAATTTCACTCCACTCTGAAATGTCATTAATAAAACTATTAATCAGATCACTTGATTGTATTTTTGAAATACTTTCATATTAATTCCAATTATCCAACCATCTAGTCTGCTTGAGGAAACTCTTCATTTATTCGAAAGTTTCATTAAACCTTCATTTGCATAATTCTTGTGCTACCATTTGTAGTGCAAAATACTTTGTTTTCTTCGCCGCACACAGATTTTACAATCACATGTACGTAAATGCACTCAATGGCTAGTGATATATTACTGATATGGACTATTATAAGTTATATTATCTTGAGTCTACCTAATACCGTAATTGGAATTCCTGCCGGTCACTAGCCAGGATGAAACAACTGAGGATTGTCAATGTGAAAATAGCATTTTATTACATATTAAGTCCAATGCCTTTCTTTTTTGTGCATGAATCATTATTCACGTTTCTGCGGTAGGTAATAAATAATAAATGAATGTGCAGCGTGTTAAATGTGCTTCACGAAGAAAGTCTGCCACAACCAAGGCAATAATTGAGATATTTGGAGAGAAAGCATTTTCGTGTCCATTATCACACACGGTTTTACAGTCACAGTTCCCTTGAGTCACATTTTTATGCTGAATTTGGATCACATATGGCATGCATAACACTTTGATTTCTAAGTATGGGTGTGGATAAGTGCAGTTAGGATAGTGATGTATTGAGGAAACCGAAGAACCCTTATTAAATTCATTTTGAATAGTTGCATATATGAATGAAGATACCTGACTTTATCCGCTTTGGTTTGAATTCGTTTATGCTACTATTATCCGGATATGTGCAATAGAAACTGTAATATAAGCTACTGTATATGTAACGCTTTTAGATTTTGCATTTGTAGCAGGAGGTAGTAACCATTAGTTTGTATATGTCACTGTAATGCTTGGGCCCTCATTTAGCATAAAGACCTATTGTATCATCATTACAGAGTAAAAAAATCATTTTGGCAATATAAATATGGGTGTGTTGGTATGGTGATACAAAAGTGTTTTAGTATACCTTTTATGCAATAGATTGCAGTTATGTTAGTGTTTTAAAATTGATCAACTTTATTTTTATATCATAAAAATATTTTTATTGTAGCCTGATTATAATTTGGAAGATATTGATGCTAAAGATGGGTACGGTAAAGAACATTATACTCTTGCTGGTTCAGAAGTCAAATTAAGGGAATCCAAGGAATTTGTGAATGACCCTGTTTCTAACAGATTAACTTGGCCAGCAGCAAAAGCGAATGCTCCTGAACATTTCCAGGTATGTAGGCTATGTCTGCTTATCTATAATGATGCAATATTGATTTCGTTTTAATCTGTGTGTCAGAATATTTATAGGGCATTGAACTGATAATGTTGTGTTATATATTCATGTAAGTAAAAGCAAACTATAAGTGGATTGCAATTTTTATAACACCATTCTTGTTTCTATGTTAGAATCACATCAAATATGTTTTTATAAGGAGCATTTCTGACGAATTTTTTGAACAAAATTTTTTAAAACCGATGCACTCTCAGCAGAAGCTTTATAATGTGTAGCGTCAAAGGGAAACTATTTTTTTAATTGTTAGTAGTTCTTTCAAATATGAACTTTTATATAAAACCCTTCTAACACTATTAATTATGAAAATATGCCATTTTACGACATATTTTAGAATTAACAATTAAATATAAATATAATTGTATAAATGAATTATGATATATTAAGCTATTGCAAAATCTTTAGAATTCAAATCAATTGCGAAAAAACTATTGCAATATATTAATAATAACATGTATATAAAACAACCTCACCATAATCATTATTAACCGCCGCAAACAATTAAATCCTAATATTGCATTAATTTACTATGGTTCCACTTCCAATTGTCATCACTTTTGTACTATTTATAACACGGCTCTGCACACTTCTACAGAATTAATTTTTGTAAAAGTAATAAAGTGAATATGAAAATATTGTATCAATACTTAATAGATCTTTATTTTTTATTTAATTGTTTATAAGCACTATGTACTCTGTAGAGTGTGACTTGAGGCTCTTGAAAGGTATCTTCTTTGTTTCCAATGCTCTTTGATTACTAATGTAAGCCTCAGGTGTGCTTGTTGAAAAACTTGAAGTCAAAGACTTTGTCTGTACTTGTGTACTATCATAACAATATTATCGGTAAAGTAACTTTGGTATATTGAGGTAATGATGCCAAAATGTTTAGTTTTCACCAATTTCTTGATTCCCATTATAAGATATCAGATTTTCGAAAAATATAACATTAAATTTTGATGCTTTCATAACAAAATCATGATTTATGTACGTAATTAATAGTTAAAATTTACCCAGGTAATTACTTGCTGAATTATGCATTAATTTGGAATAATTGAAATCAAAACCCATTTTAGACAATAATTTTTGAATTAAATGAAAAAAATTATTGCAGATGACATCCATATGTTCGAGACGCATTTAGACAATAACCTTTCAAATACTTCTCTTTAATGAGACCAATTATATTCTGCCTTCTTTGAATATTGTGTTATTCTATTAATTGTTCAAAATTCCAGACCGGGTACTTTCTGAAAACGCTATTAATTAATATTTAAAACCTCACAATATCATGCCATGATTATTTATACATCAATACAATCACGAATATAGCACATTGCATGATATTTGTCATACATATCCTTTGTAATAAGTGTTCCAGTCGTTTGCCAAGATTGTCGATGTTTAATTAGATCTCATGTTTCATAGCTTGATGTCACTGATTTAAGACTTTAGTTTCAGTAATGTGTCACTGATGTTGTCAGTAAGGTTTGTTTCGTTATAACATAATAGCTAATTTATAGAATGTTTCAATTGTTTATTTGTTCGTATAACAATATTTGTTTTGTAAGTCTAAATGAAAATTTATGTTTCATATAATACTAAAAAAATTATTTTTAAAAGTACTTAATGCCATATTCCGTTAGGGGCTAAAATTACAACGAAAGTTAAAATTACAAATTTATTGAACAGAACTTGATATAGTTTTAGATTTTCTGGTATGTGTCAAATTAGATTATTACATAAAGTCATATTTTTCATTTGTATTATCTTATGTGTATGGGCAAAACAAGTAAACATGTCAAGTAATACAACGCAAAGCAAATATTAAGCTTATAGTGTAATGAGTATTTAGATATAGAACTTGACAGTTTTAGTTTGATGAAAGTGGAAAGCAATATTTTTTGATTGAATTAGGTATTAAAAACGGATGTTGTACTACTGCTACTATACAGTGTGGAAGTAATTGATTGTAATAACATTTTATAAAACTTCTTTCCTCTAATGACTTTTTGTGATTTTAACTGATGGATTGAAATAATATAAATATCTATAGACTTATTTCCAAACGACTGTTTCTATATTTAGAAATTGATACTTGTCATTCAATTAGATGTAAATTTCAAATTATTCGTATTTTTCTTTATTAGAAATAGTATAATTTCCCTTGTTTGATAATAGTTGACAGGAATATTTGAGTTGGATTACCAGTGAATATAATTAATGTCTTACAATATTGCCACTAGTTTATAATTGAAATTCAAGTATTATAAATGAAAATTTGTTCGGAATCGCACCAGAATAAATTGGTTTTACTATTCGTGCTTTCAAAACTAAATGTCATTGAGTGAATTTGAATTTTATCAAGTTCCCATTGCTAGACTATTGGTAGACTACCAGTTTTTATTGTATTTTCACTCATGTGTAATGTAATATGATATAGTCTACTTGATGACGTAATAATCCTTGTTCCCTATTTTGAAGCTTTGGGTGGTTATCTTTATTGTGGTATTGAAAATGGAATTGTTTTTATAAATAAAACTGACCTGAATTACGCCCCAATCATGTGATGATTAGTATCATAGTACCTAAATAGGAAATAGTGACAAGGGTGTATGTACTCGCCAACTAACCCATATATAACAACTTTATGGAACATAAAGGCACATAAAAATGCCTTATAGAATTGGATATAGGATTTCTTCAAGTAACTTTTGCAGGTACTCACTTGTTATTCACCACATTAGCCTTGTTAGAAGTTCAAGAGTTTCACTGTTAGTGCTATGTAGAATATAACATAGACAATAGATTTTTAAACAGGGAGTTTGGGGAATCTTTACTGTTATTAAGACTATATTGAATATAACACATACTACAGATCTTAAACTGGGGAATACCAATTAAATAATATGAATACAATCTTAATTAGGAATACAGTATTGAACTTGAGATGTGGACATCATTAGTCAGTATGCAATTTCTTGTGGCGTGTTATACATTTGACATTTTGAAGTGAAGGAAAGTTTTCATGTTGCATGATATACTATACAAACCAAGAAGAACGCAAGATTTGAAATTTAGTGTCAAATTATGTTGAAATAGGATTAGGCAGGTAGTAGTTTATGGGCCCCAGATTCATTACTAATAATGAGCAGGGGCCTGTGATATAATTAGCAATCAAGTATAAGTATTTCTGTAAGTAATTTCTATAAGTATATTTTCTGCCAATTTTGATTGCTTGATGGTTCCAGAAAAATGATCTGTCTTTATGCTTGTCAATAATTTTTTTGGCTTCAATACAGTCGATAAATTTAGTCTGATATTTATGGACGCCAACATAAGCTTCAATTGAATTTTAAAACTGTGCTGTTTCTATTATGTCTCATTTTCGTCTCACCAGTTTTGATTTGTTTAATTAAAAATAGAACATACATTAGTGAAAAAATAATTTTGGATTGCAGCTATACAAACAAAATGATGAGGTTCAGTCTCTCATCAAATCAAAATAATCCTAAAATGGCAGTGCCAAGGATTATTGTCACTGACAATGTTAGTATTTCAATTACAACATTTTCATAATCAATTTTCAATACTTCAATTATATGGTGTTTAAATAATTTTATATAAATGTTGAAATAAAAACTCTGTGGCCCAAGTAGTTCCCGTAGGATAAAATGATCAAGTTTTCAAATAAAATCCTATTTTGGATGCTAATTTCTTATTATGATATAGCCACCTCAAAATGAGCGAGGTTTTTTTAAAAAGCGAAAGTATAGTAGAAAAATATAATTACGATAAATGATTGAAGAGCTCTATCCTAATATAATAATGGTATTTTAGTAATACGATATGTAGTATGTACGTCACATCATTTTTTAGAGTTACCATTTTTATACCAAAGAAACAAAAATGCGTTGCTGTGGTTAAACTTCCTAAATTATTGATGTTCTTAGTTTTGCTCATTGTCTGTTTATTTGCATTTCCTTTGTCAATGGGTCATGCTGACTTCCCATTTTCTCTGAATGCCATTGGATTTTCCCAATAACTTCTCTTTTACTGATGGCTACTCTAAGGTGATTTCCTGTTTCATGGTAGAACTATAGCAGTTTCTTATTCTGCTATGATCAAATTACTAATTTGAAATTTTGCTGTTGCAGAACGAAAATCTTGGGCTGGGTGACAGTTTACCTCCAAATATGACAGAATCAGGCATGCTATCAGAAGGAGTTTGTGATCTCAGTGATCTTGATGAATCTTCTCGGAGTTCTTCGCTCTCTGGTTCTCCTACTTTTGAAAGACGCAGTGTTGGTGATACAGTACAGGTTGGTGGAAAGATTGTTCTAATTGGAAAATTTTCGTATTCAAATTATTTCTTTCCTGGTAGTGTTGCATATTAAGGTCAGTGTTAACCACTGCGGTGAGTGGGTACAAACATTGGGAATACAGTGTTGATAAAAAATTTCTATCTGGTGTGAATAAATAATATATATGGAACACGTTTAAATACATAAGAATAATGTAAACAATTTAAATTTCTTTATTATTTTGTATGGTCATGATTCTGATCACATAAATGATTCCGTGTATGATTTATTGATTTATGTTTCAAAATTTCCTCATTCATTTTATTAAACATTTTTTCTTTGGTTTTTCTCAGATTAGTAGATCTTGTTATTCTATGATGAGGCCTGCATTTTATAATTTTAACTACCTGGTAGTTATAAATAGGAATTAAATTTGTATTTGACATTAAATTACTTCGGTCTTTAAAATCAATGATCTTCCATTGCCCTTTGGTTTACAGACTATAAGTTTGGTTTCATATTGTCTTCTTAGAATATATCCAAATGTTGTTTAAAAATGAAATGTCAAATAAAGGATGGCAATTTATTGATATTTTGTCACATGCCAAATATTATTGGTCATGTACTCATGTATATCAACGTTAATTAGTTGTAGAAGTTTACAATTCTATGTTAACTATTTCTAAATACTCCTACTGTGTTTTATAAACAATCCATAGCAAGCTCTTGTTGTGTTGCAGGTCATTGTAAAACAGGGATTTTTGTTCCCTACTTTAATGACATTTTGTCAATGCATAATATTTGATATTAAATCTTGTTGTCGCTGAAATTTTTCTGAGTCAATGGTAGTTTCTTTTGGTCAAATTGTTATGATTTCCTGGGTCTTGCATAAAAATATCAAGTCAAAACAAAATTAAGCAATTCATGTTCTTTGTTGAGTGTTTGCATGTTCTCACTATGGACTCTGTACAAGCAATCATGTTTCAGGAAGGAGTGTTTTGGAAGGTTTTGTTCAATTATTGAATATAAAATATTATTGAATATTGGTGTCATAACTTAATATAATTACGATTGGTTTCATATTTTCTTGGCTTTAATTATTGGCATTGCACTGTTTTATTAGGACAATATTCCTGCAAAATCAAGAACATTTCCAGAACGAGTGACATCTAATTCTCCATTCCATAAGTTGAGCCAAGCAAGAACAACCAATGAACGAATAAATGCTCTCGAAGGTGGAAGAGACAGGTTTGTTCTATTTCTTGCTTCGAATCCTTCGATTAAATTAAATATTACAAGATCATCTCAGGTAATTCAAATTTAATCTTAAAATAGTCATCTTATAGAAAGGTAGGTAATAGATTCAGAATAAAACAAATGCCTGTAAAGTTGGCAAATAGTAATATGAATTGTATTTTAACAAGCTATTTTGGATAGGACGTCAGCATTTTTTTTTGTGTGAGGGAATAAACAGTTTTTCAGAGGCCTGCTAGTGAGTTTTGTAGCTGTTTAGTCTAATATTTTGATATGTGGGATGGAGTCTTTCATATACATTATATCAGGAACCTATTTTATGCCGAATCAAGTAATTACTTAGGTACTTCAATATTATTGAACATATTTAAATTATGACTTCGCAGTATTTGTTAAATCGGCCTTCAGTGAACTATACTACATTTTATGAGATTTGCATTACTTTGCATTTTCGTAGCAATGCCAGTAGATTCATCAATTATACATGAAGTCTGTTTATGACAAGTTTTAATTTGACAAGTGATTGATCTCGATTTACTTGGAACATTAGTAAGGAAGTGTCGATTCACTGGTCTGAAAAATGTAGTTTTAACAATATCTCCTTTTCATTTGAAATTTTGTTTCATATTCACAATTTACAAATATCAATCAAGCACATTAAAATGAAATTTTTCTAATAAGTTTTTTGATTGAAACTCTTTGTAGCATGCTCTTGAACTAATTTAAAAATTTGATATCAAGTTAAAACTCATTATCGCTATGAATTATAACACAGCTCCGTAATTTGAACGTTGGAGATATTCAGAGATTTTAGTTTAAATTCTGAAAATATAATTGTTTAAAATATAGGTAAATTAAAATGCATTTGTTTCCTTCAACTCCATTATAAATGTTGCAGTTTCAGGACTTAGCTTCTTCATGGTTGAATTTAGGAAATTCAAATCATAAAGGAATGCCAAAAAATCTTTATCACCAAGTATTATACTGTAGTTTAACATTATAAGCATAAAGTATTAGTGCAAACTTTTGTTGTTCTTGTCTGATGTACTAGTTACAGAAATTTGTTACCGGTAATTATCAAATCATAATAATTTATGGGCAAACATATCATTCTGTTGTAACTTTTATTTTATTACCATGTTACACTGTGCTTTTATGAGACTAATTACATCTGCTGTAATATTTGTTGTTCACAAAGTCGTTGGTTTTTTTTTCATTCAATTCCATCGTGCAAAATTATTATTTAAATCACTTTATTATTTAAGATATTTTATGAATGTTTTATTTTTCAGTTATTACGGAGAATATTTTGATGAATATGGTGACTGGGTGGGAAGTACTCCTGATGGACAATCTCTTGATTCAGCAGATTTTTCAGAAGAAGGTAACAGAATCAATACAATTTTTGGTTAATTTGTATTTTATGATTTCAAGTATTCTAGCCTTGAATAGAGATAAGCAAGAGAAGACTGGACCCATTAATAAAAAAAAAATATGTGCTTTAACCAGGGTTTCTCAAGCTGCCTTGAGCAAAGGTTTCACTTGGTACCATTTGCGATAATTACATCAATTGAATACAAATTACTGGCGATGATTTTACAATCATTTTTATTTGTTATTCTAAAATATGGGCTTCTGGCAAATAAGGTAACACATGGATACCTGTTGAATACAAAAATACTTCTTTTCATTAAAAACAGAGGGCTTCTGAGTGTTAAAATACAAACCCAATTTATTAATAAACAAATCCGTCATTATATCAATTATACTTCTTCCGTTTCTTCTGTTGAAAAAGCGTGTCAAATACCTAATATAGTTAAATTATAAAATTTGGTAAATGAAAGAAAGTTCACAATTAATTGTGCTTTATTTTTCAATTTTTAGAAGAAGTTGATGTTGATGCAGAGGGAGAAGATGAACATCCTTCACCTGCAAGTGGAATACCTGATTCAGTACAAGCATTGATTGGTGGTAGATCAGTAGCTGACGAAAATCCAACTCCTATTTTTGCTTATAGACAGTAAGTCTTCTCAAGTTTATTATTATAATAACCTAGGGAACTTTTCTTATTGAGTTTTGTGCACCAGTAGTTTAATTTAATATTGTTCTTTTTTTAGTGAAGATAAATTTAATAACTAATGTAAAAAATTGTATCAGTTACTGTTCGTTTTGGATTCGGGATTGCCTACGCAATTTATTACACCTTGGGTGAGGTGAGGTAAGCTTAGGATTCTAGACCACCATGCCCACCTGTTATATCATATAACAAAATACCACTCAATTTGTTTTAAACAATTGCAGGCCCGATGATAACGTAAGCATCGATAGTTTGGATAAGGAATATGAACCCAGGAAAGAAGGAACAGACGCTGGTGTTGGGATACCACTCAGAGATTTTACAACTCGTACTGATAGTGAATCAAGTCCGAGTCACAGCGTTCCATCCAATGTAAGTTCCTATCGTTAGTCATAAATGTTTTGATTGTGAAATAACGTAACACAGCGTAAATCACTCACTAATGTGAGATAAGTATTGTGTTCATGCTATGTTGGGCATATATTACCTCTATATTATGACATATGATAAGTCTACCAACCTATGTATTGGTTCATTAGTATTACCTTGTCCCTGGGTGAGGTAGTGGTACCTGATTTTTTTAACCAGCGATGCTAACACAGTTGGGTCTAACGACTTCACATCCATCTGGTTCATTTTCCGATTTAAACGATTCTTGTTTTCTTATTGCTAGTGAAGTGATGCAATTAAGGATTTTCGTGCAGTGTGAAATGTTAGCGGTTTACCTTATTATCATACTTGTTTTTATTTGAGCATCCATCTTCTTAACTAAGGTTATATTTGATTATACATGAATATTTACACCACGTAAATGGGTGGGTTTACATGCAATAGAGTCAAATGGAAATTCCATTTTATCATTGGATAAATCTCAACACATTATTCCATAGTTCATAACCTCTATATTCATTGTGCTAAGAAGTCGTTAGTTAATGCAACTATATGCAGTTCCTCTCAACATGGGCTATTTTTCATGATTTGAAATTTCATGCGATCAGAGTTTGAACTTTTCATGTTATTCTCAATATGTCATCAATGTTAAAAATAGCTCTGTGACATAACTTTCAGTTTTGGTTTATGGTTCTGAAATTTTTTTTTGTATTATCATAGTCACAGTTTTTATCACTGATTTGTACTAAAAATGTTCATGGAATTCGTCTCAAATCAAATCCTACCTAACCAATGTATTTAAAAATTCATCTATTAAAATTACTTGAATTTAAGTGCAATTCTAGATGTTTGTTTTTCAGTAAACTTAGTTTCCTGCTATGATTTCAAAAACAGAAATTTGGCACAAAGGTGAATTAATAATTGCAAAATTGAGCAGCGCTATATTCATGTTTATTAATCGTAAATAGTACATAGATGATATTTGTTTTAAAATTGGAATTTATGTCCTGTTTCTAGATGAAACAAAATTGATAGGGAAAGAGAAATTCTATTTTTTCAATTGTATTACTGTGTACATGTTTACATATCAAACAGTAACTGAGACATAACATTGGGTTCTTACGGTAATCAATTTGTACTAAGCAATATAAAAATATTATTTTGATTAGGATTGCACAAAACAAGATATTTACTGTTCTTGACTGAGCAATTTTTTGAAGAAAAGGGAATTTTGCTGGCAGCAAATCAATTATTACAATGTGAAATTTTTGCCTGATTAAATTTTCCAGCAAATTCAATAAATTAGGGTCCATGCTTACCAAATATTGCGGTTTTAATAAATATCATGTTAAATTGTGAAATATGAAATCTTGCGTGGTACCGTCCATAACTAGTCTATCCTATGCTTCTGTTGAATTTTAATTGCCATTAACATCAAGATGTAATTATCATGTCTTATCCAAAGGTTGATACATCTTGTATCATTGCCTTAGGCTTTTGATTGCCAATTTTTATTTTCAGTTTTCAAAGTGCCTAATTGACTTTACTGTAGTGTAGATCTCATGAATCTTAATTCGAATGAAAAAACAAAACAAAAAAATGATATAAATTTTACACTGAACTTTTTAATGAAAATTGAAAAAACTTCTTGAAAAAAAAAGTTTTCTATTTGACCTCCTGGCCAAATCGAATTAGCTTACTATTTCAAAAGCATTCTGAAATCATATATTTTTGAATATGAAATATTGAAATATTCTAAATTGGTTCATGCTGAACATAAAAATGACACAATCATTGTAAATTGATAGAAATTAATGTTGGTAACACAGGATGTTTGAGATAAACATTATTTTGATTCATATTCTTTTTTTTTTTAATTTTAGTATTTTTTTGTCTGACCATCAGATGTCAAATGTTCCAAATATTACATTTCCAACTGAGACTATTCCAAATTATTTCTAGAATTATATTGAATATAATCAATTTTGAATTGCTTTGATACTTTCTGAACACAACCTGTGTGAGTGAGCTATATAGTTAATAATATAAATTTATTTTACAGCATTACCCAAAAAAATGAAACCTTATGTGAAAAATGAGTTTCTTAATTACTTTTACAAAAATGAAGAAAATGTATTTAACACTTGGATGCTTGAACTTTTTTGTGTGTATAATTGTACCCAAAAGTTTCAGTAATCTAGGACGTTTTGAAAATCAGTTTATGCTCTTTCTAGAATATGTTCCAAATGACTTGTGTTCTGTTCTTTCTTGTATGGTCATTCTGTATTACATTTTCTGTTACATTACTGTTACAAAATTAACAGAGAATTTTGTTAAAACTTTTTCACATGTTTTACAGAATGATGCTGTTTCTGGTATGGTTGATTATCAAAAAGTTCGAAGTATAGCAGAAGCAGAAAAACTGCGCATGAGAAGATGGGTCGTATCATCACTTCTCGACAGTGAGGAAACTTACTTGGAATATTTGAACACTCTCTTGCTTGTAAGTTGATTTCACTTTATTTCACTAATTAAATAGAGAGGCTGTAAATGATAAAATGTTTTATGTACATTGCGTTGAAATGTAAATAGACAAAATGTGAGAGTAAGGGAGAATTGTGTTATTTAATGTAAATAATGTACGACCGCTGGGTTTATTTAAAATTTCAATTGAAAATTGCAAGGCTCACATGCTACGTTATAACATATTTCAAAATGCTTACTTCTAATACCTTCTAATAGAATCTATTTTCCTGAATTAAATATTTCAAATATATTTTGAATATAAATATTCAGTCTGGATTGTAGAGTGTTTTCAAAATTACCAATGAGTAAATTAGTATATTAAATTGATATGGAGATCTCATGAAAGTATACTTATATCAAGTTCATGGTTGACTTATCGACTCTTGAGAGAAAATTGAGTTTTGATAAAAATTTGTGGATTGGGTTGATTTGCAAAACTTTTAAATTGAGAACTGTGTGTTTTAAATGTTGTACACAAACAAAAAGTTTCCCAATTGAATGTAAGAAAATGTAGAAAATCTTCCATTTTTTGGTAAAAAAAATTTAATTGAATCGAATTGTCCTACCAAGTATTGAAGCTTCAACTGCGAATAGTTTACAAACTTTACAAAAGTTTCTACATGCCACTGCGAATAGTTTACAAAATTTTTTCTAAAATTATCTATTGATTTGACGTTTGTTGTATTTGTTTCTTACAATTTAATGCATGACTGAATGAACATCAGTATGCTGCATAATAAGTGAAAGTTATCATATTACATTCTATGTTGAAGTATCAAATATCAAATATTTAGGTTTGCCTTCCAGGAAGAATGCACTAACATTATTTGTATTGAATATTATGATGCCTTATATCATGGCTATAATATACGAATTTTTCCATCAGCCATTGTTTGAGCATTGGGAGTGAGACATTTGAAATTGCTGTGTATTGTGTCATTTTCTCAGTGATTCAAGTTTAGCTGAAGTAAAATTTTGAGAAAATATTTGTATATCTATGAAAATAAGAATTTTTGAAACTCAATTTGATGCAGATAATATTGCACTGACCCACTGTAGTACTGACCAGTTATGGTCAGCAAATTACTATATTTTTTCCCCTCAGAATTTAAAGTAGTTACGGGTATTTGAACTTTTCCATTTATCCATTTTGTTTTAAATAACACCTGACCAGTATTACCATAATACATCTAGAAATTTCTTGTTTAGTCTAATTTACGTAAATCTCTAAGCTTGCCTAGCGGTTTAATTAAGCGTTACACTTAACTACATGGCATATCAAGTTCACATCTCTTGCCCACTATCTCAACCTTGGTGTAATAATATGGGTAGGCAATTCTAAACCAAAAAGATTTCTGTCTTTTCAAAACAAAGTAGTTCATATCAGTTACTACTTATACAGAGTCTTCTTTAGAGCAAACAGCATATAAATGAGTTAACAAAATAAAAATTATGATTCAACAAACATCACATGAATGATCTGTTATTTGTTATAGTACATGAAACCACTGAAAGCAACAATCGGAACATCTATGCCTGTAATGTCAAGTCAAGATTTCAATGTGTTGTTTTATCGAGTGCCGGAATTACACAGTCTTCATGCTGAGTTTTATGAAGGTCTTACTCGAAGACTTAAAGATTGGAATGCTGATACACAGATCGGGGATTTATTTCAGAAGCTGGTAAGTTTAAAATAACACATCTTCTTTCACAAAAATCTTTTTCTCCCCTAATGGGAAATTGTTCTGAATACCCTTATCGGTCATGGGCGCTTTGTGCTAAGATTTAAAGTCCTGTGGGATATAATTATGTGCCATAGGATAGTTCACTAAGTCGCTGGTCAGTTACAGCTTCCTCCTTCCCCATCAAGTTCATGCATCGAATAACTGCCTAACAAACTAATCCCATACCCAACATGGACTGGAAATCGTATGAGAGACCTTGTTACACTATAAGATTCAGTCATCTTATCAGCTTCCTCTAACTCATGATAAATATGAAAAAATCCTATCCTAATCCTAGATTCATTTTATTTTAAATTGTTTGCTGAAATAGAATGATGATTCTTTTTTATTTCTCATTATCATTTATTCAATGCTCTTTTCTTTTCAGTTGAGCAAATTATACTTTTATGAAGACTACGTTAACAATTACAAGAAAGCACAACACACTGCAGAGAAATGTGCTAAAGAAAATAAACAATTTGCTGATATTATTGAGGTGAGCATATGTGAATCTTTGTAAAAGCTTATCTTTAATTTCAACTTAAGCAAATGGCAATGAGAAATATTTTTCTCCTTGAATTTTCTTACAGAGTTTGAAAGTTCAGTCTCGAAAGAAAGAGAAGAAGGAAGATTCTGAATCTATAAGTTTGATTGGTGAGTAAACATTCTATTGAGTGGATTAATTCTTGAGTGGGGTTTACTTTTCTAAGATTTGTTTATTTAATCAACACTGTTAAAATGATCTTTCTTGTAGTTACTAGAAAAATAAATGATCTTTCTTGTAGTTACTAGAAAAATGATTTGTTATTTATGGCATGTTTTGACTCTATGTTATGTTAGGTAGATTTAATGAAGTGGAAAAATAGATGCCAAATAATTCATACCATTCAATCCAGGGGTGATATAAATTACTGCTCTTCCGGTTGAATTTGTCATCTCGTGCATGGAAAAAACCTAATTCATGTCAAAATTATGAATTGAAATTAGAGATATAAATTCATTTTGTAGTTCTATGCAACCTGTTAGTGTATATGTTTCAAAAAAAGGATAAATATATAAACAAACTTTTACATTAGGGTGACTTTTACCCGGCAAGATTCACCATCAATTATGATTGGTTTTTTATTACCTTAAAGCAATTAAAATTGAAATATAAAAAAATTTCTGACTCACTGCAAAAAAATTACTACTAATATACTTAATATTCTTTGACTTCAAAATACGAAAAAAACGATTTTATGTTCACTTGTAATACTCACCAAGTAATGTCACTAAGTTCTAAGATAATCTTCATTGTTTTTGGACAAAGACCCATTTTTCTATAAAATTTGTATTTTGTTTAGAAATTCTTTACAAACCAGCCGAACGAGTGATGAGGAATACTTTAGTTTTGCAAGATATTCTGAAACACACTCCACATAGACACCCGGATTATCATACACTGAGACAGGTAAATCGGCAAAATTCTACTTCCGAAATATATAAAGTAAAAACAAAGTTAAGATTACTGACTGTGTTCATAGTTATTCCCTTCACTAGTCAAGCATAAAAAGGTAGAATTTTTGTCTTGAAGCAAACATATTTGCTTTTCACAAAAATTCTAATCAGTTTGCACAATTTTTGAAAGACTATTTTTTATATTTGACTACTTATACATGCCTAACGACCAAAATAGGGCATAACTAGTGTGTAGTGTAGTTCATCAAGTATTTTGAGTGTATGGTTTCATAACATATTATTAATTGTTTAAAATTAAGAATGAGTTTGAAGTACCAATATCAAGACAAATGAGGCATAAATTGTTTTATTCGATAAAATTTATTATCAATCACTTTATTGCAGAGAAATTAAGGTTCATGTTTTTTTATTATTAGCTTATTCACTCCTTTCGCGCCGATTAAGGAACCACTAATATCTAAGGACTGGAATCTTTTGGTTCTGCATTGTCGACCCATTTTATTTTCACCCTGGATGAGGTGGGGGCATGAGATTTGAACATGATATATGTAATCTGCGATGCTAACACATTTAAGGCCATCGCGTCGCCCTATTACTAGTTTCAGTTTCACATCACTATTGATCAGTTTAGAATTTTCAAAATTGCATAAAAATATCTCAGGATTTGAGACTTCTTTCATGTCTATCCATCGTTCTAAAACTGGCTCATTCATGTCTTTTTCTACTGTTATTAGGTTTTGAAACAAGCACAACACTTCTTGAATCGTATAAATGCATCGGCTTCATCATCGAGGGGGAGAAAGGCTCCGTCATCTGCCTCTCTGGCTGCAGCAAGAACGGCGAACAGAGAACTTGTAAAAGATGGATATTTGGTGGAAATTTCACCTGAAGCTGGAAGTCAAAGAAAACTTCGCCATGTTTTTCTATACAGTGATCTACTATTATGTGCAAAGCAAAAACATGCTGCTGGGTGAGAATTTTTTTTTTCATTTATCAAAATCTATATATTTATTGTTTACATCCCTAATTCATTGCTTTTTTTTTGAATTCAATTTTTGTTCGCAAGTGTGTAATACCCTAACGAGAGTACTAGTGGCCTTGCTCACAACAAGACTTTCATAAATGATTAAGATTTAGGTGTGATAGGCGGTGGTTTTAATAAAATGACTGTTTACTGGACATTAAGCCTCTTGTCGCTATCCATTCTGTACCTGCTAAAATTTATGTGTTTTTCTTATGCCATTTTGCACCATTGTAGCCATTAACTGATTGATTTATGGATAAGTGTTATTTATAAGAATTTGTGTTGAAGAATCTGGATTTGTACACTCATATCTCTAATTGGCATTGTTTTTATTCCATAATGGTTTCTATTATGCTACTATTGCAATAATTGCATTATAACTTTCAGTCCCTTTCAGCTTTGTTTATCAGTATATTAGCTATATAAAATGTTTTTCATTTAGAATGTTTCATCACAAGGAATCATATGAAGCAAAGTGGTACATTCCTCTCGCTGATTTATCGTTCAAACCGACTGATGATTCAGAAGGTATGTTGTTACCTTGATGACAAACTTCCTTGTATATGTTTTTGCTATTATGAAATATGCATTTGAAAAATGTTGGGTGGTCACAGTATTATTGCAGTCCAAAGATAATATTTACTTGAATTAACTTATGCATATTATCATGTTTTGTTTGAATGGAAGATGTAGTAATAATATTATCTTATTCTAATACTATTACTCGTAATATTATTAAAGGTCAGAATGTTATTCTAAATACTTCTGTTTCATAGTTGGCCTACTTTTATTGGATTTTTGTGTAAATGATCGTACATTTTGACAATGACAAAAATACATTTTCAATGCACTTTAAATGCCTTCTGTAAAAATTAATCGTTTTTGAAAAGTTTTTGCTTGCAATGGGGGAACATTTCAATCTATGTGCCCTTTTTCTTTCTTCCAAAATTATATACTTAACTGTAAATATTCTGTTTAAACTCCTTAATGAACTTCATAATCAGAATTTTTGTTTTGTACATCTCGCCATCGAAAATGTTTTTGTAGCAAAACTTTTTTTGAACAGTTTTGAACTGCCATGTCAAAATTCTACATTATGTACTACATTGCTGATTGAAATACCATGTGTCTAACTGTAACTATGACAATTCTCCTTTCTCTTCTTTTCTGTGTTAGTGGATCTGTATACACTTAACGCAAGGATACTATAGCAAGAACCTTATTAACAGCACTTTCACAAAATTTAATGCTGTGAAAGTGTGGTGGAAACTACTCAATAAATAAAATTGAGGTTTCATCAAAATGTAGTTGAATGTTTATAACAATTAGAGTACCGAATTATATTCTATGTTATACAAGACAGAATAAATTTATTGAAAATTTCAGGCGCTTTTGACGTTCCCGAAACAAGTGAAGATGATTTGAGAGACTTAAGTAACCGAGCTATTGGGCTAAAGAAAGAGATTGCTCGTGAAAAGAAACGTCTCGCTGGACGAAAAGGTCAATCTGCAACTGATCAAGAAGGTGGTCAAACACTAACAAGTAAACTATTGGAAAGAACCAGAAAGAAATTGAATGAAGTGGAGGCTCAGATTGTATTGTCTGCACCTAATTTGCCTCTTCGAATTTATCATATGCAAGGAAAGGTATGTGGATAGTCATACATATAATAATATTATAACTTCTGATTAAAGGAATTTGAGCAACATGCAACATCCTAGTACCCTTTGTCTCAGCACAAACTTTTTCTGTTAAATGAAAAACTATTCATTTCTTTCAACTCCTAATTCGTTCATAGATTGGAATTCAGCTCTGTGTGAGCATAACACATTAATTGGAAGTCAGTTTGGCAGTAGTGGTTAGGACATCAATACTTTTGCTTTGTCATGACCTATCAATCATTTCCTTGTTTTGAGTACTGTTTGTATATCACCAACATTGGACATCAGTACAATATCTAAACTTCAGCAATGTTACTTCCTGGTATAAAATACCATTGGTTGTTTAGGCATCTGTTGTATAAATGCATTCTCATTTCTCAGTTTCTGTTCCATTTATTCAACTGTAATTTAGTCTTCATATTCATAGCAGTCCAGCATATAGGTTTAACTATACAATATGTGTCATCCGCTCAATGTACACAAGTCATGAATATTTGGTTGCGACGACACCTGTGTATTTGATATAAAAATAGCTTTGTTCTGGTTGTTTCAAAACATTACACTGGGAATAATTAAACTGTTTGCCAACAAATATTGATTCTCATGTAACAAGGTAATTTGTGAATTTGGTAAATGGTATCATTCACCACTCACCAAATTTTATGTAATACGGTGGATACGGTAAATAGTTGTATTTTTAAACTATCTGTTTGCATATGTCAGTCTGAGTTGCAAATGCATTGTTCAGCAACCTGTTGATTTTTACCTTGTAAGCTTAGGTACAATACTTTCTGTGACTTCAGCAATTGAGCTAGTGTGATTTGTGCAACAACCATTTTCACAATATCACAACCGAGTAACCAAGAATATAGCTTTGTTTTTATTCTCAAATTTGATCATCATCATATATCGGTTTACATATATATATTCCCATGCTATGACATCAAAATGATTCCTCTACAGTTTTCTGGTTTTATCCAAGAACATTTTTACTAATTTAACTTTTTTTTTGGTTGCGCACTTTGGAATCGTCAGGATATCAAGGTATATTATTGAGTGATAGCCCTGAATTTGGAAAAACAATTTTTTTTGCGATTGGTTTAAAATGATGAACTTATGAACAAAACCAACTATTTTGCTTATTGGTCTTAGTTATGAGATGTTTGCGTTTGATTATATTTTTTGCAAATTAGTGATAGGGATATCCATATTATATTGTAATTTTTATAACATACCGGTTAAACCAAAGTCGAGGAGTTTTTCTACTATGAACTGATATCTTTTTCATGATATATTTTTATAAATTCAGAGACAGATCAGTCTCCTCTTTATTTACTGTTGCAAAAATTTCATCCATGATAATTCATGCTCGTGTGGTGTCAAAACTATTATATTTTTATTTTTCAGAGTTATATGTTTCTCATGTCGTCTGATTATGAGAGAGCGGAATGGACGGAAGCAATCATAAAACAACAAGAATCATGTTTCAAAAGTTTCTCATTAACTTCAATAGAGGTTCAAATGCTCTTAGCATCATGTGTGAAATTACGAAAAGTATGTCTTTTTTTAAAGAGAGAGGGGGGGAGATTTTTTAGAGCAATGTCACATGAAATCACTTAGGAGTGAAATAAAATCATCTCTGAGTAAATGGGAGAGCTACTGAAACATTAGGGATTCATGGTTTTGCATTACCTGTCAGCAAATGCGGATTGACGTGAGACCTGAAGCAGTTGAAGTCAATAGGATTAGAAAATGTGCTTATATTAGAATTTATATTGTTGGGATTTGTTTGAAAGACATCAACGAGCTGTTTCTATTCGACAGTCACCAAATCACGCCTTGATCTAGCATACATGTAGTACTGATTTGTTATTATGTGGCAATTTGATTTTAATTCAATCTTTATCAAGCTTTATCCTAAGCCTAAGGCATAGATTTTTATTTTTATATTGTAGGCTAGTTATTGTTTTTTAATCAGAATACATCTTAATTTCTTATCTTACAGGTCAGTACTTTTGGATCAATGTTGATAAAGGATGATGAAGATTTATTATCAGGATATCTAACAGTGACTGTTCATTCTGGAGAAGGTTTTCTTCATGCCTGCAGTAAGATTATTTCAACTCAATTTCCCATTCAGTTGCACAGGATTTTATCGCAATAACATATTGTTGTTTAGGACAGTATTATTTCATGTGTATTGTAAAATGTATACCTGGAATTCTCCGCCCCCCCCCCCCCAAAAAAAAAAATCTTCCGAGGGTTAGATGACTATCCACAGTACCAGTAGCATATGTGAATTACACTGAGGTTTATTATCCAATCATGCAAAAGATTCAAATTCGAATTAATTTCCACTACCTCAGCCATGCCCATCACTCTCGCCAAAATTCCACAAAGGTAGCGTATCAGTATTTTAATCTTCTCATTGTGTGTGCTGAAAAGAGAATTATTTTCCAACAACAACAACAACGAACTAAACAATCCATTTGTCCACTTCTGGTCCAATAATCAAATTTCAGGTTCACTATGATATATTTAAACACTTTCAGTCCTTGTTGAAAATTTAGCTATTCAGCTAATTTTAGATAAAAATTAAGATATTTTATTTTTCACTTTCATTCAGATTCATATTTCTGAAAATTTGATTTATACCTTTTTGCAGATCCATATTGTACTCTTGAAGTTGATTCGTATGGTCATTTCCAAACAAAAGCAAAGACAAGACTTAGTGAAAATACACAGAAACCAGAATGGGAAATGGAATTTGAATTAGAAGTTGATGGAGCTCAAACTTTAAGAATATTAACATATGACAGAGCTCGTGGATCCAATGCAGCATATAATGATGATGTACTCATTGCTAAAGGAAAAGTTTCGGTATGGAATCGTAATATTTATTATAGCAAGGAATGTAAATAACAAATTGAAAATATTCAAAATTGGTTAAATCAGTATGGTGTGTTCTTGATTTTAAGAATGCGAACTTTCAACCTTTCTCTCTTTCACACCTTGGAAAATTTCAAAAGTAAAATACCCTCTCTTCAGTATTTTTCATATTTTCATTTCAAATGCTTATGCTATGATTCATTAAAAGAATTAAATTAAAAGAAAGATTTTGGTTGTGGAATTTGGATGTATCAGTCTAAAATTGATTTCGTTTAAGCTCAAATTCCTGCAACTATTCATTCAACAAAACATTATATATTTTATAATACCTTACGGACAATTTTAACCAGTAATAGAGAAAACAATAAATTTCTTATCTACAAAATTTATCTCTGTGGAGAGTCAAAATTTGCCTTTGGTTTAGGAACCTCTGTTTTATACATATATTGTTAAATTTTCTGCATTATCAAATTCAATCTCTTTGAAAATATATTTTTTTGTGTGATTTTTTTTTCACAAAAATCGTGAATCGTTTCTGGTCATTCCTTCCTACAGCTAAGCGTTTTCTCATGAAGCCACTCTTGTACCTCTTTTATTTTGCTGAGAATGCTAACAAGGCACAATTCATAACTTTTGACCAGGACTTTTGAGAAGCATTATAACTCTAATTGATTTTAAAATGTTTTCATTCATATTCACAGTTAGTTCAAGGTTCTCTTCGCAACCATGAATGGGTCAAGGAAACAGTTTTGATGAACGAAATAGAAATCAAAATTTCGGCCAAATTCACACCGAGAGAACAGAGTTTACGACGACTGCCTTCACAAAAATCCAACGGAGTGTTTGGTGTTAAAATTGGAAAAGTTACCAAGTATGTATTACACACGGTACTCCCATAGTATGTGTACCAAGTTAGGGTTAGGCCATAATTTTATTCCGATTTTCCTCATTCTAATTCTATTACAAGTTCGAGGTCTGTCTGTGTTAGCCAAGTGAATATACACTCTGCCCATAGTCTCCGTCCCTTTACACAACTTGATGTAAAGTAGGCTAACAAAATTAGTTACCTTCATATTTGTACTATACTACACACTGTATGCTTATTGGACACGAAGTAGCCTATGGATTGTTTTGTTATTATTAAAATCGCTTTTCTCTTTAAATACTTCAATTGCTTTGAAATTTTCAGTGTTTAGCGATTGTTGTTCTTGCCAAAACTTTTGTGGGCTCTGTGGGATTTGTTTTTCGTATGTGATCACATCATCGAAATAAAAAAGTCTCACTCACTCACTCAAAAATTAGTTTGTTGTTGTTTTATATTTGCACTGCTTTTATAATTGTTATTTTGCACACAGTAGACTTAAATATGTGCGCTGAGAAAGTGAATAATTATCACATGTTCTGTCTATATCACTTCACCTAGACTTCTTCATGACCACTGCCTGCAAACTTTGAAATATTAAATTGCGATACTGGTACTCATCAACTAGTTTTGTTTATTCTTTTATCCTCCCTTCCTCATTTTGTAGGAGAGAGCATAACCATTTCCCCCACATTGTAAAAATGTGTGTACAAGAAATTGAAAGTAGAGGAATGGATGAAGTTGGAATATACAGAGTATCAGGTGTTGCTTCGGAAGTCAAAGACTTGAAAGCTTATTTTGATACAAGTAAGATAATCCTAATAACAGATTTCGCTTTTTTTGATATCAATAACACTGCAGTCTCTAAAATCAGACTAGCAGACTGTATATTTCTTTTGAGAAAAATAATTTTACCTCTCAGAATACATAGTAAAGTTCTGAAGTTAGTGTCATGATCAACCGTGTTCAAAATGAATCGAATATTTGAATCCAATATAAATTGATTACTGTAAATTCTTGATTTTAAATATAATTTGGAATAGTTTATTTCTGAAAATTTTAATTGAGCAATTCAGGTTGGACTGTATGATAAATAAACATTTGAAGCTGTAAATAATTGACCCGATTAAATCATTTTCCATATTAGGTTTCCCTGCGTTTTCAATTTCATTGAATATACGGGTATGTTTACTACATCGTTTTGCTTGTTAAAAATGTCACAATTTATTTTTATTTTAATACTATTTTATAGCATATTCCTAATAGTAGCTTATTCAATTTGACCATTCCTGTCTATTTCACAAAATTTATCACTTTAATCCTTGACTTCTCTCATGTTCTGACCTGTGATTTGAAGTTCTTTCTTGGACTTAGACCTAATTAGTGAAATATAGCCAATGTACTGAAATATTTCAGTAGTAAGTGGGAATTATCAAAAGCAGACAATTAAACCTTACAGAAAATATTGTGATCAACTTTTATTTATGAAACCACAGTTTCAGTGAACCAAAATATTCAAAACATTGATGAATTTCATTTCAATCTCTTTTATAATTGTATTCTATTCATATTCCTCATCATGGCTCTGAAAAAAAAAATTCAGAAGGTACAACGTAAATGTGCACTCTATTATGTGATGTAATATTATCCCATGCTTTGTTTTAGATCGCAAAGATGTCTCTCTTCTGCTCAGTAATGTCGATATAAATGCAGTAGCTGGATGCTTGAAACTTTACTTCAGAGAATTGCCTGAACCTTTGTTTACAAATGCAAAATACAGTGACTTCGTTGAAGCAGTAGGACTGGCGGATCCTGAGACCAAACATAATACAATATGGAGATTATTGGCAGATCTTCCACCAGCTAATTATCACACGCTGATTTATTTAAGACAACATTTGCTAAGGTAAGCATAGCCAAGTTATATGTATGTGTTGGCCAGGAATGATATACTAAAATTTAAACTTGGGTAAATCTGATTGGAGCAATATTTTCGTATATATATGCCCAATAAACTTCACTCCATTCTGAAGAAAAAATCCAAGAGTATTTCCTGTATGGTGTGCTTCAATAAAATGGCTATCTTATGTCTTACTTTACCAGCTTCATACCCATCATAAAATAAGATTAATTAAATGTTGTCATTATGTTGATTTTCACACAGTTTTGTATAAACAAAACGAACTTTCTAATTCTCATATTTCTCCAATCATACATCACTCTTGGCTGATGTTTCTTGAATAAAAATTTTCATCTAGGTAGACAGTCTAACCTACTCCATTGATAATTGTGTCAATTAACTGATTGAGCTTGCTGCAGGGCTCATTCCCTTTTTTACACTGATATATAAATTAGAAAAGTTGAGGTCTAGCATTGGCAAGTCCTTTTTTCAGTCTTATGCCCAACATCTCTGACAGAATTTGCAAAATTGAGAAATCACAAACGAAAAGTACTTACATTCATGTTACCTCATATTTGCATGGGGGTGTTTGTACAAAGACTTGGGATAGAAGTGTGAAAACAAATTGGTTTTATTGTACCAAATGTCTGCTAATTTCAATATACTGAAATAATTGAAACATTTCTATAATTTACAGAGTTGCAGAAAATGATTCTGTAAATAAGATGACTCTCCATAATCTCGCCACTGTTTTTGGACCAACATTGTTGAGACCTGCAGAAGATCCAACTAAAACTGATACAAAAAATTCAGATGTTCTTATGCTCAGTGCATTAAGAATGGATGTACATTATCAGGTATGCATTGATCAGAATTTTATAACCAGACTCAAACAATTGGTTGTTTCTAACATTACTGGGATTTTCTACCTGGTTTGTCCATGGGTTCCTTTTTAAGTGGGTGTTTGTATGGTACTGAGATTTACCCTAATCTTTTAAGTAACCAAAGTATGAATTTATATCTGCCCTAGAGTGCAATGAAATAATAAGAGACAAAAAAGGCGAGAAATTTGTTTTTTTGGCATGAATATTTATCTCAAAGCAGCTAGATCCCATATTACGAGACTCATGACTGTATAGCTGCTGTTCAGCGAGAGCAAATGAAAGGCATTTTGCAACTGCTGTATAACAGCCCAGGCGGTAGTTTTGGTCATGTCTAATTTTCCCAGTTTGTCTCTTTTAATAGGCCTGGGTGGTGTTACGGAAAACCCTGGTAGTGGTCATACAGATGGCCATGCATTTCCCATATTTAAATTTCATTTTCAATGATCTATCATGTATCATGTATATAAAATAAAACACAGTATATAAAACTAGTATATAAAAGTTTCCTTTTGTAGAATTGACTGACTTCAAAATGACAGTTGGGGCTTCTAGCTTTAATAAAAATCATTGTTACTGTTTAAGTCTGTTTTATTTTGATTTATCCAGCAATTCTATGTTGATCTTTATATCTGAAGAATTTGATTGACATCAATTTATCTTCAAGATTTAATTTCAAGTTATGTAATCTTGCCATAATTTCTATTGTTAATTCTTGATGGAGTTTTCTGGTCGTCATGCTGTGGTAAAAAAAAATTCCCTTTTATTTATTTCAGGTCGGAGTCTTGCTATATTGCCTTGAGTTACCAAAGATGCCGGAACTTGGAGCGACAACTACTGGCTCAAAGTTGGTTTCCAATTCTACAGATAATGAAGGAAGACAATCGCCAACCACTGTACCAAAATCTGTTGTTGGTACTTCATCGAGTATGAGAAGTACTCGAGCACCTGATAATGTGTATGTGAGCACTGATAATGATGGCAAAATACCACGGCAAGTCAGTTTTGGATCGAAACCACCGATTAAATCTAGGCAGTCAGTGACGAGGTCCATTACAATGGATGATGCCAGCTTAAACAAGGGCGATTCTGTTAAAGTGGCACGACCTGAAAAACCAATAAAACGAAGCACTGGTATGCCTTCTACCCCTGCATCTCAGCTTAGAGAGCGTTATCATGCTTACGAGGAAGTTGACATTGTACCACTCAGTAAAAGCCCCACTCGAACAACAGCACCACAATCACTTATACCTAGTACAAGCCAACAAAACTCAAGTAACAATAACAGTGTAAAAGTGGATAAAAGGAAAAGCCAATTTGGTGGTAAAGCCGTCGCCCCTCCACGGGTTCCTCCTAATAAACCTAAGCCAGCCCCAAGAAAACCATCTGTCAAAAAGCAGCAAACTGTTGTTACAGACTTGTAGAAAACTTCACATGATACGCATTCTATGCGAGAATGCAGCGTGACGTGACATACATATGGCTGTGTTGCATGGCTCAGCAATGCATGGGAAAATTGATCTTGAACTGATTTTTCTAGTATTTTTATGCATTGAATTAGCAGTGAATGTGTTACATATACAACAGTGATACCATGGTCCAGTTTTAAGGACCAACAAATTTCACTAAGCTATTTTTAAAAAAAATATTGTCGTTCTCTTATTTTATTTTTTACTCACCCAATAAATAACAAAATGCTTCATGATGATAATGAATATACCAGAGCTTTTTTTCATTCATTGCGCATTTTTTTTATCCGAATAAGTCTGCCTTTTAGTTTGTCACAGCATTCAGTGGAGGACATGTTCCTTTTTCATTTAGCAATTTGTCAGACGACAAATTGATACTTGTGTTATTGACAGCTTCATTTTATTCTTTCTATTGATTTTTTTATAGTTTAAACTTCTGTCCATTTTTCATTTTCAATACGGAACAAATCAGTGAGGATCAACAGAAACTTTAGCATATATTATCTGCATATCTACATGGTGACAAATATGAAATGTTCCCATTTTAATTCTGATGAATTTTATGCATTCCACCACATCACCAATCGGGACAAATCTCTAGGGGGAAAATAAAAGTGCTGCAAAATTGGTATACGTATAAATAAAAATAGGCACAAATACACTGCCCATATAGGATAGGATCTCGGCATCTACACCATGATTTGTTGAGGTCCATGGTATTCTGAAATCTGCCCTAAAAAATTATCTAATCTATATGCTTGAAATTTACAATTCAGGCAAAATTTTACTCCATAGAAAACTACAAAAAATAGTTTTAATTTCCTGAATCTTTATTGTAGTATATCTAGCTCAAATTCCCACAATTTCCGCTAAAAAGATTGTACTTTCCAACCTTTTTCTCACACACCCTTGTACTTGATGTTATTTATGCATAGTAATATTGCACTGCATGATTGCAGTGATATTTTGGTTTCTTGTATTGTTGTAAGTAAAGGTACTTGTCTCTGTTTCATGATTTGCACCAGCTCATCGGTATGATAAAATTTTTTGGACTACCTGATTCTAGTTTTTTTTTATTATCTGCAGTTTTATATTTTTTCCAGTTGTTATGTGCGCTTAACTACTGGAATTTATAAAGAAGATGATGTTGTTAAAAAAATAAATGTATGTGGGGATCAACAAGATACTTGATCGCACAGTTCATATTTTTTGTGCAATATAATCTCATGTATCAAATACTTGGTATGTTTGTTGAAAGTTAAATTCAGTTGCGAGCCTGAAGGTGAATTTCCGGTGTTGTCTTGCCTTTTTTTTGATCTTTAAATTTTTTTATATTTTTTATTTTACATCTATTTTTTATTCTACATTTGAGTAAACAGAATAGTAGAAACACAATGAGACAGACATCAACTTGGTAGATCAGTTTTATTCGCAGGTTACATACAAATAGATAGAAAGATATGTCATTACTCATTATTACTTAGTCATAAAAATTCATGCGGAAATGAGGCATGATTCATCACTTAGTACAGCGTGTATGTATAATAGAAATTCATGCGGAAATGAGGCCTTCATCACTCAGTACGTACGTACAGCGTGTATGTATAATAGAAATTCATGCGGAAATGAGGCCTTCATCACTTAGTGCGTACGTACAACGTGTATGTAACTTTTTTTTATACAGGAGGGTCAGGAGCCCAGATATGATACAGATACAGCGGGCCACACCTTAATTTATAGGTTTTCTAGTAGCCGTGCTCGTTATAGATCTTAGGACATGCGTTGCTCGCTTCGCACTTGCCAGCTATTGGGGGTCTTTGTAACATCATAGATAATTGGATTCAGGTATAGGCTTCACAAAAAGATTAGAATTACCCACACGTACCAGATACAAAACCCGTTTCGTGGGCCACCCACAACTCAAAATTGGCACTTCTCGCGGGCTGCACAATTTTTCCCTTTGGGCCGCAGATTGCACACCCCTGCTCCACAACAACACTATGCATATATATGTACAACGGTAGTGCCTGAAATGCGAAGTGAAAATATCCTGGATTTCCACCTTACCAGAAACAAACTGCGACAGATCAGATCGTAATAGAAGATACATTGGTATCATTCAGAAATAGCTCTTATAACATCTTCACTTAAAGTCATATGAGGTGTTTGACCGTAGTTACTCATAAGTTTCATTTTTAAATCAGTATATTTGATTTTCCATCTGTTTCCGTCGCTGACATCTCTTACAAGTCCGAAGCATTGTTCAAAAACTCCCATAAGTATCTGTCTATCGGGTGAGTTACAAGTCTCGTTGAGTTTATGCAAAGTTCCACACACAGCAACTTTTGCGAGACCATGTGGACTGATTGTTCCTCTATATCCTTCAGGAGTTGTATTCGGATTCAACACTGCATTGTCCTATAATAAGAAAAAATGTTTTCCTCTATGATTTTGGTAATTGCTACACATATTCGTTATACTCCCAACACATACATCACGGAAATTAGAGATCATATAGCACTAAAATACCATAACAGCTTGTTCAGTTGTTTCCTTAACCACAAGTACTCAGTGGGTGTTAACTATTGACTGATTTTACAAAGAAGAGGCTGTGAAATCTAGGTAGGTAATTATTACCAGACTACTGATCTTGATGTTTTTTCCATAATCATTTTTTCATTATTGGATAAAAATGGTAAATCATCAAAATCTTGTATTTATCTCAATGATAAAATGCCCATTTTCTCATGAAATCTTATTTTTAGCAATCTAATTCAGCACTATTTCGCAGATAAAATGATAAACAATCTTACAAGGAAAGATTTGTTCTTGTTGGGAAATAAGTAGTTATATCATTTACCTTCATAACTAATGAGGCAAGTTTTTCTTGTGCTGCCTGAGCACCAATAAACTTTTCTTCATGTTGATTATTGCCTTCTCTAATCACAGTGAGTACAAGTACAGCATCAGGACAGAAATTCTGTGCTCCCCAACCTGGTGACTGGTTATCTGAAATATCAAAGTTCTTATTTGGGGATCAGAAGAACATAGGCTTAATCGAATAGACCAGTGGTCGACAAACTGTGACACACGAATATGTAAGTTCTAACAATGAATGTTGAACGGCATTAGTTTTGTAGTAATTTGAGTGAGCGAAAGCACATGTCAGTTGTATGTGTCATTTACTTGACAAACATGAAACGTTGCGGGAGCGCAATAATATGAAGTTTAAAGTAGTAATTGTTTATCGGTGGAAATTTAATTGGGTGCGTAATGTTCGCCAACCACTGATTTGACTATTAAAAATAAAGCTAGTTATATAATAAAGCCTCAAAAACAAATGAAGGTCTACCCAATAACCGGTAATTCAATTCCATATTCTCAAATTTGCAGTTACAATGTGATTTATTCAAGTCTGTTCAACTTTTGCTACTACCGTAATTGGAATCATTCAGATATAACTGATTTTACATAAGACTGCTGAGCGAGATCAAAGCATACCAAACTTACAAAACCTACCGTAATTTGTTCATTTTCCCTAATTGTCAAAGGTAATCATTGCAAGTAGTGGATACTAGTGACATATTTATCAAAACATGAGAATCATGGTTTTATTGATCAAGTAACAAACTAACAATATAAACGTAAGGAAAATCATACTTTTGATATTATTAAGCATTGGATAAAACCATAATATAAATTCTTTTGCCAACTGTTGACCGGTGTCTAATCCATCACCAACGGAAGAAGCTGACACAACATTCAATACATTTTTCTCCTCATGATGTATAAACGTGTTATAATTAATCGTAATTTGTTGAGAAGTTTGGCCCTGAAATTCATGTGGATTAATATATGAGTGGTAGTTATGAGTGAAAATGCACGAAGAATTTAGGATATATAAAATACAAAATTTCTGATATTCGATATGACTATTTCAACAATCCAGATTAGCACTATTCAGATCCAGCACTATTCTTTTATCCTTCTCCAGACAGTTGGGAAGCAATTACTCACCAGTGGGGAAACTCTGGAATAAACAGAGTGATGTGGGGAAATAGAACATGCGATCAGCAGCGGGGCATAACAGAATATTACTAACTTATATTTTGCTAAAATATTTTCTACTTCTGGTATCAATTCTTCAGTTTTGTAAGATTTTGTAGTTGGAATATTGATATACTGTAGCCATAGAGCAGATATCCTTGATAGTTCCTTTCGATTTTCCAGTGATTTTTATTATCTTTCATTCAATCTAACCTGTGTTGAGTGTGATGACAAATGTTTATTCCTTTCAACAACACCCTTACTCCAAAAATCAATTATCACACTGACAAGTTCAATTTTTGTGCATTTTGGATTAATTCCGCCAACATTCTTCGAATGCAAATATTGAAATAAAATTTCATGTTTCAGCTTCTTACGATTTAGCAATTCTTCAACAGTTTTGGAATATGTCAAAATCGCAACAATGGCTTCTGAAAGATAAAATTGTAAATAAGATATTGTAATCCATTAACTTATTCATAAATGGACAGAATCTTTCCAGTTTGGTATAGCATAACAAGCTCAAAACATCATGGGGTTGGAACATGGAATTTTTAACCCACAAAGAAAGCATATACCGTATATTTAATATGTATAGAGACATCTCGAGAGTAACAGTGACATATTTAAATTTTCAAAGATGACAGAATACACATTAACTGCTGAATTTGGAAACACACAAAGTTATTTTTGATTATTATGTGAAAAAACCCATATAAATAACTTAGTCTTTTTTGGCATGATTTGACGTAATAATCTGTGGATAATGTGCTTTGGTGAGATTATTTTGAATGTATTGCTATAATGATTTCAGAATATCTATGCCAATGCAAACCAGTGTACTTTCCTGTTTGGCAAGCTGTTAGTGTTTAGTTTTGAACTCAGTAATGGTTTCATGCAACTGCATTATTATTAGCAGAATTGGATTCCGATTACAAAATAATGACTGAATCGAAACAATCACAACTCGAAAAAGTTGAAACAAATGTAAAATGAATACCTTCTGTGTTAGTAGACGCAATAAGCTTGTTGGTGACTGTATCACACAGACCAATCAATTCATGTTGTGGAAGCATTCGTAATAATTCCACACATCCTTGTTTTTGCCTTCCTGTGATCATTTTCTGTTCACAAATCCTTCAATATTTCATCATATAAATACCCCTGTTTGAATTTAAAGCCGGACTGGAAATTAAAATGACCCACAAATAATAGAATCAAGCACTTGCAGACTTGGATAAGGCAATAATAAAGCGCGGCGGTGTGGCTCATCGTGTTAGAAATACGCTCGCCACCGCACCTCTGATTACTTTGCGTGGGTTCGCAGTTCGAATCCCATGCGGGATGGTTATGTGCGAGAGGATTGTTGGACTCCTCGCCGCCATAGGGTGGTTCACGTAACTTACCACTGGTCGGTTACGGCTTCCTACCATCATGTCCATGCTTCCGAAAACAAATACCTAACTAATTCCTTACCCGACATGCTGACATGGAATGGTAACGGGACGAGAGGCCGTGGTTCGCCATATGGTTAAGCCGGCTTATCGACTTTCCTTCTCCCCCGGGATAAATATGTAAATCCTTATCCCAATACTGTAATACCTGAATTAGTGAATACCGGTACCGGTAATGTACCGTAATAGAAATCTCATCTGAACTACGGTAGGTATACCGGTACAACATATGCGTCATAAGCTATAACAGATATTTTTACTGTACTTATAGCTGCTAGAACTGATATAGACTATAAACAAATGTGCATTTAATACATGTGCATATATCAGTATCTATTGATACTTAAATTATGAAGAAATCAAATTTCACTTTTTCCAAGTTTAAAAATCAAGTATGTACCGGTAGTTACACGATTCCCGACGAGCAGAAAAATCTAATTCACACCACTGCTATAAAACTTTAATCTAGTTTTATCTAATAATTATTTGTTGTTTAAAATAACACAAAATTCTATTTCATACGTATTTCAGTTGCAATGGCTCCAACTTTTTCAACTGATTTGTGACTGTATCACGAATATTTCTGGCAACCATTTGTACAAGTATATTTTCAGGGGAAGTCCCGATTGTCACAAAGTAAACAAAAATGTCCTGACTAAGCTCGCAGTCACGCGCACATCATCGCTTACTGACATTTGCAGATTTGGGCTCGCATAGGTATTTCAGTGCCTTACGTACCGCATAAGAAAGAGATAACTACGGGAAAACATATGGAAATAATATGGCATCCAAAACTGAACTGACGTATCGATTGCTAACAGACGAAGACTTGGATAGAGTAATAAAATTCATACAAACACATTTCATTCCCTTCGAACCTTTGAGCGCTGCTGCAAATGTCAAAGCAGAAGAAGAAAAGGAATTTCCCCACATTTTAATCAAGGTTTGAATATCACTTTTTCAACAAAATTTTAATAGCCATTTACAGTTGAATTACTTTGAGTTAATAATAGCAATTTTGCAACCTCACATTTCTGTTCTGACATTTTTGTGTGCTCGAATAAATAGCCTCTTATTTTAACTATCTCAGGTATCGTTAACATACCATCATTTGCAAATAGAACTGTTTTGTGTAGCTTGCTGCAGTGAGTCTAATAGGTAATTACCAACAGAAATTTCTGAAGACTTAATTTGAAGTGTTTTTGTATTTAGCAAAATTCAGGAAAAAAAATCTTGGACCTTTCAAGATAACACATGGATGGTTACGATACTTATTCACAGAAATTAATGTTTTGTAATAAAAAAAAGTCTCAGAATATGAACTCAACCAACTCTGTCTTACAAAAAAGCCGTGAAATTTGCAATCAGAATCCAAAAATCAGGATAGAACTTTTGACCATTAGAATTATATTTTTAATGAACAAATTATGTATATCAACCCATGGTGAGCTTTAGTCATGGTGAGCTAATGGTGGTCTTGTATAATTTGTAAATTTTAGAAATTCATTGACCAGTTGACTCATCTTGTCACAGAATTCACTTTGGCAGGCTGCCAGCATTGGGGCGTTTGATAATTCTACTGGTGAACTATGTGCTGTTCGAGTCAATAGTCTTGGAAAGAACAATGATCGACTTGTGCCAGAAGACGAAAGCATGTCGACTGCTAAAATGCATAAAGTCCAACGTGTATGATTATTGATTGGTATTGTCCAACTTTAAATTTGTCTGATTTGTTTATGTTAAGCCAAGCCTAGCAATGTTTTAATCATTGAACATTATTTTTTACCAAGTTGTTTTGGAGGTATATGTATAAGTAAACATTATATTGATGGCAATATAGAATGATTTACTTTATAAACAGCTTATACCTTTGTGATATTTACATTGACTTTTATGTTTAGATTTTAAGAGCTATCAAAGGAGGCATGTTGAAAAATGTAGTCGGAACTGAAAATTACATGGAACATATATTCGTATCTGTCAACCAAGCCTATGCAAAAAGAGGAATAGCAACAGAATTGTACAGAAGGTAAGCAAGTTGTTTGGGAATGATCCTGCTAGTATCATTTTTGTGAAATTTAATTAATAAAATAACACTAATATAAACACTATCAGGTTGAACAATGATATTGTATAAAATACGGCTTCAAGTTGATTCAATCTACCGGAAGAGAATCAACATCTGGTATAACTAATTTTTCGACATTTATTCTCCTTTGCAATTTTCCTCAATTAGGTCTGAATTACTAGCTAATCAACATGGATGCAAGAAACTCATTGCAATTTGCTCAAACAGCTATACGAGACGTAGCACAGAAAAAATTGGGTACAAGTTAATCAATGAGATCAAGTATGATAATTATATTGATGAGGTAACTGGTGAGAAGCCTTTTGCCAACATGAAAACACCTCATTCGACAATATCTCTTGTTGTAAAAACACTGTAATTAATGTAATATTAATGGTAGGCTATATATCAAATTAATTTAAACTAATAATTTTTACTAGCAAAGCAACTGAAGCTGATTTGTGGTTGTGTGAACTCAACATGTTTAATCAATACATTTGAATCTGTAAGCAACATCAGAATAATAATACAACTTATAATTAATACCAGGTCCGCTGTATGAACAATTGTAAAGCACTGTATCATAATATTTCAATGTATGCAGAGTAGTAAATCGAACTTCCTTGGTTTTGGTGACCACATATTTACTTTCATACCACGTGCATATTTTCACTTTAATGTAGCAAAGTTTCACTTCTTCCATTTCATATTCACATTTTGATATTGTGCTTGCGATATTTTATTGCGTTTCTTCAGAATTACAAATTTATTTAACTACCTAATTTATTTACATGATTGCGATATCTATTGCACTGTATTCTTGATTCCCGTTTTCATCATAATATTGCTTGATTTTTGCGATGATCTTCAGCTTTACCTATCATATTATAATTTAATCATTTATATATAGTATTTTAACACATTTAATAACAAATAAATAAACCTAATAATATTAAACTAAAATGCTAAGTGTCGGCACAAAATTAGTGTGATGGGGTTGAGGAACATTAGTGTTATAATCAATATATGTGTTGAAAATGCAGCTCTTACCGCACTTTTCACCATACTGCTTTCGTATATATATGTTCCGACAGGTTCGGCCCAATATTCTTGAGTAGGTGGGTGCATGATATTGGGATAGGATTTACATATATTTATCACGTTTTAAAGCTTTTTTATAGTAGATTTTGCGCGCTCTTTTGAATAGTTAGTTAACCCATGCAATTCCGCTGAGCATATTCCCTAAATTTCAGTTCTATCGATCAATCCAACAATCATATATTTTTGCTCCTCTGCACCACACACGACAACACCTAACACAAAAAATTCAAACAAGTGAACAAGGGGCAGAAAAAACAAGGAAGGATGAGCATAACCTAAAATAAGGTTGAAAACGTACATGGATACGCGCTTACCCACCTGGAAGAAAAACAACAACAAATGGAGTGGAACATATTTGTATTTGGATTAACAGGGCAGCGGAATAGTGGCCCTTTAAGGCACCCGATTGACGGGAAAATTCACACTACCACATTAAATTTAAACATATAAAAACAACAACAAAAGGAGTGAAACATATTGGTATCAAGATTAACAGGGGCAGCGGAATAGTGGCCATTTGGGGCACCTTGCTTTTACTGGCCCGATTGGAAGGAGGATTCTCAATATGACGATAAATGCATTCATTTTATTAACTACGTAAGCACGCCCCGGATGCTGGTATGAAATACTATACAACATCGCCCCTCGCAAATAACGCTACTTAAATTCCCCAGCTTGCATCGAATTCATTGCATACCGTGGCTGGGCTAGCTACAAAATCCAGCGGCGATCTAACCGTATCTGTGTCTGGTGCATGAAGAACCTCTTGTACTTGTAGATAAATGAACAAGATAAGTAATTGCTATAAAAATGACAACGCACATGCAAATAATTGCGCGAGTATCGTATTTCCCAAATAGATGCATTTAGCGCAATGAACATCGAAGAATGGGTCAATGCAATACGATTTTAACAGGAAAACTAGAGAGTAACGCTCAAATATATGTACACGAAAGTGTTTCAGGGGTTTCAGCATAGTATAAAATTTTACAAAATAAAACAGCAAAAAAGTGAGTTGAATAATAATAACTATGGGGCTTAGAGAATAAGTGAAATTAATTCAACCTAGCTTCAATAATTTTTGAGCGAAAATTTTGAATTTAATGTTTGCGAGAGAATCGAGTTGTTCTCAATGCGACGACACCACCAATTTAGCAAAACGTTGCTGCGTTAGTTCGAAGATGTGGAGTGGAGGTGATTACATGACTATGGGGAAATTTCCACCAGTTCGTTTGCAGTGAGAGGCGGACAACTCGCCTACATGGACAACTCGCCTACATGGACAACTCGCTTGACACAACCTCCTACCGAGAGGGTGATTCAATGGATGTCTCCGAGCATATATTTTCGTAACAATGACCAATCAGCAACGAGTCAACGATGACGTTGTGTAGTCGCCCAGATATTTTTTTTTTTTTCAGGCAGATATGCAAGTATGATTGTAAAAATTCAGACATTGGCTCGTTATCGCGGTTTTGCGTGTTATTTACGTGTCAGTTTTCAGCGTGTTTACAAAAATTAGATGTAAATCAAATAACTTAATTGTCATTCTGTCCTCCGAGGAGCTTTAGATTAGTTGCAAAAATCGAAAATTAGTCCCGAAACAGCTGCGATGCACCAGGCTAGCGTTTCTCAAACTGTGTTTCGCAGAACACTGCTGTTGCACATTCGCAGAAAGAGCTCCTCCTATATATATCATTTCAACATTTCTATTACGATACACATTATTGGGTGAAGGTACAACAATATGCTAAGGACGAACCCAACCAGAGTCAAGTTTCATTGTCTTGGCGGCCAAAAGTACCGCACTAAGTCACCAGCATGGAAAGTTGTAGGACACACATTAGCATCAAAATTCTTTTTATATCTAACAGTGGTTTTCTGCAATTGTCGACGAGCCAACTAAAATGACTCTTCAGTTAGGCTACATCAGAAAACCATAGTACTAAATCATGATACCATTTGGGCATAAATTTGCTAGGAGGTTTGTCGAACATTAAATCTATGAGTAGAGCGATTTCTCTTCCTAGCATCAATTTGTTTGGAGTAAAATTATTAGATACATCTAGAACAGTGGTTCCCAAACTGTTTAGAGCTGGGACCCACTATTTATTACCACAGCTTATTGCGACCCATTTAACTTTTTATGACATAACACAGAACACAGCAATGGCTAATCATCGCAAAACTACCGTGTTACCTCGAAAATAAGACCTGGCCTGGAAATAATAAATAATTTGTATTTCAAAATTGATTTAAATAAACCCTACCCTTATAAGAAATTTAAAATGTGTGGGTGAGGGAAGGTTCAATGACCTGAGGTAAGGTGAAGATCACACCACTATTCAAGATTGTGTGATCCACAATCACAATTATGATATTTGTCACTTGATTTTTGTAAAGGAAATACAAATAAAAAAACAATGGATGTCTGTATTTATCTAATGTTTATTAAAAAATCTCGTGATTTTCTACAATGTAATTTTATTTTTGATAAATGAACACAAAAGACCTCTTCCAAAAAAAAGGTGTTATTCTTCAGAAGAAAATAAATCTAAATCCTGTCTAAATTTCGGGAAAAAGCCGTTAGAAGTGCTGTACAGTGTACAAAACTGCTATGCATAAAAAGCCACATGGTCATTCTTTGTGTAGCAAATTTTTGTTTCTTTGAGAAGATCGTAAAAAGGAAACTTTCACAGATTAGAATAAATTAAATTTCATTTTTTTTAAGATTTACGTATTCGAGTTGCCACCGATCCTATTTAATAACCAGTATAATTAATAATGATTTTATGATAAACGTACAAGACAGTCGTCACGCTTGGCGGATCAAAGCACATAAAAATTAAAATATAGCGAAGTTTTGAATGAAATATCAGATCTCATAGGGTTCATAGAAAATCAGTAATAAATAAAAGTAGGACCCAACCAGAGTCAAGTTTCATTGTCTTGGCGGCCAAAAGTACCGCACTAAGTCACCAGCATGGAAAGTTGTAGGACACACATTAGCATCAAAATTCTTTTTATATCTAACAGCGGTTTTCTGCAATTGTCGAAGAGCCAACTAAGATGACTCTTCTATTACATCAGAAAACCATAGTACTAAATCATGATACCATTTGGGCATAAATTTGCTAGGAGCCTACTAGCGAAAAATACAATCTTTACACACTGAAATTTTTTAAAGCAATTGGTCCATTAGTGAAGTTTTGAATAAAATATCAGATTTCATAGGGTTCATAGAAAAATCAGTAATAAATAAAAGTAGGACTAACAGACTACTAGCGAAAAATACAATCTTTAAACACTGAAATTTTTTAAAGCAATTAGACCATTAGTGAATGAGAAAAGCATTTTTTTCATAACAACAAGAAGAAAAATACCATCTAATGCAACAACAACATAATAGGAAAAACGATACATATGTCCATTTCGTGCCCAACAACATATTAGCTAAACGATCTTTAGATGTAGCATACATCTCGTGCCCATCAAATAAATCCGTGTCACAAATTACAAAACGGATATGTAATTGTAGTGCATTCGAGAGAGGCGATAGTGTAGTCGCATATAAGCGTAACCAAAGTGACTTTAATATAGTCAGTTTGAGCCAATGAGCATGCTTTGAGCGTAACGAGAGAACAGCGTAACATAAAAACAAACGAACAAAAGCGGGGTCTCGTGTAGTTTCGTACCTAAGGTACTTCTAGTAGGCGTAGCATAACAATTTTTTGACATGCCAATCCTAACCCTCACCTGTCTACGCCATCCAAAAATTACGTCACTACGACGTCACAATCACGTCATAGAGCTCGCCAAATTCTCGTACGATCGCCCGAAATGGCATCGGCGCCGACGATAAAGAACTGACTAACGTCAGCGATCTCTCTCCTATCGGGATCGTTGCGACGAGAAAACGAGAGAAATGGCTGTTCGATTTCGGGTTCTCGTCTGCGCGTCTTGGATGACAGTTCGCATAGTTTGAAGGGCTCTATTACGTCACTCTGATGTCGTAGTGACGTAATTTTTGGATGGTGTGGTCAGGTGGGGGTTAGGATTGACACGTGGAAAAATTGTTATGCTACGCCCACTAGAACTATGTTAGATACGAAACTACATGAGACCCAAAAAGCGTAAGCTAACTAGATTTTAACTAGTACAGTGATGTAAATCATCTCCACTCTACAGCTTCGAAGTTCGAACTAGTCAGCATTTGCAATTACTGAATTAGGATCGTGCGCTAAAAAGCACCATGTCAGATGAGGTGCTATCCGTCACCGTTACAGCTCCCACTAACATCGCAATTGTGAAATATTGGGGAAAACGTTGTACGAAATTCAACTTGCCAATCAACTCTTCCTTGAGTGCTACTTTGAGTCAAGTAGGTATAAAAGTTCCTGATTTTTAAATTGTGAATGCCATGTACCAGCAAAATGGCATATCATATGATATATCTTACTTTGTTTTCTATTTGTATCCAATGTCTAACTATTGTGGTCTGTCCGTTGCCACGAAAAATCAATCAAACATGATTGATCGTAATAATTTCATCACATCAATATAGCGCAAGATACCACAGCGACCACACTTTTATTTCAGTATTTTGGGAAGTGATTATTTTTAACATTCATGCCCGAAGGATTCATCAGTTGTCCGAATTGTACTAACGCTGGTTGAACTGAAAACCCTCTCAGATAGCTGGATAGTTCAAAAATTTTCTCTCTCAGTGGCACACCTCATTGTTCATAATACAAGTGAGTAAAAAGACCTCAGACCCACATAGGGTTATTGGAAGTTTGCTCCTATAAGACAGTAAGAGATGGTGTAAATCTTCGCTGAGTGAGTAAGCTAACGGCTTAGCATTAGTATACTCGGAATACATATGGCTTTTTATTATGTTTAGGACCAATTAAAAACTACAACAAGAATTGAAACATCACCTACTTTTGAAGAGGATGAGGTTTGGCTACATGGAAAGGAGCAAGATATTCAAAAAAATCAAAGACTCCTCAACTGCTTCAACAATGTGAGCGTATAATAAATTTGTAAGACGACGCTGAGTAGAAGCATGTTTTCATAATTTTTTTATGGTTCATGTCTATACTATCTTAACTAATGATATCTGCTGAGTAACAGATGCAAATTGAGCCCACTGATCTGGAATATATACTGATTTGACAACTTTGTACATTCAAATGACCAACAATATATTTCAACCAGTTTCAAACAACTACTTTATGTGCAATGTTCAATTCTCAAGGCAGGAAATAAAGAGTGCTCAGTGAGCTGGGGTCAGTTTCATAGCAATTGCTCAATCCCATATCCGTATTTTTTCTTCATCGCACTCTTGTCAAAAATTGAAGGCTTTTGCTATGCATATTAAAAATATAACCTACCATTTGTGGTGACTTTAGATTCGTAGACTTGCCAGAAAACAAGCAATATCTGGAGGTGAAGGATCAGCAGACCAGATTAAATTTTACAGTCAAAAGGTTCAAGTTCATACCGAAAACAATTTTCCTACAGCTGCTGGCTTAGCATCTTCTGCTTCAGGCTATGCAGCGCTTGTATTCGGACTTGGGACGTTGTTTAAAGTTCAGGGAGATTTGACATCAATTGCTCGTCAAGGTTCTGGAAGTGCTTGCAGGTTAATTGTTTTAGAATTAATTTTTCGACTTTTGCTTTAAATTAAAATTGCAACAATTTGGATTTATGAAATGAAGTTCTTGCATATTAAAATAAATGTAGGAGGTATGTTGGAACATAGAACTCAACGATTTTTTCCCAGAAACCAAAAAGGCTCGAATCATCAGCGATCATTAGTAATTATATATATATTACTATCAATATTAGAAATATATACGGATCAATTTTATTGATTTCTAGAGATCTTTTTTTTGTAATATTAATGAAGTCTCAATGGGAACATAGATTATTATTGTATCTTGTTTAGGAGCTTACATGGTGGATTTGTTGAATGGCAGATGGGGGAACAGTCGGATGGTGAAGACTCTATCGGTGTGCAGATAGCACCAGAATCTCACTGGCCTGAACTACGGATCATTGTACTAGTTGTAAATGATGCAAGGAAAAAAGTTGGCAGCACTGAAGGAATGCAATCCAGCGTTCAGACTTCTACTTTACTTCAATATAGATCAGAAAAAATTGTAGATGAGCGAATAAAACAAGCGAAGAGAGCAATTATTGACAAAGATTTTTCTCTGCTTGCAGAAATAATCATGAAAGAGAGCAATCAACTTCATGCTGTCTGTCTGGACTCCTTTCCCCCTCTGCATTATTTGTCGAACGAATCCCACACAATAATGGATTTAGTGCATGCGTATAACAAAGCCACTGGTTGCACAAGGCTAGCATATACGTTTGATGCAGGTCCCAATGCTTGCTTATTTACAATGTCTACTTTTGTTAATGAGGTTGCATGGTTAATTGAACATTATTTTCCAGTGGAAAATGGAAATAAGATTTTCAGAGGGTTGGAAGTTGATCCTGTATCACCAGGAGATGAAGTTCTCAATAAACTGGACATGGAGATTAATCCCAATGTGATAAAGTATGCTATTCATACTAGATTAGGACATCCTCCAAAAATTGAGTCGGCAGTTAATGTGTCTTAGCAGTGACTAATGAAATATGCTCGTCAAATACACCACTGATGATAGAATGTGATAATCCATGTTGGTGCATGGATGAAACCACTTTTTCACATATAGAGTATAAAGTTTTTTTTGTTTCCAGGAGATTTGACTGATACATATTGATGTCTTCTCATCACTAAATTGTTAACCAGTGTCTGACATACTTTGAATTTGTAGTACATCACAAAATAAGCATGCAAGAACATAGTTTTTCTTTTTGCACTGTATTTTCAACACCTCTGAAATTGCATTCAGAGAAAACAAAATCCGTTCATATCAGCTTATGAAGTTAAAATATCTTTACCAGGAGACAACCTACCATTATATAATTTTGAAATATGTCTTTTGAGTATTTGGATTTTCGAATATTGGAAGAGAAAGACCATACATTGGTTTGGAATTTAATGTTGGAGGAATATTTCACACGAGAACCTGTTTGTGCGGTTTCAAATTTTTCACCAGATGAAACTAAAATGTATGTTGGAGACTTTGTCAATGTGAGTCACATTGCAGTGTCATCTGTAATAGTGTTTTTGTATAATAAATATTGCATAGCGTAATATTTCTTGGGGGCTTGCTCAATTGGTTAGGAATGAAAAAAGCGGTTTTTACTGTTGATTCCCTGTCAATTTTTGTAAAGATTGCTGAACTTGTGACTCGTGAACGCGCATATAATAAATAAAGTTGCCAACTGGTCAGCTATACTAATCTCCAATCCGAATTGGCTTTACACTTTGACAATTATAAATATGTATCTAATCATTCAACAGGATGGCCTTTGGCAACACGCAAGCTTGGGAGCATTTGACAAACAGTCTCACAAATTGGTAGCAATTCAAATAAATATACTTGGAAAGAAACCAAGAAAATATCTCGATTATGATGAAAATGGATATCCTATGCATGTAAGACAAGCAATTGGGGTAAGATAGATAACTGTCAACTCGTAATATAGGTCCCTATAGATGCACTGAATATTATACCATCTTTCCATATCATTTTTAAGATTATGGATCATATTGCTGGAGATACCTCTGACATTATTGGGACGACAGACTACATGAACTTTATTGTACTGTGCTGTAGAAAAAGTTACTGCAATCGTGGAATTGCAACTGAACTATACAAAAGGTATTTGTTCAAACTAGTTGTTTGTAAAAACAGACGATAAGCAATCGCTTGCAAAGGGGTCAAAGAAAGCTTTCAACTACTATGAATCTTGTTCATTATCATTAAAAGTAAGACTTCGGCCATATTCCTATCAACAGTCTCTCTCTCGTTCTATCAGGTAAATTATGTTATAATGGCTCTCGCTTCAAATGATATATTCGTTAAAATACTTTTCAGATCCGAAGAAATTGCAAGGAATGAAGGGTGCAAAAAGATGTATACAATAGCAACAAACTGTTATACCCGCAAAATAACAGACAAATTCGGTTATACAGTAATAAACGAAATGAATTACGAAGACTATGTAGACCCATTCACAGGGAATAAGATTTTCAACAATACTGCCAAACCTCACAGTAATATTGCACTGGTTGTAAAAATATTATAGCATTACATCACACTGGGATCTCACAAAAGAGTAGTCCTGGTGCTTTTTGTGAATGTGTGTTGAGGTGCGTCAAACATAACTAACAGTGTTTTTGGAGTGGATGATCACTAAACAACACCACAGTTACATATATATAATGTACTATGTTATTTACAAATAAATAAATATCTAATTATGATGATTGAAGTGTTATGCTGAAAAATATTTGTTCAAAGTAGCATTTTGTTTATTAATTAATCTCAACAATGGCAAGCAATATCATAAAACCGACAGGATAACAGACATTGGAAAATCAATCTTCTTCCTCTTCGTTTTCTTCAGAGTGGACATAAAGTCCTGGCCATTGTCGAACATACAAACGGGGCATTTGTCCCTCCCTGACTCTATCCATCCAGCAAGACAATGCTTCATTATAGGATTCTTGTTCAGTAGAATGTTCTGCCAGATTTTGTGCGGCTTCTCTGGAACTCCATTTCACACCTCTGGGTACAAATATACAATACCAGTGTCTCGCACCATTTAGAGCTAGTACTGTTCCGCATGCCTTAGCAATTGGCTCACAAGTTCTATCATCAAATGAATTAACTTTGTCAAAATCGTATCCATGCAGTGATGACATATCTTCCATTTTGCCATCTCCTAAAAGTTATTCAAGTCCATCATTAATTAAAAGCCATTGAACAGAACATATATCATAAAACCACTCACCATGTTCCTGCGGTGGTTCTGCAGATGAAGACCTTCGTATCTCATTGTACCAACTTGAATATTTTCTCACATCAAGATAGGTTACTGAGATTTTTGGATCTCTGACAAGAAAATTTATAAAAATCTCAATTATTTGAGCTCAGTGAATCAAATATTGCAGAAGCATACATACATAATAACATTTACACTTTTATCAGTATGCAATGTCTGCTATGAAAAGCCATTCACCAAATTGATGCAATAGTAAAAAACTTAAGTACTGTTCCTTAATGCACGCACACTTGCCCAATGATCATTGTTCTATTTTCAGATTCAAATCATAATAAAATTCTCTGAAATTGGAGCCATCTTTGTCTTAAATTGGGCAAGAAATGAATTTTTGATTCTCAATAAATATCAGCCAAGATTTTGACTTACAATACCTTACTGATCGTGCGCTTTATAAGCACCTAATTAATGTATGGATCATGTAATGGTTTATTGCCTTCACTCAAAACCAGTACCATTACCATCGTTTAATAAACAAACTGCCATTTTTGTTTTTCTCTGAATGAGATATGATAAAACATAAGAGTTTTTGGTTTAATGAGATGAGTCGATACTCCCTAAACACCGTTTTGTCTTATAGCCCGGATGCGTCTTGTGCATTGGCGAGACCTCAATCTGAGCAATTTATTGACGGTGGTGTGCCTTAGTCCATAAAATAGGGTCCTATAAATTAAAATTGGGAGTGTTCTGGAAATATTAAAGAGCTGTTTGCCTGTTGTCAAAATACAACTAGTGTTACACAGTGATTTCATGAGTATTATAAGCATCAACCAACCTTGTAAAAACTTTCATGACATCACAATACTCCTGCATTATATCATGTCTATTGTCAGAATCCTCATCAAGTAGCAAAATAACAGTCATGTGACCTCGAGTTTGATTTAAAACTGCAGTTTCATAAGTGTTTGGAAGAAGTTCGCTCACTAAATCTCGTTTGTTCCGTAATCTTTAAAAATTGAATAAAATAAATAATGTCTTATGGTTGTGTTATCATTCTATTTCTGTTTACCAAAGAATTTGATATTAGTAGATTACGTTTTTCTCAAACACATTCAGGTATAATATGAATTTGTAGTTCATGTAGCTGTTAACTTTATATATTAAAATAGACATATTCGCTTGTTAAACGAAAAACAACCATGCATCAAGTTCAGATCAGTCTTTAACTAGCTAATGTGTGATGCAAAATCTTTAAACAAACTCATTAAAGTTCAGAAAATTATGTGGCTAAATTTGACAAAATGGAATACACAGACTGACATGCTTGTATTTCCTGATAAATTTTCCTTGCTTGCTTCATCAAGATTGATGTTTTCAACATCTTCTTCAGTTTCTGTTGTGTCACTGAAAAAAAATAAAGTAAATTAACCACAAAAATGTTATTTGCATGTACCGATATATTACTATACAAACGACCAACCTGTCATTTTCAGACTTGTAAGTCTTGCTTGCTGCAGTATACTGAAACACAATTGCATGATTAAATTGGAATAGGGCCAGTTGGCTGAAGCTGGTAAAAGACGACAGGTCATGGTGTGAGCGATTACTAAATAGCATAAAGAAACATGGTCACATTGAGAAATGTAGACCAGAACATGAGTTCTTTGAGCATTAGGGTTCAAATACACTTTATCTTTGTCATACACACAACATTGAAAAAGAAACCTAAATAGAGAAAAAAATATATTGAGCATATGCATATCCAAAGCTAAAACTATTTTTCTGTGGGTTTCAACTATTCAAAGCATTCTATGCTTGATTCACCTAGACATTCGAATTTGAGCCAGAACTGGAAAAAGATTTCTTACTTTTGTCTGTTGTCGTCTTCGATTAGTGTTTCGGACATTTTCCTCTTCCTCACTGAACAGTGAAATGAATAATACTTATATTTTTTAAAAATGTTTGAATTTGAATAAAAGTGAATTAGTGCATACAAACCTTGAAAACAACGAGTGAAAGAGGAAAACGCAGAATAAAGGGAGCATCAATAATGTCATGAACTGCTTTTCACCCATTCGAGTTATATATCCATATGTAGTTTCTAGAATATCCACCATTGTTTGCAGAACTTGCAACACGAAAAACTGAAAATCAAAATCTTACACTAGAAATGTGTATGGGTATAAAAAAATATTCTCAGTCAATGAAAAAAGGATATAATATGAGATACAAAGCATTTGTTGCAAATATGACACATGATCGGCATGAATAAAATTATTTCACATTATTTTTTCTTTTTGGATTCAGGCCTGAATGCATACATAAGGAGTTGAAATTAAGCTCATAAAGTAACACCATACTAACAACTGTATGAGATTTTATGAATGCCAGGCTCACGATTGAAAAGCAGAGACCCATAATACTTTATTTAGCTTAAGCATAGTCTACCTTAAAAATTCGTTTCACACAAAATTTTCCCATAAAAAATGAAATAATACTGAAAAATTTACTGGTGCTAATTCATCAATCAGTGGTGACAATGACACAGTGCTTTGAAATCTTTGTAGGTGAGCAGTTTCCAGAGCCATTCTCAAGCAAACTTGAAATTCTTGTTTTGCAATTTTATAAGGTTGTTTTAGAAAATCAATGTCTAGCCATTTCACAGATGACATTTTATTACCACGTCTCCACAATAAAAGTAGCTGAAAAAACAACAATAAATTAACCACTCGTTGCATAAAAAAAGAACAATTTTTAGGTATTGTACATGAATATAGGCATGGAATTTTGGCAGGAAGGTGTATTTTAACTCCTCACATAGTAAAGGTGGTTTGTGTTACTGTTGGTTGAATATGGATTCTTCCATATCTGAAACAAATATCTGGTTAACAACTGCCATGATGATATGGACTGGTAACCAAATGAGAGGCCCTGATTTGTAATATATGATTATGCCATCCTATCATCTTTCCCCTCCTGGGGACAAATAAGAAAATTCTATTCCACGCTGATCCAGAGACTTGATTAACATACACGCATGAAAAAAATTCAAAAATATTGTCACCACTTACATGAGGTTTATCTATTTCTCCGTGCTTCAGAGAACTAGTGAAAGCAGGTTGTTTTGATAAATAAACTTGCATGAATACAAGCCATTCGTTAAGATTTTCTTCTTTTGATTCTGCTTCTTCCACTAATTTCTTGAGATTTCCCGATATGACAGCATGATCCATAAATGAGTTATCAGAAACCAGAATCATGCACAATCTACATAAAAAAGTCAATTTGTAAAGTATTTCCAGCATTTCCAGAGGTAAATCAATTTAATTCATTACGTATCACAAATATTAAGCTACCTATTAATTGTGAGCATAAGTTCTAGTTCTCTGAGTTTCATGGCAACAATTTTTAAATTAGTTGTCAGTTCACATTGAACATTACACCTATAAATCATTCCGGGAAATTGTTGCCAGGTTAAAAGATATGTTATCTTCATTATCATAGCAAGTTGAGGATATTAAAATAAGCTGGCAGGTCCTATCTTATTTCCTTCCGGATTATATGGTAAATACCAATTGATCATAATGCTCCATCAATACAGTCAGTCAGAGCTGCCTTGTTCTTTCATTGATTAGTTAGAGAAAAAATTCCCAGTTGAATTGAGCAACAGATTGCAATGATTAAAACTCATTAAATGCAAACCTCATTCATTTATTATTAAATTAAATGAGAACCTACCGAACAGAAGAAACAGTTCCATAAGGTGCAGGACAAACTTCATCAAACACATCTTGAGATGTTAGTCTGGGTACGACCACAAATTTATTCGATGATAAGATTTCATTAATTGCTCCACGAGGCATTTCATTTGACTTGAGATTGAAACAAGAGCAGTGAGTATTAGACAAATTATGATAGCAAAACAACATTTGTAATATGAGTTGAAAAAAAAAAGAAACTAATGAATAAGCATATACAATCGAATCAAAATTTGGATCCATTAAATATGGTAAAAAATCATCTGATGATGAAATTCAGGAAAATAGCATTTTTAAATTGTTCAGCTGGGAAAGGAAATATGATGACATAATAATTATAAGACGACATAATCATATTTCTTCTTTTTCAATCGACAGTTTGAGGTATGAGATGACTACTTAATCATTAAACTGCCTTGCTGTATAAGACAAAATATGGCACCCATGAAACAAAGTTTCTTTTAATTTGGGAAAAACATAGGGAAGAAATTCCAAGGTAACGAATATCGATAAGCTGCATACGTCAGATAGATTTTTATTGTCATATACTTATGATTAAGATATTGACCATACAATATAGTATAAACTTACCCCCAGTACAACTGCAGGTTTCCCAACGTTCTCTTTGAAAACTAAAAGAGTGGGACCAGTTGTGCTGACGCCATATGCTTTTGTCAGTCCAGCTGTTTTTTCATCATTTAACTTTACATGTCCAAACTCTGAAAAAGAAAATAACAATTTTCTCCTTACTGGTAGAAATGGCTATATGCTATCAGTGACAATTAAACTTACACAAATCTAAATTATATTCACACAAGAGATTTAGATAAACATTGGTTTTGACATTCGAGCCATTCTTAGAATAAAGGAATCACAATATCGAATAAACAACTAATAATACATAGTCACATACTGATATATCTTTGATACTTCAAAGCCATCAGTCTGTATAGTAAAGTAGCTGTTGGCTTCTCTGAGAACAACAATGCTCTGGGTTTATCATCCAATTCTATTGCAGACAGGAAGCTCTTGGCATTGTCATCAGTGATCTAAGTAGAGTAAATAATCTTGTATCAAATTCAATTTAAGCTATCAAAAGTATTAAAGAATATAAGTATGGAAAAAGAATAGCCTTGGACATGGTGGAATTTTTTGAAAAATCAGCATAATTTGCTGATATGAAGTATAGAAACATTGAAAATAAATGACACAATTGGTTAAGTATTCTTATGTTTGGTGGAAAATACATTTCATAAAAACTACTCACACAACCATTATTGAAGTTGTATTATTCGTAAATGTTTTTTTGTCATTTTAAAAACAGAAAATGCCCATTTTATGTAGATTTGCATGAGGCAATGTTGTGAAAAATCACTGAAAATGTGCAAAAGTATAACAAAGTCATTGAGCACTCGAGCCTTATACCTATATCAGCTTCGTCAATTTACAGTAGATACCATATAGCCACTGATAACTAGTTGTTTAATAAAATGAGAAAAAATCACTTGGAAAGGCATTACTACAGAGTACAAATAATTGGCAAAGACTTCTTTAATACCAGCTAAAATGGTAATACTACAATAAAAGTAAAAAATATAGTCATTTTTTAAAAGCAATAGATTTAAAACATAAACAACGTTCAATTATCAACCAGTGATATTTACCGGAGTAACCAAATTTGATGGAAGAAAAGAATTAATAAAAAATTTCAATTCTTCTCTTGATATTTGTCCTTTGAAATAATAAATTTTTTCTTTGTACATTCCTATAATTGTTGGAACTCTTGTTACTCCCAAACTAACAGCAATACGAGATGTAAATGTTGTATCAACAGTATAAACAGCAACACCTGGAAATAAATGATACGTTTATTAATAGAAAGAGGATATTAGGATAGGATTCAAGGGAAGAGGAAAGCCGATAAGACAACCTAATCATATGGCGAAACACAGCCTCTCGTCTGGTTACCAGATCAAGGTGGGTATGGGAATAGATAAAAGGTTGTTTGTTTCAGATGCATGGACTTGGTTGTAGATGCAGCCATACCTTGCCAGCATGAATCCGTTGTCAATACTATTGCAAAGAATTATCCCCGTGTAATATTCGGAGGGTAAGCCGAAATGCGATGGCATTCTTGGCACAACGAGGCAACCACCAAACTAATCACAAAACTCTTTAATCAATACAGTTTATTTACTACATCTTTGCATCTAATAAGCGTAAACTCAAATATTGGAGCTTTCTCAAGCCCAATATTTCTACTGAAATGAATAAATAGATGATACATTGCTATTCGATCGAACCAACCATCATTATTTTAAATTTAACTTATTAAGATAGAACTAAGAATGTTTGAAGAAAAAATATAATGGGACATGGGAGTATAGCACAGCCCAAAAACCATAGTATATCTATAATTAAATTTTACTGAGGTTAAGGCAGCATGTGGTTTACAATAGAAAAATGCAAATATAAAAACTCACCAAGGTTTTCAATATCAGATGCAGCTTTATGCCAAGTTGTTCTCAACCATAATATACATTGAGCACAAAATGTTGAGTAAACGTAAATGAGATGAGGTGTATGATGACTGTCTGGTAAAATTCTTGTATAATAGTCATGGATTGAAATAGTTCGACTAGATCCTGGAAGGGGAAGATTTTCCAGTTTTAAATAAGATTTTACTGAAACAATAACGATAAGACAACTACCAATTTTCCTATTTTTTATGGCATTGACTATTCACCTTGAGAACTGAAGAAGTCATGTGAGAAATCAGAATAACGAAAGTTGAAGGATTCGCTCTGGTGATGCCATTGTCCTACATTGTCACCAGTATAACCACCTGTATCATATTGTTCTCTCTTGTTTTCATCTGATAAAATCTGTAAAGAAAGACTTGAATGTCATGACAATTCACTTCAAGCTCTTCAAATTATCATAAAATAGGTTGTAAAATTGTATAGGAAATCTTCAGATTTGTGTTTTTTATATTAATTCAACATCAGGGGCATAGGCATTTTTTTAAAAGGGGGGGGGGGGGGGGGGGTTCAAGAAACAGAAGAAATAATTCACAGGCAATAGCTCCTAAAACAGGAGCAGCGATTACATGAGCAGCACTATTATGATATAATAACTAATTTTCCCCAAACTCTCAGTCTCAAATTGAGGGTCCGACCCACAAACCCGCCTGGGACATTTATTGAAAGTCCACGAATCTCATATACATGAAATGGTCAAACCTTGGGCACTATACTGTAAACGATATAGGCCTACCTCATAAGCTTGTTGTATCTTGATGAATTTCTCCTGTGCATTTGGTGATTTGTTTTTATCAGGATGCCATTCTTTGACAAGTTTTTTGTACTTAGATCTCACATCTAATTGTGACGCAGAATGATCTAAGCTCATAACCTCATATGGATCAAAATTTATTGTTTCACATAAAGTTGAAGTCAGCAGACATGCATGAAGGATTGAACAAATTCCAATTCTCATATTTACAAAGTGAAGATGCTGTAAAATGCGATAAAGAGAATATTTATTACAGGAGCTTTAGAACATATTATCTCTCTTGGATATTCTGGTTATCTCGATTTTATTACTCTATTTTTTGAACTCTAAATAAAACATTGAAAACTCAACTCAAACTGCATGCTATAGTTTAAGAATTCAACTACTTTCCTTAACACTGTGATAATAAATTTTATTCATAATTCAATTTGAAGTTACATTTCCTAGCAGTCTGATGGATTAAATAACATGAGAATTCAGGACTTCAAGAAAATTACGTGATTATGAGCCTGTGGGAAACTCAGGGAATAGACAACGTCAGTATAAATCCATGCAATGACTCAATATATTTGCTTTACTCACCGATAGAATCTATGTCTCGTCCTTTGTGTTATGTATCCAAAAAAATTAAGAAAAGACAACTTAGTTTTTAAAGCTTTACTAAAGTAAGGAATATTGAACACAAAATTGAGCAATGATTAGAATAAGACACAATGCAAAAAACACAAAAGAAAATTAGGCGTTAACAGATTTGTGTTTCTAAGTATACAATAAATCAAAAAATAAAAAAATCCATCAGAAAAAAATTGAATATACAACACCCCATTTGCACTCAATTATTGAATTTCATACAAATTTTCTGGTATGTGGACAGTCTTACTCATAAACAGTTTGCAATCACCAACAAAAAACTACCTGTAGATGGCAGACAAAAAATTCATGCTACAGGTTCAGATGATATAAACACAAATACAGTGAAAATTTCTTATTATTTTAACTCCATACTGAAAACAAGTAGGTCAATTACATTCTTTGATTGCAAATTTCTGTTATTGATTTGTAAAGAGATACGAAAAATTGAAATTACCGTAATTTACTCCCAATGGAAATGATATAATTTAGTTTAGAAAATTATTTCTATCTGGATCAAACAATGTAATAATGAGATGAATTTATCAATCTGCGAGATGGAATAAAAATCTCAGCAACGGGCAAGGACATATCTTGGGCGTTTTTCTGTATTGTAGACATTTTATCAATACCACCAACTTTTGAATTCAGCATAACCTGGATTGTTTCGATGAATTTCAATTATAAATATTTGATATTAATGGAGTTTTATCCATATGTCCAAAAATGAGAGTACCGGTATCTGATGATTTATGCTATGAACCCAGTATTCTAAAAAATTGGTCAAAACTAATGTGACATTGTTACCTTTTTTGAATTGTTCATTTTTATATTAAAACATTAGCAGAGCCGATATAACTACAGTATTTAAATTGAAAAAAAATTCCTTCCAATTGATTGAATTGAAATTAATTTGATATGGCTAAATATCAGCAACATTTTTACCAACTTAGGTTATTGGAGTAGCAGTATTGGCGGAGTAGCAGTATTGGCGAGCATCGTGATGTTGAGTAAATGTGATTTTTGTAGGAAGCATGATTACAAAGAGACAACACCAAGCTAAACTCAAGATTCATGTAGAAAGAGAAATATTATAATTCATGATTGAAAAAAAATTCTTTCATGTAATATTTTCATTCCAAATTATTGAACAGTGATTGATATACAGGTTTGTAACCAGTGTAGATAAAAACATAATACATAGATGAGAATAAAAAGACAAGTCTTGCGATGCAAGGCTATATGAAACATGGAAGCAGCCATTTTTATTTTTCACTTTCATACTTAAAATTTTTAAAGGCATACACAGAGATGAATTTTTAGTATGATGATAAGGTTAAATTAAAAAGATTCATTGACAGATGCACAGTTGGCGTTAACGCATGCAATTTTCTGTACTCCCGAAATGTGTGTACCAGGATAGGGTTAGGCCATAATTTATTAGGATTTTCCTCATTTTAGTTCTATTAGGGAGTTCAGGGACAGTCTGTGTTAGCCAAGTGAATAGGGACAGTCTGTGTTAGCCAAGTGAATATAGCCCCTGCCCATAGGTTTCAGTACTAGTACACATACTCCTGGAGCGCCCAATTTTTAATATATATATGAAACAAATTGATGACTGAGGATATCCAAATAATATAGTGAATGATAATCAGATCCAAGTTATGTAAGAAAAATTAAATTAATATTGTCGTGTCCATTACTGCACTTTCAGCGTTCTCAGGAAATCTTGATTTTAGCAATTTGTTTTCTGATTTTAATCGAGCTACTTCCTCTTCAAGATCTTGTGCGCGAGTGAATTGCTGTTTTAAATATCGCCGAATGTACAATGCACTTGAAATCAACAAATGCTTTCGCTCTACTGTTCTCATTTTTCTCACAGATGCTTTATATCGAGATAACACTAATTGATATCGTTTACGACAGTTGCATTTAAATGACTTGGACAATTGATTTTTTTCTGATTCCACTTTGTGTGCTTTTCTAGAACTTTGGATATTTGGGTATGCAAGACCAGAGTATTTTTTCTTTAAATTATATTTTTTGATTAAAACAATGCAGTCAGTTCCATATTGCCAAGTACGAGCACATTCACTATTCGGTTTTGCCTTTTCACCAAGCACTAAGATCTGCTTTTTTCTATCTGCATGCGTAGTTTGTATAATCCCTATCACAGCAGAACTTCCACTAGTATTGCTTTCAGATTCAGTTATGCTCTCCGGTTTAAGCCTAGACTTTGAGATTTTTAAACGAATTTTGCCTTGTTTTTCTGTCGTAAAGTCCTTCGGATTTGCCTTACGCTTTGCTGCTTTTGTCTGCAGCTCAATGTTTGAAAGTTCTTGTCCTCTATCAGAGGATTCCTCGCTTGAACATTCATAGTCAAAAGAAACAATTTGAGCAGCATAGTTTGACCCATAAACTTTTTCAGTCTGTATGATGTATTCTTTCATTTCAGCATTAGCTTTATTCCAACTTTTAGTTATCTTGATTTGTAATTCTGAAGGACTAACAACAATGCTTCTCATACTATCAACTTTAACCCATGCTCTCTCATGATGACCACCAAAAAATCGAACATCCACTTGATCATTATTTACTTGAATAACCTTAGCAGGCCAATATTCAAATCCTTTTTGCTTGGCCCAAACAACTCTATGAGGTGGCTGACATGGAGTGCTAAACCAATCTTTTGTTGGTTTTGTGCTGGACAGAAAGTAACAGTTAGAGCATAAAGACAATTCCTTGACTTCATGCATACATGTTTCCAACACACTTTTGGCAGATTTTGAATATTCATGGTTTTCACCGAGCAGAAGTATGCAATTATGAACAATCAGTTCTACATAACAAAGAAAATCCAAGGCAACTTCAAATTTATTCTCTTTACATAACTTCTCCAGTTCATATAAATTCATATGCTGCTTTATAAAGTAATTATAATGCATATAACCTTCCGCATCAGGATGATGCGATATCTCTGGAAAATTTTCCATTGCTCGGTGAGCAATAAATCTCAAACATTTGTTAAATATTTCCTTACTTTTTCTGGTATGATTGACATCCAATAACGCAGTATTTTTCCGTCTACAGTATTTACAACTTTTGGTTTCTTCTATTGAATTTTCCATACATTCCTTATGAAAAGCTTTCACACAATCTTTGCATTTCAAGAGTCTACCAGGTTTATGACATATGAAACAATACCAATCATGAGTTTGTTCATACCAGTGAACTTTAGAATCTTCTGGAATCCAATAACCTTCTTGTTCCATCCCAGCTTTGGAACCTTTGCAACCAACTGAAACCGTTTCTACAACCATATTGTCCTTCACAGCCTTCAAAATATGATGTAAAATTTCTTTTGGAGTATAGGAGTACTCTCTTTGTATAACTTTAGATATTCGGGAAAGATTGGCAATTTGACGTTGGCCACGAATAACATCAATTGCTTTCCAAATACGCTGAAGAGCAACGGGTTCAGAATGTCTACAAAATGACATTTTGTTTTATTAGGGTTTTTAAAATCTTTAGGCTAAATAAAAGAATAGAATGTTATACAAATATGTACAAAAAATAAACAAAATTCTGCTAAAGCAGCCACCGGTTGAAAGGTTGAAAATTAAGCATCGTCAGTTGTCATAATATGGTATTTGTTAGATCAAGACATTACAAGAATATGAAACTTATTCCTGTCAACTTAGGTATACAATTAAAAATATGATTGCTGACGATTCAGCAGTATCCATCAGCAAGTGAAAACAAATTGTCAAACGGAACCTTATTCTATTAAAACTGATCATAAAGCAATGGTATAACTCAACAGTTTATTTTCACTTCACACTATGACAGGGATAGGCAGAAACAGAATAATCCACATCCCAAACACAGGATGAAAAATAATTATGAATATGAAATATCTGAATCAAGGGTGTGTAACATTTTTTATCAATGGGCCATATAACCAACATCAGACATCTAGTTGAGTCACACAAGAAATTTAGCAGTAAAGACAAGACGAGAGATTGCGGCTTTCGCTTAGCCTTACAGTAATAAATGCATTGAGCAAAACAGCGAAAGATTCAATGCAGCGACAAGAGCAAAAAGAAACATTATGTATTTTATCCATGTGAGCGCCTTTATAAACATAAAACATCATATTAGGATTTGACACCCCTGATCTAAATAATATTCTAATATAATATCACTTTGAAACTATTTATGTTTGCAGTTATATACGACAGATGCTCCACAAAACAACTTTCATAGCAAAACATTTTAAAATAATAAAATTGCTCCCTGAAGAAGAGATGCTAAAATCAGACATCAAACCTCATACTTTTTTATAGCCTAATTCATGGATCTAATACAACAAAATTTCACAATCATAAAATTGTTTATACTCCGTAATATTATTAAGTACATCACAATATTAGCACAATGTCCACATACTTTCGTCTTAAACAAGTCTCTGGATAAGGCATTAGTGCATACAGACTTCCCACAAGACCCGTATTTTGGGGAATAAAAGGTTGTCATTCTCACAACAGTGCACCTTCGGTGACATCCTGTGGTAACAACACATTTACTGATGACATTATATGGTAATGCGCCAATGTCACTGTCATTGAGTCATTCTCTTTTTTATTCCATACTTTCCTCTATGAAGCTGTGAAGCAAATATCCGTACAGACACACCTGATGTTTTGCGAATTGTAATTTCTCTGTCAGCGATCACTGTAATAACTCCACTGAACTTTGTGTTATCTTTGTAATTATAAATAAAAACTGGCTGCCCCCTGTGATACCATTTCTTATCATATAATAATTTTCCTCCCTCGATTCGAGCTTCTACTGGTTGTCCACTCGTATTGTGAGATTCCACTGATATTTCATGAGAAAGTTTTGCTGGTTTGCCTTTGTTAATGATTTTAAGATCTTCTAGAATTTCTTCATCATCAAGTACAAAATTTAGTTGCGTTGGACTCGGTTTTCGGCGTTTATCATTATTTGCTGGGGCAGGGTCATGTGCTCGTCGACGTAAATTACGTTTCACTTGTGTTTTCGCATCTCCCATTGAAGGACAAACTCCTGTGAGCTCCATTGTATGACGCTCAGATTCGATCATTTTCTTTTTCTCCTGTAATTCTGCAATTAAGTTTTCTTTTAATTCAACCTTCTTTTCATCAAAGTCTTTCATAGCAGCTTTTTTCTCTCGTTCATATTCTTGTTCAACTTTATACAATAAATATTCTTGATGTGCATGAGCTTGTCTTTGTCTATCTTTGTGAACTTGTTCCAGTTTCTTCAATCTTTTACAATATTCTTGCAAAGTGCCAGAATCAAGTTGTGCTAGTTGCTTTTTTAGTTGACCAAGTTTGTCCCTATATATCTGGTCCAAAGCTTCTTCTTCAAATTTAGCTCGGTCAGTTTCACTAGCGTCATCCGTGTCTTCATCATGACCTCTGCTTTGCCTGCTCGATCTCCCCTCACTATTCTTTGGTGATTTTTCATCATCAAAACTGTCATATTCATCTTCTTCCGACATTTTCTTCATTTAGAGGCCTACTGTTTATAAGTTGTGAATAATTAGGATCTGCGTGGACACAAAGCGATACTTTTACAAGAATATCACATCTCCAATATTGTAATATGACTTTTATGCTACCACCACTATCTGACTACCGGTACAGGACTATAGAGAATATCCAGTCTCTGATCCATACGGTCATACCTGGGTCTACTGGTCTAGGTAGTTTAGTCAGTTAGTACAACAAGCATTTCTAGTGGGAGTAGCATAACGATTTCTGCATACAGGCATAGGCCTATCCTATGTCATTTCTAACCCCCATGACTATGCCATGTAAAACGCACGGTACCGGTACGTCACTGCAACGTCACAATCACTGAATAAAAGCTTGTCAAAGTACAGCGATTACCCGTAAAGGCGCATGCGAGTATGGAACAAACGCCGGCGACCTCTCTCGTACCTTCACCGTTTCGCAGAGCTAAAATGAATACGCAACTCAAGCGAGACACCAATTTTGACCAACGTTCACGATATCCTCATCTGAGCAACTTGTGATTTCGTGGGTAAGCACATTAATTTACATTCATGCAACTATATTGTACCACACTTAAGTAACGAGGCATTGTATGTTTTCGCTCTAAGCGAGGCTTTAGACAAGCAGAAGCGGACGTATTAATCTACGTTTACACAATGGGTGTAGTTGGGACCATACACCTAAAACCAGAAAGACTTGTTATTATACCGTGTGTCCTGCGATAGGTCATGTACCGGTATTGTGTCACACTTCATTAATAAGGCGTTATACGTTTTCACTCTAAGCAAGGCTTTAGTCAAGCAGGAACGGACGTATTAATTTACGTTCACGCAACACACACGTGAATACTATGACAGTTTAGCAGACATTTCCATTTTAGTATGGACATAGCCAATTTACTGATTTAGCAGAGACATAGCCTTTTTACTTTAGTATGGGCATTGCTATTTCAGTATGAACATAGCCGTTTTAGGATGGACATAGCCATTTTAGTAGGGCATAGGCATAGCAAACATATATAGCAATTTTAGTAGGGACATATCGTACCAAGCGCATAACAAACAATAAAAACAAAATAATTACAGAATCAGGAGGGCAAACAAAGCCTTATGTAAGCTTTAGAAGGTGCCAAATTTAAATTAAAAGTTTTACAACCGAAAGGAAGTGGAAAATATAGAATTAATTCAAACACAGCAAAACAGATAAAACAAATAAATAACGAGGGAAACTTAGGATAATGTTTCATAGTCTGATAGTACTATAACAAATAAAGTAGAAAACTAGAACTGTGAAAAATGAATCACATTGATAATTTTGTTATATGGATTGCCAATTTGAATACCGAATTGATAAACAATAAACTGAAATTGTGAAATAAACCCACTTTATGTTAAGGGCAGATGGTATCTCATTTTACTGGTGATACGGTCAACAAATAAGGCATAGTTATGAACGACCACCCTTTTACCCCTTCTCTTTATACTCACTCCCATCTTATTTTTCCTAAAGTATGAATCCCAACCATATTAACCCAGACAATAATGTCACTGTTGCTGCATCTGTGGCAACAGGGCTTGAAAAAGTGGCTGCAAATGAAATACAAGAAAAATTTCCATATATGGATAAGAGTGATGTAATTGTCAAGCAAGGTCGTGTGTATTGGAAAACAAACAGAAGTTCTTTAGCACTTGCTCATAAATTGAGGTCGATTGATCGCATGTTTTTGATTGTAAAAACATGTGAAAACTATATTTACAAGGAAACTAAAGAAGAATCTTATGCTGATCTTGTACAATTAGCAAGAGAAATCAACTGGTCTGATATTGTAAAATTTTGGGGCTACAATAAGCAGTACTGCAAAGGTAAATCAAGACAAGAAAACCTTTACAAAAAGTACCCAAAATCTCAGGCAAAAGGCAATTCCTATTGCAACGGGGATAAATTGGATGACTCTCCTAGGGAACCAGCAAAAGATGACATTTTAGCATCATCTGATACTGAGCCTCAAGAACCAAAAAAGCCACGAACAAGTCAAAATGGGACTCCTATTGTACCCAATATAGCCCCAGATGGAACATTGGTGCGATATCGTGTCACAACTAATAGAGTTGGAAAAAAACAACCTGTCACTTCCCCCGAAGCATCTTATCGATTTGGAGGCGAGATTCAAGATATTACAGATTGGCAGGTGAGGTTTTGTTTTCTAACATTATATTGTAAAAGATTGGACTGATTGTCTACACTCTACAGCAGCGTTTCCCAAACTGTGTTCCGCCGAACACTAGTGTTTCGCGAGCGTCTTCCGAGTGTTCTGTGAAAAATAAATCAAAAATACGTCTAAATGGGTCACCATGGCGATCTAGGGATCGTGAAGTTGTCGCCCAACTGACCGTTCAATATCGTGTCACCGTTGGCCTAAAGCGGACTAACTAAGGTAAGGTAGGGGCATATTCGTTAACCGTCGGCCTAGCTTTTTGACTGTTAAGTTCATTATCAAGTTTGCAGCAATCCTTTTGGTTTTGCTATAGGCAAACAGGTAGGTCTTAAGAATAAAGGCAAATGGTCAACTCTTCTTCCGTCATCTCTGTCTGATTTTACTTTGAAATGCCGAAAAAATTACTCATGTTCGCTAAACTCGATTCAGCAGATAAATAAACTGCAGCTCGCGAAGTTGCAGAAAGTACTTCTGTGTAAAACCACGGGCTGCCCATTTGTTTAACATAGGCTTTCTAGTAGTTGCAAGCAAAAATACTTTGGCCCCATGACATGCATTGTTTGTTTCGCACAAGCTAGTTAGGGCATTGTAACTTCATAGGCATAGATAAAAAATATTTGGACTCAGTTACGGTATATGCTTTACAACGTAAAGGGATTGAAATTACTTGCACGTACCAGATTAAACCAAATTGCTAACTTGTTACAATTTTTTCTTGTGAACCGCATTCGGCCCATGGGCCACAGTTTGCACACTCGTGTTCGACAGCCTTGATCACATTAAATTTCAAATCATTTCATAAAAAAAAATATTCTTATGCTGTCAATATCATTTATTAATAAATATCAAATTTTCAAAATGGATTGAAATTTACAAAGTGTGTTCATTTCAGGTTGATTTGTCAAATTACAACTTGGAGATTATGCTATGTCTAGGAGAGAGTTCATTGGAAGTTGCAGTAGCATTGACTCTTCAGAGTTTGCACAGAAGGTTATTATTAAAACAATATCTCAGTTGGTCAATAAGCCATATATTTAACAACATTATTACAAATGAAATAGATAATGGTATAAATTCTATTTTGTGTTTCAACTGCAGTCATATTTTGCTTTGTCTACAAATAGATCACCCCCGTTTTTCATCATTCAAGATTGAGTCACGAATGCCTTCTTATTTGCTGTTGTTGACATTATTGTTGCTTGTATTTAAAAATGTTATTTTAAATGCCAGTTTCATCCTATAATATTTTTCGTTTAAAAAATGTCAATTAGGCTGAGCTAAATAAGCAATTGAAATGTTGTACAGCACATCTTGAAATATGTAAATATTCACCAAGGTTTTTGAGAGTGTGAGGACTGAGGAGGTTAAAAGACACTTGTTTAGCGTAGTAATTTTATTAAAATGGGGATCTTTTAACCTTAATTAAACATAGTTATTGATATCTCTTTTTATTTTTAGGAATATTACTCATTTTGGTGCAACCACACTACGTGCTACAACTGCTTATTGCATGCTTAGAATGTGTAATATACAGACGGGAGAATTGGTTGTCGACCCAATGTGTGGTTCAGGTGCTATACCAGTTGAAGGTGCTTTGGAATGGCCAAATAGTTATCATATAGGAGGTATTGATTGCTTTGTGTCATTTAGTTCAATGTAAAAAATAACAGCATAATAAACTCAGCTCTAAATTTTAGGTGACAACACTAGTTCGGCCACAGAAAGATGTTCTTGTAATTTACAATTTATTAACGAAAATCCAGATTTTGTAGATGGACACCATGAAAAAGACAAAAGGTTGGTGATTATGATTTAAAATTGAAAAATACTCCAGTGTTAAATAAGGTAGACTTTGTCTAAAAAGAGATGAAAATGCTGGCTTTCATAGATTCATGATAAAAGGAAGTACAGTATTCTACAAATTATATCTTTTGGATCACTATATATAAACTTTATCATTTTATTATGTGATATGGATTTCTGACAAAAATTAAAATCAGAAACAAGTGTAATGGTGACGAATTTCAATGTTCTTGGTAACGGTAGAACATCGCTGCAGTCATGCATTTTACCCTGCTTTTCTTTAGTTGAAAATGCATCAATTACTGGTGTATTATAGATTCCGGTCGACATCTTTTGGATTTTATCATTGTATAAACTTATTTATTTGATTGTCCTTATCAATAATAACCATCCTATTTTGCAAAGAATGAACCTCAGAGCAGATACCATACAATGGGATGTTACTTGTCTTCCACTGAAGACTAATTCAATCGATGTTGTGGTATCAGATTTACCATTTGGGAAACGTGTTGGATCTAAAGTTGATAATCGTAAACTGTATCCAGCATTATTAAAAGAACTTGCACGAGTAACTATATGTGACAGTGGAAGAGCATGTTTGCTCACACAGGTATAATAGCCTTTACTTTAATTGTTAACATAGTTTGGTATGTGGATTGAATTCTTAGTTCTGCTTAGTGGTGCCTGGTTCGCAGACCATCATAGACACTTGTGACAATTATTGACCCGTTGTGTCTTCAGACAAAGGACACTTATGAAATTTCATATTTGTGGGTTCGGTATTGTTAGTTACAGTTAGCCTTAACTTTGATAGCCTTTGAGGTTTAAGATCTTGGGCTGAAATCCCATGCTCACCACCTCACACAGGGTGTAATAAATTGGCTATGCGATGTCGAATTGAAATAATTTTGGTTCGTCCTAAATGAAAGTTGCACCTTATCAATGACTGCTTATGCACAGCCTTTTCCGAGCAACTGAAATGCAAGCTGAAATATTTCAGCTTTGAGCTATTTCTTGCTTCAATATGCTATGTGTATATCTTCATAGAAAATGGCCATTCATTATTTATAAAAAACTGGCACAGTTTTTCTCCTATTAATTTCACCCTTTTAACATAATTTAGGACAAAAGAACAATTAAACGATCAATTGATGGACTTCACTTCCTATGGAAATTGAAAAAGACGCAATATATCAACATTGGTGGCTTGACAGCAGGAGTGTTCTTGTTGCAACGTACAAAGAATAATTTTGAGGACATGCCAAGCTAGATTAAAAATGAAAGATTATAAGTCTGAAATTTCCTTCTCAGTTTATAGTCCCTTTGTTCAGATGTGTTTGCAGATGAATAGTATGCCAGTGAATTACCATTTTGAAATTACCGCCATGTTACTGACTCTGTTCTGTTGGTCCTCATGAATTAATCATAATGACTGCTTTCAAATTTTCTTTAGGATTTATTTAACTTCTATTAATCTATTATATGAATATGGATGCAAATGTTGTTACTTTGATTCATGATAATGGCTCGTCGGCAAAAATCCATTTATTTGGTGCAACAGTTATATCATGGATTAATGATAATACAGAGCAGTTGTTCTTGAGCACTTTGTCAAAAATGGATGGAAGCAAGGCAATCAGAGGAGGAATACCAGTCGTATTTCGTAAGTAGAGGTAAATGTTATATTTTAAATTGTCCATTTGTGAAATTGCCATATTTATACCTGTGATTTCATTAGATGATTGGTACTTCATTGAAGTGTAGTTTCATATATTTTTGATATTACCAATCCAAAAATTTTTGTTTAGCGAACTTTGGTCCTTGGTCATGTGGTCCTCAACATGGGTTTGCTCGAATTTCATGGTGGAAGTTACAAAAACAGGAAAAGGTATGTCTATATATAACATAATCTTTACATCTATGACCTTATCTTGATGTTTTATAAAAGAACAATCCGTTTTTTTTATCAGTTAGAAGACTGTGTGAGAGCAACTTTTGTTTTAGAAGAAAATGATCACACATTATCATTGTGGAAATACAGGTTGGTCTCATGAAAAGATTCAAATTTTGAAGCATCGACCTAGGATATTCAGTCTATTTGGCCCTTGCCGGCATCACCATTTTCTAGAAATTTGGTTTTGCTAATCCTTTTATCAGGCAACATGAAATACCTATTATTAGTGTATTAACTTAAGCAGCCTATGTTCTGCTTCTTACAAACTCTATAGCTTGACAAATCACAAATATGGATTTCTGACAGAAATTGAAATTAAAATAACGAGTGTGATTGTGAGTTGCAACAAAATCCAAATGTTCTTGGTAATGGTAAGACTTCATTGTGATTCAAATCCGCTTGAAGCAGCCACATTTATCGGATTAAAGTTTACAAAAAAAATGATTTAAAGAACTTTGCTTTGTAAGAAGTATGCTGTGATTTTTTAGTGTGTTGTGAGCTGAAAAAGTTTGGATCACTGTGCCACAGTCATGCTTTTTAAGCCTGCTTTTATTTAGTTAATCCCATCATTTTTTTGTGTATTATAGATTCCGGTTGACATACACTGTTGAATTGAGACCACAGGAGTTAGAGACATCTCTTTCCATATCGAACACTGGTACCGAATCATTTGATTTCACAGCTTTGCTTCATACGTACTTCAGAGTGTCAAGCATTAAAGAGTGTTCAGTCACTGGGTTTGAAGGCTGTACATACAATGACAAGGTAGTCTTATAATGAACTAAAGTGATTTTTGTTTATCTCATTCGTTTAAGCCATCTAAAATGAATTTGTTTAACAGGTTACTAAGGAAGATGGGAGAGTGGAAAATCGTGAAAAAATTCACGTTGATGCTAATGTGGACTCTGTATACATTTCTTCAGGAACCAAATGTCATTTTGTATCCAGTCAGGGGAGGAAAATCAAAATAGAAAAACAAAATCTCAAGGATACAGGTTATATAATAAAAACTTTATGAATTCCATTTCATTGACAGATTTTTCATATTTATACCAGAGGAGTAGAAGATAAAACTGCTCAATATGAAGAGGAACAATGATTCTCAGTTGATTACCAGATCAGATCTGGTATTATAACGACTCAGTTAATAATTACAGATCCACAATATATAGTGGAGGGAGCTGGTACACGAACCACATGGAAGAGTAGTGTAATAGGTTGTATCAAAAACACAGAGCATTTAGTATAAATTGACAGGCACTTGGTTTATAAGAAAATTTGCTTAAAGTAAAGTAACCTCTATTATTGCATAGCAATCTAATTTTCTATAGACTATTTATCACGAGGCCCAAAGATTTTGGTGACCACTCGTGGCTTTGCTTATGAGTAAATGCATTTTGTGTATTTCAGTTCTTTGGAATCCATGGTCTGCCAAAGCAAAAGAAATGTCGGACTTTGATGATGAAGGTTATTTGAATATGATTTGTGTTGAAGCTGGACATGTCAGTGAAAGGAAAGTTTTACAGCCAGGCGAAATATTTGGTTGTGGTCAGAAGTTGAAAATTGTGAACTAACTACCATTACTTTTCCTAATATCAATGTTGCACTTAATTATAAGGTTTATTTATTTTTCCTATGGGTCATTGTGCAGTACTATATGCCATGGATGTCTGTCTATAGGCCCAGTAGGCATTGAGAAATACAATAAAAACATATGTGATCTTGTCTTGATCATCACAACTTGGGCAAAAATATTTCAGGTTGCCTATTTGCTATTTATCAGAGGAGTGCTTCACCGAAATTCAGACTTATTTTCAATGATGCAGTATCATGTAATGAAATCTAGCTGCAAAATACAACATATGAAAAATGAAGTCAGCTGCATGAAATATAATAGCATCGTTTTATCAATGCAGGGTTGCACAACCTATCCGTCGAAGATGAATTGTGAGACCGTGATGGTGCGTGTGTTCCAAATGCGAAATAAGACAACGCGTGCTTAAGTTCATAATGTTTTTGTAGTATCGTTATCTTGCCGCGATGTCACCAAAATTAATGATCGAATTTATGTTTGAGGAATTGGAGCTTGTAAAGAAGCTACTGTTATTTGCAAGTTGATTACATTTTCCAAAATTCTTTGAAAAGTATCGTTTTGACTATATTTAGGTAGAAATGCCATTGTTAAGGATGTAAGTTCCAGAATTTCGAACCAGAGCAATTTAAAAAAACAAACTGATTGATTCTGTTTAAGGAAAATTCAGTTAAATGAGGCAATTGCGTGACTCTGTGCGTTTTCTCAACATCGACCAAAATCGTCTCTTCGTTTATTTTCTTTGCTTTTGCAAGGCCACCCTTCTGGGGTTGCTATATTCCATAGAGATCACATTTAGAGCTGGAGCACGAAATCCCAACATTTTGTTAAAGCTGCACCTTAGAGGTCAGGTCCAAGCTAAAAAATGTTGCTCCTGAGCCACAGTTTGAATGTAGTTTGGCTCCAGGGATGAAGCTGAAACCTATTGCGATTTCTTACCATCTCCTCAGTCCGGTCACAGTTTTGGAGGAACCAATGGTTTCGCTCAATTTTGAGGACCACTTAAAATGTTAAGAAGTTTTACAAATATGTCATTATATAAAAGCGCTTCTCTGGAGTACCAATATAGTAACATGAATTTATCATTCTTCATTAAAAACATGGTCTGTGATGTTTTCCTCGTACTCTTGTATTTCTTTAAAATCTTGGCGCAAACTATACTAAAGCACATTTGGCTGGAGTTTAACATTTTAGCAGAAACGATCACTATACATTTAATAAAATTTTCAAAGCCGCAATTCATTGGGTATTTAATGCATAATTTGAATTAATTTTCTACTGACGTTATCCATCTCTTAGTCCATTAATATCATTTAATCACAATTTATCATTTAGTTGTTTCGAATGTGAAGAAAGGTAACGATAATATGATGTTATATAATCGGGTTCGAAAATATTCGAATCGTAATATTCTGATTCGGAATTCGAGAATAAAATATACGATATTTACATCCCTGGCCATTCTTGTCGAGGTAACTGTATTTTAACGAAGAATTGTATCACTGATGCATCACTAACAGGCTGGGTCTCCACGCCAGCACATGCAATGAGGAATTTGTGGAAATTTTATTCAACCTGAATTTAGCACAGACGCAATAGAAGAATACAAGTAGGGGAAAGTCAACAAAAGCTTTGGCATTTGTCTGGCTAAACGATGCTAGATTAAACAAGAGAGCTATGCTCAAATATATGGACACGTAGCGCCACCCAATGGCAATAATTTTGATGACGTCAAAGCGAAAAAAAAAAGTAATAGCATTCTGGAGAAAAATTTTATCTTTAACCACTGAAAATTTCAAAGCAATTGGTTCAGTATTCGAAGAGAAAAGCGATTTTTTAAAAATGATTGAGACAAATAACAACAAAATTTTGAAACGATCGTTATGTCCACTAAACGTGTCCAATAACATTCGTGAGATCTGAATGTTATCTTCGGAAAGATAACTCATTCCAAATAACTGCGTAATTATTCACGTTGCCCTGTTGAGAACTTTTTGGGCCTTGTAGTAGTAGTTTTCAACGATAGGGAGTATCGACCCTTAGTGTCATAGCTATTTTTAGTAAATTTGATAAAAGTTTAGGACGCAGACAATGAGATATCGGAATATAACTCAGAAAGGGGATCGATTTCACTGGCGGTCAGGTCCCTCTGCAATCTAGAATTCTCGGTGTCATTAAATCTCAAAACGAGATATTGATATTACATAGGTCGCCATGTTGTCGGACGTTATTGTTTCCTGAGCATCGATTTGTTTATTGCGTATTGATGGCAGTCGGTTGAAATTGAAGTTTAGACGCCGTTCAGACTTATTGGTTTGTTTTTATGTGCCATATGTCAGTTTTTATTAGTGTCTCTAAAATTTTGACAAAAATAAAATAACTCTTTCAATCGTGAAAAATTCTTCCTGTACTCATACCATTGACTAATTTTAGTGCCTCTTTTAAGAGTATTCTACGAGTTGGCGTTTGCAAACTGTTTTGTTCTCGAATACTTAATTAGTACCATTAAAAATACTGAACGTAGTACAGTAATATAACCTAATCGTTTTTTATTTTATTTCGGTACTTCAATTAAACTAAAGTTTGCACGCGTGACTTAGTTTTGAGCAATTTTTTTTTATAATAAGACAAAATGACCGTTTGATTCAAACCTACATTCTAAAAACATAGTAGAATTTGATTAATGACGCCTGACATTACGAAAATTAGTCGATGTTTACGACCATGCTCGAAAATAGCGTTTGAGCGGTTGATTAAATTTAAATTGTTTCCGTTAACATTTTGCTGTTTAGCCATTGTGTCGGAAATAAACTAGGACGTCGTTTCCCAGGGAAACGTTTATTACACGGAACAGAATCTTCTTAAAAACTAAATACATGATTGGTGTATTTCCCTTTGCCATAAAATAACCTGCAGGACTCTAACGGAACACCGGTTGAAAACAAGACTGTTTATCCGATACAAGTTAGGTCTAAAATTGTTTTTGTTGCCCACAATAGTTATGAAAACTGTCATTTCAAATGTTTGCCTGTAGGTCAAAACCACACCTTTTACTACATATTCTATAATAGTTAATGAGTGGAATTCATTAAGACGCCCTGCGCAAGACGGTGCTATCCTGGATATATGATGCAGGGTCTCACTGACAGCCAGTGAATCTTCACAGTAGACGGACCCTATCCTTCCCTAGTGATGAGCAAGAAAACAGACTTTTGTAAACGGAAATTTCATTTCTTAATTACTTAGACTAAACATGCAAATTACAAAATATCGGTACATCAAAAACAAGCCAGGCAAACTATTCTTAATTTATGAAAAGAGATGAACCTGATGTTTGGTGCGGACAGTACTAGGTTAATGATTAAACAATTTGAGCAATTGATGCTTTGAACATGGGCAGCCAAATCGATTCTCGGACTTCCATCCATGAATTGAATACTTTGTATGTAAATTTGATTGTGTATGGATCAATTCTGTCAAGAAAATTTTGTTCGGGCAAAGGAGTTTCAAGAAGAAATAAAAGCAAGTGCAAAATTACATAACTTGCATAGCAAGTAATAAATAGATTGCGATTTATGAACCAACCATACAAATAGTACAGCAATGTTGATAACTAGATACCTGGAACAAATATTTCCAGATTTGAGATCAATTGTTGGCTATTTAAATGGACGCATGTTCACTGAAAAACGTAAATACTTCTATTTGGAATGGCACAACCAATTTTGCATATGTTATTCCTAACCCCCACCTGGTCCCGTCATCCAAAGATTATGTCACAGACGTCACTACAACCTCACGATCCTATCAAAGAGTTGCCAGAGTTTAGTCACGAACGCCCGAAATGGCATCTTCGCCAATGATAACAAACTCGCTAAGGCCAGCGATCTCTCTCATATCGGGATCGTTACGCCGAGAAAACGAGAGAAAAAGCACACTCGATTTCGGGTGATCGTCCGTGCGTCTTGTATGACAGTTTGTATAGCTTGTTCGGCCTTATTACATCACTATGACTTCGTAGTGACGTAATATTTGATTGACATAGTAAGGTGGGGGTTAGGAATAACATATGCAAAAATAGTTGTGCCACACCAAATAGAAAAACTTACGACATGTTGTGAGCATGTCCCTTTAAATGCGCATGAACTCAGGGTTATGTAGGGAGAGATGGACCTGAATATAATGGTAAGGTTTTGCTAATTCTTTTGGGTGAGAAGAAATCTAGAAAATGATGATCTTCGGGGTTTCAAATGTGGACAAAATATTTTCATTTACATCAATACATAAAGTATTAGCTACTATACCATTCGCATCACAATATTACACTTCTGGTACTGTGGTATAGAAACGTTGCACTTAGTACAATAGAAAATAGAATGTACCTCCTCAGATATAAAATTTAATGAGGTATTATACATTGGTATTAAATTTCCTAAAACATATGTCAATTATAATAATAATCATCATTAAACTTCCTCTGATAATTTAATCTTTTTTTCATCTTTCTTTGATTGAATTAATCCAATAATTTGATGTAATTGATCTGCAGTGACTGAAACGTCCTCACTGTCCAATGCCTAAAAAGAATACAACATTCTGTTTGAGAAAAAATTGAACTCTTACGAATATGGCTTAGTATAAATTTAACAGTTTGAAATATAATTTTGTAAATTGTTTGTTTGGGTGACCTGACAATACTTCACAAATTTGTCCAAAAATACGAAACCACTCCTTAAAATAGAGACATGAATCGGAGATAAATTGATGATGAAACTGAAAACCAAGGATGGCTATAACAAAAATATCTTCAATTTCAAACCCTGTTCTACATTATTAGAAGTTGAATGAAGTCTATTGTAAATAATTTGTAATGCTTAACCGCAAGCAATAGCTGAAAATGAATAGGTAATAGCTGAAAATGAAAAATTCTGAAATAATATTCTGAATTATCCCTAAACTTGATATACCGGTATCATATATAATATGACCAATTTCGAACAAATTTGAATATTCAATTTGTTTTGGAATCCTTTCCACAAATATATAAATTTAACTGAGATAATTTCGATAAGCATGGCAAACTGAACTATCTTTAGGTTTCGTTATCTGTATTTCAGAAAAATACCTTCATTTGTTAAAATGGTAATTCAAAATTTGTCGTGCCCACCTGCATAATAGGTTGCTTATTTATTAGACAACTTCTCAATATTCAGAACCATTCTCTTCACAGAATATCAAAAATAAAACATTTTCTCACCTCAAAAGCAGTCATGACTTCTGATAGGTCTATTTCCCCATCTTTATCGATATCTAACAGATGTGCTATACTGTGTAGTTTTTCTTGTGGTATTTCAGATAAATGTTGTAAACTATTCTTCAATTCATTGACAGAAATAGATTGCTTTTCAGATTCATCATCTTCTAGAAAGAATATTACATATTTATTATTAAATTTAGTAAGATAACAGAACCTTGCAAACTCTGAATTTGTAAAACGAAATGCTATAAAAACACCATAACTGCAAGAGCATTCAGTCTAGAAGTCACGTTCGACTTTTAGTAGTAAAAATGCAAATGTATCCTAGGTCTGATTCTTTCATTTATTTTCAAAATTATTTTGGCTCCAAGGGACCAATGTTGTACCCCAAATTTTCTTAATTTTAAAAAAGATTATGAAAGCCTTTTAGTTCTAAAATAATGGCTGACGGTACCACCTTCACTTACATATATTTGATCATACCTCTATCAGTCAATATAATAAATCCCAGGTGGTCAGCATCACAAATAAAAGAAAACAAAGTCAATGGTGAAAATGCAGATTTTACTAGTGAGCTATGGACATTAATACACAAATGCCTGCATTTTGTGAGAATGGTATTTTATAATTAAATTCGATTGACTATTGTTAATTTTACCAGTAAAAAAATAAAAATAAAACTGTAACTAACACAATCTTTGCAAAGGGAACCTATTTGAGTAAAGCTGTGTTTGCTGTTATAATATTATTAAGTACAAGGTAACAGAACACCATCATAATCCGTAAACCTACACAACCAAATAACAAGAATTAAAATCACAAAATGGATTATGTACCGTATTTCAAATTAATACAGATCAGGTTACCTGTCTTATTCCTAGCATTTTCTCGTTGATCTAGTTCTGCTACAATTTCATCCATGTTTCCAATAAATCCAGCGATTTTCTTCTGTAATCTGGAACTTGCTTTCTTTTCTTTCATTAAAATTTCATCCTCTTCTGAACTCAAATTTCTATCCAACTTCAAAACATCCTGAACAAATATCAAATTTTTAAAATAAGCATTCTAAAACTTGAATACAAGCAGAGGGAAATTATTTGAACACCAGCTTCCAGCTTATTTGATGAACAAACTTACTCAGTAGATTTAACCTATTTTGGCACCCCATACCGTAAATTTATTTTTATGATTCCGTATAATTTTCAATACCCGACTGATGCCAACTGTCACCCAGGTGGGACATCAGATAGTGGCACCCAATATTCTCATTGAAATGAAAACTTTGGACAACTTGTTAAAAGAAACAAATGAATGTGGTCTGGGATAAACAACACAGATTGTACGAATAATTTTATCATCAATGCATATTCATCTATTAAAAAAAGCTTCATTTCACAGATCACGAATACATTTTAGGTACTCCCGTAGTATGTGTACAGGGTTAGAGTTAGGGCATAATTTTATTCTGATTTTCCTTATTTTAGTTCTATTACAAGTTTGGGGACTGTTTGTGTAAGCCAAGTGAATATACTCCCTGCCCATAGGCTTCCGTCCCCTCACATAACTCAATGTAAAAAACGGTAGGCAAACAAAATTAGTTATCTCCATATTGGTACACATACTTCTTCTGGAGCGCCCAATTTTCATTATTAAATCACTATAAAGTATATGAAAAAATTTGAAAATAGGACTTGCAGCTCAAATAAACTTCCATTTAAAAAAAATATTTAAATTCAAGCCACCAAAGCTGAAAAATCGAACAAAGAAGACTCACTTGTTGGTACTCAACCAAATCTTCTCTCAGATCTTCTAACTCAGATTTTGTTTTATTGAGTGAGTCTTCTTTTGCCATTAAACCAATAGCTTTGTCAAGGGCATCAATCTCTTCTCGAGTAATTTCCTCTAGCAACACAGGAGCTTTATCCGTGAGAACTGGGCCATCAGCTATTTTTTTCTCTGACTCCAGAACTTCAGAGATGATTGCTGCTTTATCTTTGAGCTCAGATAAAGTGTCTTTCAATACAGGCTGTCCAAAAAAAAGAATCACATTAAGTGGAACTATAACAAAGTTCATAAAACAACATCTGATGCAAAGGCTATTAAAACGATTTTTGAGACAAAAATCTAAAAGGCTCAACAAAAAAATTCGCACATGTAAATGTAATACTTACCTGTAAAAACTTGTGCAGCATTAAAAAATGAAATATTTCTGAATTTTTCACTCAAATCCAAGTCACAAATAAAATCACCTAGGCACCTCGCAAACAAAACAAAAACTCAGGTAATTTGGAACATATTCTAGTGAGAAAATAACTGTGCAACACGTCCTAGATCACTGAAACTTTTGTGTACAATCATACACAAACATAAGTTCGAAGTGCTGAAAAACGTCCTTCGTTTTTGTATAAGTAAACAATAAATTTATGGATTCTGGTTTTTTTTCACCCCATATGTAAGATTGAATCTTTCGCATAAGAACATAGATAAGATACTACTTTGCTATGTGATTTAGATTTTGAACATTTTACAACAACAGTGAAGCCTGAGTGCTCCAACTTCTAAGTATGCTCTGCTTTTATAGGTGATTCAAATGACAGAAAAATGTATACCCCTTCATCAACAACTTCAGCCTCCATCTCTCTCCTTTTCTTTTGTTCCTCTGCATCTTTCCTAACTTTTTCTTTTTGTTTCTCTTCTTTTTCTTCTTTTGCAATTTCAAGCTGTTCCTGTTTTGTGACCTTATATCTGTGGAGATAAAGTTAACTGAGTAAAGAAATCAGCAAACTCCATGAATTACATAAGAGGAAAACTTGTAGTTGTGAGTTTTCTTGTAGCACACCAAAGAGCTCAAAATAATTTCCCACAATTAGTCATTCAGGACTTTGTTTGTGACATATAACACTCATAACAGTTATAGGACAAAAAAACAATGGTAAATGAAAACATGATAAGGCTCATAGTCATAATATGGCCTCATTTGCATACAACTCCACACACAGATGTCCAATGCAGTCAATAGCATCATATAAATAACTGATGACAAGGAAACAACAATTTTTTACTACAATCACAAATAAGCCTTGGTGCAAACCATATTTAGATCTAAGCCATTAACAGATATTCCTATAAATCATGATTTCAGACCCTAATTTTTATACAAAAATGTTTGTCTGTCTGTCAATTACATGGCCACCAAAGTCAGACAAGGGTTACAATTTGACTAAGCTATCTTATCAACATTTCTCTCCCCTGGGATGAATATGAAATCCTATTCTAAACAACCATTTATATGGATCTACTTGAACTTTTATAATGTTGCGAGCATAACTGATCTTTTTAGTAACTAGTATATATTAAGGCAGTCAACCTCTTTGTGTTATCGATTCTTTCACAATTCAATTCAGCCGCTCGAACTTCTGCTTCATCTGCGATTTTCTCTGGCAATGCAGAAATAGCCTGCTTCACCATAGTTTCAACAGGAACATTTTCAGGCATGAAAAGTACTCTACTCAACAAAAGAAGAGAACTCGGAACATCGTGATTTAAGTGAAGATCAATCCACTGTTGAAGTTGTTGTTTTATTCGCTGCTCGGACACACCAAGAGCTCTCATTCCTCTGGCCTGGAATGAAAAAAGAAAGAAAATAGTGAAAACTGGGCTGTGTTTAAATTCCCAGTGTGACTATGTCTTCTGTAGCAAAAGTTATAGCCAGGAACAGAGAATGGATAATGCATAATATGCTACACTGAAATCAAAAACAGAAGAGGTCTACCAATTGTTCTACCAGTGTATTGCACCAGGCCACCAGACCACGTCCGCTGTATAACAGCAAAAATGATCATCAATTGATCAACGTGTTACTTCCTTTCACAGGTCATAGAAACAGAACGTGTGGCATGATGATTGGTTAATTACAGGGTACGGTCATGTTACAACTATCATAACTTGTATAGTCCTTCAAAATAAGATTATACCACTACTTCTTAATTAATACATAACAGAATATACTTCTGGACAAAAAAACTGGCCCAAGGCTATGAATAATTAATTATCCAGAAGGATTTAATATTCCAAGTGCTCAGCGATTATGCAAATCAATTCATCAGCATTTCAGGAAGACAAAATGTTTCATTATTATTTCACCATTTACTACAAGTTGATGAAATAAGGTTAAGCATTTCGATAATGAAATATTTTTCAAGCACAGTAATGTAAATTTGCACCAAAATATAAGAATCAAAATCAGTCTAAAATGCACAAAATAATATATATTAATTCCATTCAGGGCACGAATCGTATCCATTGTAACTGTATATTAGTTTTTATTCCCTAGTGACAAGACAAATTACAAAGGTTCTAAGATATTTATTAAACAAGAGGTTATCATTGGATAGACAGGCATTGTGGGAGTATCGAATTTAAAATAAGGATTTGAATTCATGTGTACTATAGAATTGGATGAAATGCATTTTAGGTTCTTGCAATTATGCATATAGATCAGGGGTCGGGAACCTTTTTTGCCAAGAGAGCCATAAAAGATACATATTTTCAATTGCATTTTCGTGCGAGCCATACGGAATTTTCATTCCCTAATCATGTCTTGAATTTTCACTCAAAAGTCAACACATACAGTGCCTCAAGATACATTTAATGTAATTTCTGATGCTGCAAGTTGTCGCTGATGGCCTTGAACGACTGCTCACATGCAACACATGTTGAAATCCACGATACTAATCGCCTTTTTTACTAAGCATCTTCGTATTGCTTATAATAATCTAAATATTACTAGGGTTACCATATTTTTGTGACTTCAAATCGGGACGCCTCGAAAGACAACGACCCCTTAGCTGTGATTTTATAACTTCACATTTTCCGATTTTACTACATAGGCCTACATTCCTACATTTAAAGCTGTCTCGGCTGTCTTTATTGACCATATTGTGATCGAAATTTCATGCGCATATTCTCTGTCAAAATATCGGGTTCAGTTCGAAAAATAGAAAGGAATTGACGTTAACGATACCGGTACAAATAATTCGAATTTAGACTAATTAGTATTGGTTTTACATGCGATATGTCTGCCATCAATGGGAATCAGTGGGAAACGAACGCATTCGCCTTCAGTAAGTAGGCTAGCGCTGCGCTACAAAGAAACAACAGTAACGAGAACATGTTTGTGTATTATGCTGGAAAAGCGGGACGGAATGCTTTTCGCTTCGTTTACCAACTTTAAATCGCTTGGTGATGTCACAAAATATGTTCCAGAATTATTTAGTTTTGTCGCAATGTCTATCTGGCACTTCTCTCACATAACATTATAACATAGCATGTTCTTAAACGTAATGGCTAATGCTATCCCACATTTAGCTATATATATATAGTTTGATATCTGGTAACAATAATTAGCTTATTCTTGGAATATCGAATTCTCTGGGAGCCATATGTCGTCACCAAAAGAGCCATATATGGCTCGCGAGCCATGGGTTCCCGACAACTGATATAGATAGTAAAAGTAATATTATTTAAAACAAGAGAGCGCAAAAATACAAGAACCGAAAGTCAAATGACTACATGGGCTGAATTTTATTTTAAAGAATTGTAACATGTCATGTGACAGTCTGCTTGTGAATTGCATAAACATGCTGAATCGAGGGTAATAAGATGAGCTTCGTAAGATTTAAAAGAGAAAATAAAAGCCATTTAAGAACTTCTTTAAGTACCGAAAATTTAAAATCCTTTAGTTCAATTATCAGCAAAGTGATATTTTTAAAAGTACATAAAAATATCTCAAGGTCAAGAAGCAACTCAAACCTCAAGTGTTAATTAGGGCTGGGCACTACGAATCGAATATTCAAATCGGTTCAGAGCAAAATTTCGAATCGCCGCCATTTTGCTTTTTCCCGCCAATGGTTAAGGTGAATTACCCAATTTTTTTATTATTGAAGCCCTATTTTTTCAATACAATTCTGACATGTGACTATTATGTGTAGTGAGTTATTAATAAATAAGTGTCTTTCTTCATGGTGTGTGAAGTTGTGAACGTTCCGCAATCTGTCTTAGTGATTTGTTATGTTTTCGGTAATACATTTGTTGACGACCAATTACAATAAAAAAGTAACATATAATCACATATCTCCCTTTGACTCCCAAGTATTCGAGATTCGATTCAAAAAAAATATTCGACTGATTCTGAAATCATCAGGTATTCCAAAATGCCCAGCCCTAGTGTTATTTTCAACAACAAATTGTAGCTTAACAATGTTATCAATAGTATAATTTACCGCTTGTATATGACAGTTATAAATATGATGAATTATAAAATATTGATCAGGAAACTAACTAACTTGACATGCTGTTTGTAATTCTTGTGCTGTCATGTTATCAATGCCTTCTCTTTGAATAAGAGTGTCATCAGCATGCAACCTATTCAACTTCATTTGCAATAAAAATCGAAGTAGATTGTTACTTCCCACAGCAGGTACTTGGATGAGCCTGAAAATTGAATGAATAATAAATAGATGATTCCATTATCAAATTCAGTCTTCCTTGAAATTAATTGAAAATATCCAAATGTTTGTTTATTGAAGCTCAAATTTTGTAGCCAAATGGATCAATATATCAAAATATATTTTTCTTGTATTCTGAAATTCAATTTTAGTGAGTCGAATACAAAAATGCATTATTTACTTAGTTTGAACGAAATAATATTTTTGAAGCCGAGGAAATCGCTTATAAAACAAAATAATAATTTGCAACTTTTACAAAGATCAAACAACTTGCATTTCAATTGTATCACTATTCCAATTTAGCGAAATCTTTCCATTTATATTTTTTTCCTATAGAATTTAAACCGACATCTTTTTTAAACAATTTTTGGTTCTGATTTTAGCAATAATATTTTGCAAAACTACTTCAATTAAAAGACTGGTCTCAACAACCTTTCAGTCAATTTCTCAAAAATGCCAATAATGAGTAAAATTCAGCAATATTTATATACTATCACACACAAAATCGTATTACCTGCACAATGCAACAAGTTGAGGTCTGGTCATGCTGTCCAACGTCAATTCATCTTCAAACAATTTAGCATGTTTCAAAATTTCTTCATTTGTTGGCTCTTCATCAGTAGTTCGAATTTTTTGAAAAAAAGTGGCAAAATCTTCTGTGGCCTGATTTTCTTTTGACATCTTTTTGCTTCGCATAGCAATATCTTCTACCGTATCTTGCATAAACTTGGCCATTTGCAATTTAACAGACAGTTCTTTTCTTAATCGAGCTTCACGAGCTGTTTTATCCTCAAAAGTAGAAGGAAGAAGTCTTGGGAAGAGGCTGACCACCACTGGCAATGCAAATTCAGCAAACGGGATAATTATGAAAACACTAAAAGGAGCAAGCCGAAATATATCTGATACCGCTCTTTTGAATTGATTTCGTTCTCGCCGAACTACTGGTTTTCCGTTCAATATTTTCCACAGTGTTTTCCATGCAATTCTAATGTCCAATCCAAGAAGTCGAAAACCATGATAATAATGTTTCAACTCCGCTACAAATCTATCCCATAACGGTTTCTTTGGGGGAGTGGCTACTGAGCTAGATGTGGTTTCTGTCGCTGTAGGTTTTTTATCAGAAGAAAGATTTTTGTCCGCTTCAGTCTTTTTCAATTTAGCCTTCAATGTATCTTCTACTTTTGATTTATCAAAATTAACACTTGCAGCATGGATATTTCTTGAGATTGTGTGGTGTAGACCAATATTAGAATGGTGCCTCAAAAGGATGGGATAGGAAGAAGATATAGAGTCAACTTTGCATCTGTGGTTAGATGATGAAAATATATAAGAAGTGCAATCAGGTCTTCTCCTGCTGTAACTGAATGGATGTATCGAAAACCATCCCGATGCAGAATGTGTTGAATATTGGTGACATTGTTTAGGAATTCCATACAAGAACTGAACTTTTCTTTTATTGTTTAAAGTCAGTGAATAAATTCTTTGTAATTCTTTAGTGCCATGACGTAAATGAGACATGTTTTATCCAGTTGTTTCAGATGTTATAATAACGCACAGTGTCACAATATATTAGCATGATTCCTATAAGCGCTTGTTCTTAACTAATTTTAACTGAGTTGATAAATTAAAATTTTTATGCTAAAATATATTTCACTTATTTATTCAAATTAATGTAAAATAATACAGATAACAGTGCATTGCACAGCCAGACAGATTTTGACAAATTTTCCAAGGTGATTTTGGCCCAAACAATAAAATTTTGGTGGCCGATAAAAAAGGAAATTGTTTACATACCTGTCAAATAAAATAATTGTTCAGTATATGACAACATATATTTGTAGATAACAATCAAGAAGGTTAATTTCACATGAAGTAAAACTAATCATAATAGCCTATAAAAAACTTGGGTCAGTAACAGTAGGTCAAATAACAATAAGGTCCATTCCCAGTGCAGCAGTGCAGTGATGATTCAAAATCCCTTGCAATTTATAATAAGCCTTTGAAGTAGTTTTAAAATATTCATTAACATATAACTCTAACGTTATCAATTATTTTATGATGATGCCTACTTCTGTATTCGCGTTGTTGATAGAATAATAGAACCCCAAATCAACATTATCCTGTTGGCCAACGGAAAGCTTGGTTCTTCTTAATAATTTAATATTTATTATAGAGTGGTCAAATTTACTGATTTAATCAACAATTTAGATTATCGGCCATAGCCCACATCCATAATAGACTATATAACACCAATCAAGTTGTGTTATTCTGGTATTAAGCCTATTATGTTAGTAATATTACTTAGTGCAATACCGGTATACCGTACCTGCTGTGACGACCTTGACCTATGATTAACAATGTTATGCATGGCGATGATTAAATATCACCGTGCTACTACTGCTGCCGTATTATACAGGCAACATTGGTTAAATGAAAAAGGGCGCCTCAGACGAATTCAGGTAGGTACAGCGATAATTTGTAATGTGAGAAGCTTTTCACGGCCGGACAGCAAACCTGATGCTAAAGGTCAAACGCGATGACACATGACATCGCGTGGTGGCGTGTCTTGTTATTAATGGCGTGATTCAAATGGCACTGCCACTTGCGTTTCTCATCTAGAATCGTTGACGTTGAATACAAACGTATGCGGTAGAACTGGGAGTTACGGTAGTTGTTGAAGTTTGATGAAGCTTGAATACAAACATGAAACACTCTATTGCAATGGTTTGTGATTTTTTCTATCCTAATGTGGGAGGAGTGGAAAGTCATATATATCAACTGTCGCAATGCCTTATTGCAAGAGGACATAAAGTAATTATTATCACTCATTCTTATGGCAATAGAAAGGGAATACGTTACTTCACAAATTATCTTAAAGTTTATTATCTTCCATTTGTGGTCATGTATAACCAATGTATTTTACCTACATATTTTGCAACTATTCCCTTGATTCGAAGTGTTTTGTTACACGAGAGAATAACCATTTTACATGGACACTCTGCTTTTTCTGCATTAGCTATCGAAGCTATTCACCATGCACAAACATTGAGAATTAGGACTGTGTTCACAGATCACTCCCTCTTCGGTTTTGCTGATGGATCCTCCATTATCACAAATAAACTTTTAGAAATAACACTGACATACACAAATCATGTAATATGCGTCTCTCACACAAGCAAAGAAAATACTGTGTTACGTGCCGATATTGAGCCAAAAAAAGTATATGTTATTCCAAATGCTGTTGATGCAACAAAATTTACTCCAGCAACTGAGAATCAAGTCAAAGACAGGATAAGGATTGTGGTCATAAGTCGACTCGTGTATAGAAAAGGAATGGACCTCCTTGCCTCATTAATACCAATATTATGTTCTCGGCACAAAGATATTGATTTTGTAATTGGTGGCGATGGTCCCAAGCGTCTTCTTCTTGAGGAAACGAGAGAAAAATTCCAGCTGCATGAAAGATTAAAGTTTTTAGGTGCTGTTCCTCATACAGATGTGAGAGATGTGCTGACAACAGGGCATATTTTTCTAAACACATCCTTAACTGAAGCATTTTGTATAGCAATAATAGAAGCTGCATGTTGTGGATTGCAGGTTGTGAGCACGAAAGTTGGAGGAGTACCAGAAGTACTTCCTCACGATATGATAATTTTGAGAGAACCATCAGTATCTCATCTTATAGATGGTTTAGAAGTCGCAATTTTAAAACATCGAGAAGGAACTGAAATGGATCCTTATGAAATGTATAATCGAACATCGGTTTTATATACATGGCCCAAAGTTGCTGAAAGAACAGAAAAGGTTTATGATTCAATGGCAGAACAACCCTTACTTCCTCATCATGAACGATTATTACTGTTTAAAAAATGTGGTCCTGTCGTAGGAAGATGTTTTGTTGTAGTAGGATATGTTTCACTACTCATTTGTTGGCTTTTGGAATGGATGTTTCCTATCAATATAAAAACGACCCGAAACGTCTCAGATAATTTAAATAAAAAGTCATCAATGATGAATTAGTTTATATATCTGTTGTGATTTTGTTTTCCAAATTTTAATGTTTTTATTTATTTTTCTAAATTAAAAATCTCTTATTTTGACATCACAGTATGCTTTTGTGAATAGTTAAAGTTGCTCTCGCTTGATTTAATGATTCATTATATTCACTTTATAAGCAGTTCCTAATTGACTTTAAAATGGCAAGTCTGTATAAACTTGAAAATGGCAGCTGGTCCGATTTAACATATAGAGCAATGTGCATCATTATTAGGGACTGGATGTTTTTTGTTTTGTCAGTTTAATCCATACTTATCTTCTTGTGGCAAACTTCTTTGAATTGACCGGAACAGAATTGAATATCAATGTCAACAATGAGGTTTGGTTTCTGTATCAGGAGGTTTTCATCCAAAGTATTAGTAAATTGGGCACTCCAGAAGTGTGTGTACCAATATGGAGATAACTGATTTTGTTCGCCTACTTTACATCAAGTTGTGTAAATGGACTTGGCTAACGCAGACAGTCCCGAACTCGTAATAGGACTAAAATGAGGAAAATCGGGATAAAATTATGGCCTAACCCTAACCTGGTACACACACTATGGCAGTACTGTAAATTGTTAGTCCCCTGAGAAGCAGCATCATTGATATATAATGGTTGAGCTGTATAATTTGTCAATTCATTCCCCTGCTTGATAATTTTATTGAAAACATGAACTTGCATTGCTTCACATCCCAGCCTTACTCTATATCTATTACTACCAAGATTGGTTGAATTTTGAAAATACAACATTTATTTGAATATGTCTACATAACAATTATCAGCAATATTTGACCTGTGCGTCGTTGACACTGAGTTTAATATTCAAATATACCTGTTCTTACACACTTATTGACTATTCATTCCGCATGCATGAAAATATATCGTGATCTCAAACAACTACACCACAGTAACCTATCTCAATTTGTTCTTTTTCATCTTTTACAACATAGAAATGGAACAAAAAAACAAAGTAAAAACATGCAATTGCACAAATCGTCTGCACAGCGAATAAGTATGTACCTTTCAAATTCAGTACTAGTATATGGTTATACCACATCGGATACTAAAAGTGCCAATAATTTCTGTTAACAAATAAGTACGAACACATCCAATCAACCAAAAATACATTTACGAATATAAAAACATTTACATTTGTTCAGGCTGTGAGAATAAAACAAACTATTTGATAAACACAAAACTCAATGTTCAAGATGTCAAGACCATTCTCGGCCATCCTGAAATTTTGATGAGTGAAGCTATAAACTTTTGGAATAATTAATCAGATTCAGAAGGCCTTTCTCATTTACTGTCAGAAGGCTCTTGCGTGTTGAGGGTTGTGGTTTATTGTCTTTCTCATGCTGTAGTTCACAGTTTCATTATTTTTGAATGATGTTCACCCCTTCGAGCATATACACAATGATGCCATCTACAAATAATGTTTGTCTCTGACAGTATTATGATTTTATCAGTAAAATTGTTCAAAGATATACACTATGACCATGGTGTTATGGAAAGTTGGGATCAACAACAAATATTCTATATGAGAATCCTCACATTAAATCAACATTGATCAGACATTAATATCACATGAATGGACCTGGCACTTAATATAAACAAAATATAAAAATTATGTACAAGTAGGTAAGCAACATTGAAGTAAATATTTTAAATATGTATTCTCAAGGTAGGATTAACAGCAAGACACAAATTAGTTTGATGAAGTGTCTGGCCTTGTTAAAATGATTTTGGCTAATCAGATTAAAATAGCCTAATTCACAGTTTTATCTAAAACAACATGAGTTTTCATGGTAAATTTGAGAAATAAAAAAGAAACCATATGAGGTGAAGAATAGGGGTTTTCCAAGGCTGGTAAAGGTACCAAAATGAACTTGGTATCTGAAGAAGGTTAACCCATTTCCATATGTGAGAATATACCCAGATATGGACTAGTAAGAGAATTTTTTTTATTCTAATATGATCAAGCCATCTTATCAGCTTCCCCAGGATGAATAGGAATATTCTATCCTAGAATACCATGCTTTATAAAAATAACACACAAAAATATAAATAAAACATTTAACTAACAAAATTCGTTTCAAACTGACACAAAGAAAGGTAAGAAAGCATGTGCATAAAATACTTTGATCTCGGTATTCATGGTACATAAAGAATCATAAGATGAGGAGAGATTCTTTTGAGTCGAAATATCCAAAGGTGAATGTATGTCTTTTATTAAAATCTACCCTATCTGGTATGCAAGCGCTTGCTGGAAGAATGTCACACATCCCGGCTATGAGCTGAATCGATTCATTGGATGTATGAATATACTTGATATATGTAGAACCAGAACCAGTTGGCTCAGAAAGATAAATAATCTCATAATTTGTTGTCATGAAAGATTCTCACTTCAGCTTTTGTTATAGCGAAAGGTAGAATTAAGATATGCACAAAAATGAATACATTTTGAATAATACAAAAGACTGACACTTTGAACAAATTAAAAAAAAAACACAATTTGTTAATTTTTTTTATCCCGTGTGCCATACAAAACAAACCCGTAGAATAACATTGAAAAAACTAACAGAATTGAAGAAAAACTTAAACATTGATAATCTCTCAAAAAATTGTGCCTTGAAGAATTTAGTCCTGAGTTGATATCCATCATCATCCATAGTATGTAATGTAAAAATACATGTTCCAATATATCAATAAACAAAATTTTTCGCCAAATGATATGATCCCTACAAATGGTATACTTGTGATACTTTGATGCAACATGGTTATTTTTGAATTCCCCGTCAAACTTCCTCCATTTCCATTGTAGATGCCGAAGGCTGATTATCGTCTGGAGGAGACTCTTTTCTCGGATGTTTTTCTTTAACTGAGCCACCAGAGGATCCCAATTTTTCTTCATCTATATCATACAAATATATAGTCTTTTTTTAATAGTTTGTAAAATATGGAGTTTATAACATTGCACATGGAAATTTATTTGAGTTTGGATGGAATTCAAGTAAAATGTTAAAGCTGATGAGAATTTAAGGATTGGTGCATTGTTCTAAATGTTAGGAAATATAAATGAGGATTTCTCGTCCTCATGAGATAGTTTAAATCAACGTGTTCAGTTACGTGTTCTTCTGTCATCAATGCCCATAAATCTCTATTGATTTATTGGTGAACCTGAACCCTAATCTGATCTGGACTGGTAACAAGGCTAGAGGCTTGTAGTTCACCATACAATTAGGCATATGTTGATTTCTTCCTCGCAATAAATATGAAAAAACACAAATTATACAAAATATAATAAACAATGTTAGAATACTGAGAATAGCTATATCTCTTAATTCACTTTGCAAATTAGCTATTTCAAATGCCACACAAGACAGTTAGGACCATGTAATATAAATTGTATTTGCAGTTTAGTGGATAAATACCTCTATCATACAACAACTTGAGTTCTAAATATTTCTGTCTCTCCATTTGTTGACTGAGATCTCTTGGTACATCTGGTATGATCAAATCAATCAGAAGCTTGAGACCAAAAACAGCATGCTGCATGGGTAAAAGGAAACTGTTAACAATTTCTAATTGGAACTAGTGTGACTTTACACATAGAGTTGCGAACCAAGTATGAATGCAGGTTTAAAACTCTTCAAATCTGATTGAAGTACTAAAGTTGAATTCCCGGTTCCAAAGTTTGTTAATTTCGAGACAACAAAAATATTTTGGTGAAGGTGATTTTCAAAATATAGTCGATGCTGATTTCAAACATGTGTTCCATAAAATTCTGAAAACGGGTGATAATGAAATTCCACATCTTTCAACTCATTTTGTAGGGCGAAAAGTAGGGCAGATCAACGAACAAAATTGAATGAAAAAGCACTACAATATATCACCTCAAACACCACTAGAAGAGTGATTTTTCCTGCAAATACATGCCAGAATGAAACTATTGGTTGTGTTGGAAGAGATGGATCTGATGCCCTGAACCTGAAATAAAAAGAGAGATGCAAAGATAATATCATTTCCCTGATCTCTATAAAGGTACAAAATAAATTAAAAAACCCAAGACAATCAGAAAGAAAAATTCAGGAAAACTGAAAGAATTTCAAATGTGGTTCAAAACATCTGACATAAAAGTTGAGAAAAAGAAGGTGTGGCATAGAATGAAAGTAAAAAACAAGACATTTCCCATTCTTTTGACAATACACGATCAGTAAAAAACATGATGGTAACAACACGATGATAATAAATTAAAATAAGCATGGATTCCTTTGATGTTATAAAGTTAACAATCACTGTCCACCATATGTTTTGGTGAGTCAGCACATAAAATATAACAATAATCTTACCAACACTTGTCAGGAATTCCTGGAAGTGAAGTGTTATAAGGTGGATGATTACCACGATCTATTTCTGAAACTGCTATATCCATCAATGTTGCATTCACATAACCAGTCATGCAACTGAGAAAAATTGATAGAGTGTTAAGCATTGTTATGATAATTTGGTTCCAATAAGCATTTACAAATCATTCATCGACTACATTTTGCTAGGGGCCTTAATGTGCCTTAGGACATATCAAAGATATTTTTTATGGATTGAGAAGAATCAATCGAAATACTTGTGCTGCTATAACAATGCTGATAACCATGTGCATAAGACACTGGTTTGAAGCTTGTGGAAGTAGTCATACGACTGACTTTGGCTTCCTAAACCAATTGAGCTTATCCATTGATACAATTTCAGATCACTAACTAATCTCGTACACATTCCGGACAGCTGGCAATGTGAAGCATTGTGCTGAGCATTAGAATTATGCTCACCAGCGCACCTCTGATCACCCAGTGTGGGTTTGCAGGTTTGAATCTTGTGGGGGATAAATATGTGCAAGAAGATTGCTGGACTACTCACGCTTTAGGGTGGTTCACGTAAACCAGTGTTCGGTTACGACTTCCTCCACCACCAAGGCCATGCATTTGACAGAAATAATTAGATAACTAGTTCTATACCCGACATGGAATGGGGACGAGAGGCCTTGGCTCGCCATATGATCAAGCCCATGATTAAACCAATTGTCGGCTTTTCTTTTACCCAGCATAAATATGCAAATCCTATTCTTGAAAGCATCAATCTTCTTCTTTTCTTGAGCAATGCATAACATCCTCATCTATAACTAGATATGTTTTGTTCGGTGGAAAATGAAAATAAACAAATATATTTACTTACTACATATTTGAAATGTCTTCCACTCCAATGCAAGGACTGTATAAAAATCTATAAACCAGGCGTGGAACAAATTCTGATGTCAGAGCTACTACTAAACCATTTGTTATAACAGCAAGTGTACTGAGCCCTTTCAAAATTGGAAACCACATACCTAAAACAAATTGTATAAGATAATAAAAATATTACTGTAAGATTGTTAAGTATAGAAAAATGAAATGTTCAATAGATCCAACAGCTGAAGAAATTTTAAATTATTCATAGGCTGTTCGCAAACCATTTTTCCAACAAAGCTCTATATAAACTACCACTTAATTGAGTAGATACTAACACTCAAGATTTGATTTATTTCAAATAGCCTACTGAGTTTTTGATATATGGTGATACACTTTTTACTTGATATCTAAATTCCTGAAATGGTTAGATCAGAATGCAATACGCTGTCACTCAATTCTAGAGAATCAATTTTTCGAGGTGTAACAAATTGGGCAATCTATGTAAAAAAAAGGACATTCCAAACCTCCATGGGTAACTATGAGCTGCTGCTTATACCAAGACTTGTTCAGTACGAAGGAATTAAAATATGCTTAAAACACTGAAAATCTGTCATCATCAAATTGAATTGTTTGATAAAGTATTGTGAACTCACCAATATTTTCACATCTTCTGGCAGGAAGTCTCCGGATTTGTGTGGTAAACTTATAAGCATCCAATCTTATTTCAATAACATTGTTGAGAAGAGCAAATAACGGAGCCAGAGGAAAAGATGCAACAAATAAAGTCACAAATCCAAATTGAATGACTGAAAACAGTTCGAAAATATATGTTGAGACTCAGTTAGAATAATATTTAAAATTATGAATACTCAGAATGCAATTTAGTACGGTGTTAAGGCTTCAAAATCTGGATTCCAACAAATTTAACTGTAACGATAAGAATAAAGTTTAAAACAATCCTAATGAAAATCAAATTGAAAAAGGAAATTATTAGTACTTTCTTTGTAAAAAATGCATTATAGTACTAGAGCCCGACCGATATATCGGGCCGATATTGCGTGTTAGCCGATATATCATATCGGCCGTGAACCGACGATATATCTCGGCCGTACTCGGCAAGCACCGTGCTGCGTGCTGCAACGGCTCTCATCCCTGCGTAACTGGTTTCCCAAAATTTCTCTCGCTTTCATTTTGCGTTAAAAAGGTGTCTCTCCTATTTCCCGGCGTCTCATAATTAGCCTTTTCATGCATGATCATAACTGAAAAGTTATTATCCGGAGTAACAGTGACGTTTTATAAAGTGACGTTTTTGAGAGAGTGCACAATAAGAAAAAGGCAAATTCAATATCAACAATAATCGGTGGTTTTATAAATATAATCGATATGAAGCTGGTGAGTTAGTAATCACAGAAACAGGGTACAAGTAGCTCAAAGCAATAATGTCAGTTCCGCATTTATGACCTAACAGTTTTATCTATATTGGTGGTTGTTTATCATTTTGCTGAGAATTACAAAAAAAAAAAATAATCCATTATTATTAAATAAATAAGGGAATTTATCATTATCACGATTCACTTTCAAATATATCAATTTATATTTTCCAATACCCTTAACATATGCACATAGTTATATTTAAAAACGTCAGATTAACAATTCTTGATATTGAAGTAGCAGGAAAAGTTACAGAATAACATTTGTTCAAGCATTAACTGGAGTTGGTTATATTTTACTGCAATGATAATAAATATAAAAATGAAACTACAGACTCATGAGGTACATCATAAAAGCCCATTTTGTGGCTCAAAATATGATTTATATTAATATCGGCATAGTTGGCCAATATATCGATATCGATATCGGCGTCAAAAAGTGATATCGGTCGAGCTCTAATTAGTAACGGTAATAATTTACTTGCACATTGAATTTGAACATACCCATTTCTAAATACTCAGAAAACAAATATCTTCGGCCTGGATCTTCTAGTAGAAAATCTCTGTATAATGCAGATTCATGAAGATCTTTATATAAGTCCACTTTATCTTTTTCTTCTGTAATATATATATGATAAATATATGATTTCTTATTTAACAATTCAGTGATATGCTTGTTACTTTTCATTTATGGATATTAAAAATAAAGGCACAAATATAATATTGTGAACTATAGGAGCTAACAAATTAATTTATAAAGCATACCCTTCCTGAAGAAAGAACGTTTTGCCCACCAGTTCTTCACAAGTCTGAAAATAAAATGTCATCAATCATGAAATCAAAACTTCAATATCTACTTTACAAATATTTCAGACAATTTAATTTTATGCAAAATGCAAATACGAAGTTTGTAAATTCGATAAATGAACTGGAATGTAAATTCACTACATAAACTTAAAATGATGGCGCGGCGGTGTGGCTCAACGAGCTGAACGTTAGGAATACGCTCGCCAACGCGCTTCTAATTACTCTGCGTGGGTTCGCAGGTTCGAATCCCATGCGGGAATGGTTATGTGCGAGAGGATTGCTGGACTCCTCGCCGTCGTTGGGTGGTTCACGTAACCGCTGGTCGGTTACGGCTTCCTCCACCACCAAGTCCATGCTTCCGAAAACAAACAATATAACTAATCCCATACCCGACTTGGAATGGTAACCGGACGAGAGGCCGTGGTTCGCCATATGAATAAGCCGTCTTATCGCCTTTCCTCTCCCCCGGGATAAATATGTAAATCCTATCCTATCCTATGATAAATAGATCAATTAATATGAAAGTATTACAATGACAAGCAATTGACAATTACACATAACAAATCAATAAACTGTATCGTATACCTAAGAATCTAATATTTTCCACTTTCAAACAGTATAAGATTATTTTCCTCTCTATTACCAGCATAATAGACGATAAAATAAGTGATAAAAACAAAATAAATAAAACTGATTGCAGAATCGGGATACCAAATAAAACCTTGAGAAAAGTTTAAAACATACTTAGATTGAAAGGTGTTGTCAAAAGAAGTGGTAAGTGTTTGCTCACTCAAAAGTATCAAATTAATTGAAGCACACACGCACACATGATCACAGAGACATAATAAAATTAGAAGATAAACACTGAGAAATTTATTTATAATCAGTTCATGTCAGTGATAATTGAATTAAGTTCAATGATATCAAGAGAAGGGTTTCTGGAACTGGGCCTTCAGACCGCAAAGAAGTGTTCCCCTGGGGGCCACCAGAGAAGGCCATCAATATTTGTCATTCGAGACCACCACATTCATTTAAATTTAATTGACATTGATTTGGTTAATTCTTTGACCCTAATGCACTATTACTTTTGTTGTTTGTTGGCTTTTTATTGCTTAAACGTACATGGTGCATAAAAAGACTGATGGAGACTAAGTATTTTATAGAAGAGCAGGGTACCTCAAGCATTGAGAGTTATTGGAAGGAGTGCCATAGATCATGTACTTTAAGAACCACTAATCTAAAGTATCCACGCATCTAGTAACACATTTTTTCACCAGATCTCCTCAAACATGTTTTATAGTGTCATGTGAAATAATATGCAGTGTACTATCCCCAATTGACTATGCAGATGCATTTATGTGAGGTTTTGTTTGCTCTCCTGATTCTATAATCACTTTTTATTTCTTTGTTTTCATAATTTTTTTAATTTATTATCTGTTATGCTGATTATAGAGTCAAAATAAATTTATATTTATCCTCATTTATGAGTTCAACAACAAAAAACTTGGGCAAAACAACAGGATAGATATTGAATAGCAACATGATATTTTAGTACTTACGGCAAGATAATTTCTTTTGTATTGTTGAAGGCTTGTTTCAATACCATGATGATACCAAGCTGAATGCAGAGTTCAATCAAACAACCACTAGGATCACACTGGTAAAAAACAAAAAAGTTTGTTTTCAAAAGTTTTCATCAATCTGCTGAAACTGTTATTCATTTAGTCAAAAACGAGCAATTAAGAGGTTTTTTATGGCAAGAGTACAAACTCCACAACCATGGCTTTTCCCAGGATTTAATAAATTTGATAGACTATACCATATTAGAAGCGGAAAACCACAAATCCTTATTATGGATATTTATATCTTAAATTGTTGTTATTCATTTGATAAAAACATCATTTCTACAATCTTCTTCAAAATTTAAACTTACCTCTTCTGATCTATAACCAAGTAGTCTCCGGTAGTCATATGGAGTTCCATTGAATTTACCTTTGAAAAATGCAATATAAACAATTGATGAATAATAGTTGACTGCTTGAAAAAGAAACATCTTCAGAGTGAAAGAATCTTCAAAATCTGTAGCTGTTCTTGGAGCCTCTGAAAAAAAAATGTAGTTGAAAAAATAAAAAATAAAAGAGTGAAATTTATTCTGATAAATGTTTGTTTCTGTATTATGATTCTGTTGTGAACTGTATAAAATTCCTGATATATTTATGTTGATGCCAGTATATTCACCAATCATAATAATAGCTAAATTGTGAAGCCAACAAGCTTGTTTAATAACATAAATACAGCATTATTTGATTTTTTAGCTAATAAAAACACAGCTGTTCAAAGTGAACTGTGTTCCGATGTCATTCTCAAGCAAAATAATTGAGAATTATTAATAAAGAATATTGCAAGATAAGGTAAAGGAAGTCAATGTCATATTTATCATGTACAAATATTATATACTTTTCCCAATGCAAATGTTAACAATAGAGATTTTAAAATTCCACTCGACTATGAGAAAGGATTCATAAACAGTTGTCATTTAGTTATTCTATTGAAAAAATCATATTGATTTTGATCACATGGGACTAAGGCAAAAGCAAGTGACTTCATTGAGAAACTTAATCCCAGGCCACATGAATTAAGTTCAAATTGGCATGGAGAATATTTCATAGCAAAAATATAGGTAACTGGTTGTCGTAAGAGTATAGATTTATAAAGAGAGAAAATATGAGTGAAAAGAGAGTAGGAGAATGCTCCTATTAGAATACCATTTTCGATTTCACTCGAATAGTAATACTTTAGTCTCTATTTTATTTTGATATGATAGTCTGAAACATGTTGATTTTCTATTAGCAGAAAAATTAATTTTTCAAATGTAAGGCCTATTTAGAAATATTGAAAACTTAGATGGAATCATTATCAATTTTGCTATTGAAAACTTGACTAATATGCTCAAAAGATGCACCAAAGATACATTTAGTACAAATGAGTGAAAAAGTGAGAATTTATTTTCATGCGTAAGTCTACTAAAACTAAACCCACTACACAATAGATAATGTTTATGTAGTGAAAACCTTTGACAATATGAAGGTGATTCTATTTGAAAAGATAGACAGACGTACATTGTAACATGACACTAGTGAAAACATACAGAAATCAATGGATTGTTGTCATCAAGACAAAGTTGAATACACTTTCCAGAAACCAATATACCTATCAATCATCAGATTGAACGAAATGATTGATGAAGTATAGTTATCCGAGAGTGGGTCGTGCTTGGAATATTCCGGAGAATAGTTGTACTTAAAGGTGATTTAAGTGGAATATGACATAGATTCCAACTCAATTGGTAAAATCAAAAATAAAATTTCTTGAAGAAAATTACTATTTAAAACGATATTAAACTGTTTAATTGATAATAACATTTATATTTGAAATTATTATTTGCTTGTTGCAATATGAAATGATCCAAAACATTTATAATGGGGTTGATCTAAAGAAAAATTGACAATATCAAACGACATGAGTGCTGCTAGATTCCCATAATTTCATTTAAGCTATGATTTATTAAATGAACTCTAGTAACATTTGACACAATCAAACACTCGAAAACAAGTTTTCTGATAACATAATGATTGACGCAAAACAAATTTTAGAATGAGAGAGACTGACAATGATATATTTGTAGAACAATGGGCGATGATGTAAATAAATTCTATATAAAGAAGTCAAACAATTACAAAGATATCTTGTTTCCCAAATGAAAAACATATGTAGGAATGAAGAACTACTGGAACTCATTCTAGCATTAGTATAGAGAGCGTGCAAGGTGGTTTTTGTAGACAAGATGTTATTATGAGTTACATGAGATAATATACAATTTATTATTTTTAAAAATCTGTTTTGGATATATTTCCTTCCTAGGTTTGCCAAAAATGTATTACAATATTTAGTATGACCACTTCTCTCAGTGGAATAAATCAAAGCAACATCAAATAAGTAGTTTGTCAACAATTTCCAAGTCTCGTTTTTGTGAACCGACTGGTCTAAATTCACAATATATGTCTTACTTATATGTCACTATTTTAATCATTCAGGCACTTAATATTGCCGATGTGAATTGATCACTAAAGTTTCAAATTTTGGTAGAATATTATTCAGTTATAACTTTTGTCAAATGAACAACTGTTTATCAAGACAGTAAAAGTAAGGTCTTAATTTTAATAAATATTACTCCAACATAAGAGACGAGACATTCTTGCGAAAGAGCAAAATGGAGGTCACCGAAAATCCTCATCATTTGGATCCATATGAAATACATCAAGAGAACATGCAGAGACTGAAAGTTTTGACAACTGTGAGTAACTCAAGTCGCTCAGCTCCGAATTCTCCCATGCTAAGAAGAGCAACAGCAAATGACAAACTGGAAGGTTAGTATTTCACTGTATCAATTTGATCAATAGTGGTTACATTAGAATAATGTATTTAAAAGAAAACTGATTAAGAAAACAAATAAATAAAATTTAAGAAAGAGAACATTTATATTTTAGCAAAAACAAGTAGGCTACACTATTTCAAGCAAATATTTTCTGCCGAAACCACTTTCAAAAAATGGTGAGATCCTGGTATGGATATTTGAATGAAAAATTTTGTCATCCAATATAGGAAAAAAAAGCAATCTTCTCTCACCAATGCTACCTCGTAAAAATGCACAAATCTCAGAAGAGAGCAGATCAAGAAGTTTGACCCATCTTTCAAAAAGTGATGGAACAAGAAGTAGAAGTATTTCACCAAGGTAAATACAACATTTTTTTTTAATTAATTTTCTATTTATATTATCAGTGATACAAGTAGTCATAAAAGCCATATTATAGTTTTCACAGTAGTGTTTGCACTCAATGTTAGTATCTATGAGCTTGTCGATTAACTTAAAAAAAATTTTGTACAACCAACTTGCCAAGTTACTTTTTATTCAAACTTCATAATGATGTCAATTCTTTTATATATTGAGTGAAAAGTAGATTTTCGAAAGTCGTTTTTGTTAATATAAACATTATTATTTAAACAATGATAAAACATTTCTTCAGTCCGAAGAATTTATCACCGAATGAATCACCGATAGGCTCTCCAATGACTGTCAGTGATCGAATCATTAGAACACATTTCCTCAGCAATACAACTGGAAAACCGGGAAGTTACTTACTGAAAAAATCTGATGATATTGTCAAACAGAAGGTGTAATAACTTTCAATATTTAAAATCAACATTAAACACATGAAGAACTAGAACTATTTTCATTGTTAGCACAGGATTCGGCAATATTCAGTTGATTTAACTTTATTAATATTTTGTTCAGGAAAGCCCAACTGGCTCTCCACAAATGCTGGCAAGTCCCAGTTTAGAAAGAAGATATTTGAGTCCAAACATTCCCAGAAAATTACCTCCATTAAACAATGAAGGTTCAAACAAGCTCTCAATCCAATTAAAACCTCCAGCAACAATTGTAATTTCCCCAGCAACTGAGGAGTCCAACAATATGATCGCAAATCAAAACATAAAGGATGTTGAGCAAGTGCAAACAACAACAATTTCAAAGAAAGAGAACAAAAAATCAGCATTGGCTGCAAAGCAAAATGAAGATTTATCCAGTATAAAGGCAAATAGGCAAATTGCAAATGAAGATGACGGTGGTCCTTCACCCATTTCAGATATTCGCAAAAGGTATGGAGAGACTCTTTTAAAACCTAAAGTGACTAATGAGCCGACAGAAACTAAAAACATACCCAGTACTAAAGCCAAAATATTAAAGAAAAATGGCCCTCCAAAAAATATCAACGATTCAAAAACAAAAGAAGGTGAATCCAAACAAAGAAAACATCGCTATATTAAATACGGCAATACAAACAAAAGTCCAGGTTTCTTATCCCCTCCCACTGAACCAAGAGGGAGCAAAGATCTATCAGCAGCAATGGAAAATATATACAAAGGAAGGGATAGAAGGGTCTTCGAAGATTTAGGTATGTAATATTATAAGTGATAATACAGAGCATTTTACCTGAGGTATGAACAGCATTTTATTGTAGACAATCGTTCTCGTTCAAAATTTTTCCGGAGGAAAAAATACAATAAGATGATTCAACTATATGATAGTCCGCAAGTACAAATCTGGCAATGGTACATCCAACCAATTGGTGGTTCTAAATGTCTACCCCACAGAACGTGGATGTAGCCGTTACCGACTAGCATTCTGTGACATATTGAAAATTATCCACTAAAAGATTCTAAATTGCAAACCCCTGAAATATAGATTGAAATTCCATGTCTCGCTTGTTTTGAGGCCTGGTACAATGCATTATATTTTAAGGCAGTTAGTGCCATATATTTCATAAATACACATTTAATGCAATTTTATGGGTTGTATATGTGAAATTTGATGACAAACCATACTATTTTTGCTTTGGTACAAAATATAGATGATATTTATTCGATTAACACTTTCAAATAAGTTTGGTTCATAATATTGCTGAGAGTAGTAGATTTAAAATGAATTTTATAATTGCAAATAAGTTGTGAGTACATTAATAAATAACAAAATTTTTAAAACCATTTCAGAACATCTGGAAGAAGTGAGTGTTGGAACAAGTGATGAAGATCATGGGGTAAGCATTCGAAGATCAATACGTCAAAATTATAACTTTGTAATAGAACCATTATTGCAGAATATTATCAAAGAACGAAACATTAATCCAATATCTACAAAAATCAAACTAAATGCAAATACTGAACGAAAAAAAATTGTCCTCCTTCAATATTCAATGTGGTGATCAATATTTATCAAAATAACAATAATATTACTTCTTTTAGGAACATTTATCTATATCTGCAGAAGAATTGAGAGAATCTTCAGCAGGGGTGAGTTTATTGAAAACTTTTGAGCTATAGAGACAAACTGTTAATCTGTTTTTTTTAAATAGTTATATTCGATATTAGAATAAATTTGCAAAAGCCCAGTATGGTGGAACTGAACAGAATTTACATTTTTATGTCGGTTGGTTTACTGTGAAACAAACAAAAGCTCAAAACTGGCTTGATTTATTTTGGTAACGAGGAACTGTATTCATGTGCCACTTGCCAAGCGTCCAACATTAATTCTATTAGGTACCTTTTACTTACATTACTTTGACTTGCCCAGCTATAAACACTGTTCATTTCTTTTTATATTGGTTCTTATATATCTTTTATTAAATGTTCAATTCGTTTTTATTGAGAATAAAATCTTCATTTGTACTTATGTTTCGTCTATAAATATCGAGTGGGAAGTAAACAAGGAGTTGCATTTCAATAAACAATATCCTGAGTACAAAGTTAAATACAAAATGTTTTTAAGGGTGTTCCACAAGTGTTCACAATGCCTCCAGTTTTCGACAATATACCCAAACAACTACAAGTTCGAGACTACAGCATACCAATGTCTCTGGAAGACATGGCACTTACAGAAGAAGAATGGGAAAACATGAAGCAATGTAGATATTTACGTGTAGGAGAAAATGCAGAAGAAGATGAAGAGGAAGAAGAACTTACATTTTCAGATGATGATGAAGAAAGTGAAGAAGAAGAGCAAATGATAAGTTAGACAGAAGATGTCCAAATATTTAATGAGACAATGAGACTTATTTTGCTCATATGTTACAGCATTAAACATTCAAAATTTCATGATTACCAAATCAATTTCTTTTGTAGTAGCTGATTGTTATTGTCAATTTCATTTGCAACTAAATAACAGTTGTACATCAGTCACAAACCTATTACTTTTCCTTTTTAAATATCGCATTACATTGATATTTTGTATATTATTTCAGTTTTTCATTTTGAAAAATAAAACAATTGCGATAAGTACCGGTATTACTTGAACAAGCATTACTCTTATGCATAATGATTCTTTACTTATTTGTCATAATTTATGCTTACATTTCATATTATATCCTTTATAAGAAATCACCAAGCAAAAAAAAATAAACACCTATTATCTTTGAACAACATTATGTTTGTTTTGATATTTGTCGATTGTTTCCTAATGAATGAAGACTAAATAGACTCAGAGTACTTGCGTCCTGACAAATATTATGATACCCAAGTAATGCTATTTGTTCAACCTACTTACCCATATTCGTCAAATATTCTGCGATTTTTTCATAAACCTAAAATCAGAAAAAGTTTCACATTAAATATATATGTCCATGGCAAACTAATGAAACATAATCCAAATGTTGACTCACAAAATTCAGAAGTGTAATGATAACAAAGTTGATGCATGTAGCAGAGATTGAAGTTATCAGACTTGAATTTTTTTTCACAACTCCGGATGATTGCTGAGGCAAGATGGCACCAACGATGATGCGATAAACAACGACACCAAATACCGCACCAAGAACAAGAGTGAGCTGAAAAATATGAATCTGAAGTATAATTCTTATACTTTATTTCCCATAAAACAATCCATTACTTAATACGTTCAAAAAGCAAAAATTGTCATTCTAAACCTCACCAGAACAAAAAATGCAGAACATGATCCAACTAATCTAGGAGCTCGTAAATAAGCAGGAAGGTATGGCTCAGCTTTTCCAGTTACTGGGTTGACTTTCTTTCTTTTACAAATTCCCTCATATTCAGGCCGAATTTGTTCCTGAAATAATTTCACATAGATATAGAATGCACCTAGCATTATTCGAATTCAGAGAGCAGCAAAATTAAAATTATCTCGTGTATCGGAAATAAGCACACTAATTACAGCAATTCACAATTAAGAATAAATACTGAGAAAAACTGGTATGCAAAAATGTGTACAGATATTATGCTTGTAGTATTATATTGTGCTTGAAATAGTTTCAAAATTCAATTAAAAAAAACAGCTTTGCAGATTTGGAAACTTTACAATCAAGTAAAATCATTAGAGGACCAGTGGTGAAAATCCATCTTGAACGAAAAAGATTATTATTAGTTCATCTGTTAATTTTATACAATCTCGAACTACTATTCTTCATCCATCATCTATTCGGATCGATTATCAACAATTTTTGGTAAAAACTAGATTGAAAAATAGGCCACATACCTCCTCCTCTTCGAAGTTTTCTAAATCCCATTTATACACAAGGTTAGCTCGTTTTCGCTTCCAAAATTCAAGGAAGAATGTTGCTGTTAAATGTAAGTAGTATGTCATTAAATCAGTATTCAATGCAACAATTTTGAAGACAATTACCTCGAAAGCAAATTTTGACTCTGAAAACAGTGCTATTAAAATGGATCACTATCAGCAATAGTTTCGTTCCAAGAGTCATCTCTACAACACACACAGTGAAAACATATTCATTGCTACAGATAATTATGGTTAATAGTACATTTATCATATTGACCCATAAACACAAGTTACGGTAAGTTCTTTATTAAAATTAAATTTGTGCTATGAATGATGTTATAAATGACCCACTGACAATATATAAGGAATTGAAAATCACAACTGAAATTTCTAATCAAATTCTATATGTGTTTGGAATAGAATGACTGAAATTTCATTTCTTACCCCACAGAGACATGATGAAAGCAAAGAAGAATGTAAGTTCATTGTCAAAAACTCTTGTAATTTTTGTATAGAGACAAGAATCACTCAACTTCCAGAATGGACAGCCGTCATCATCGCATCGAGGACACATTATGCGATTGGAAGAGCAAATCTCTATACTAGAATAGGAAATACAAACCAATAGTCATGTTAAGATTCATGCAAAACAGCCAAATATCTTAAGAAACAAATTATTTAGAATAGAATCATTCTATGATTTCTCTATGATAATTATAAATGAAAGTAATTGAAGCATCAGTGCTTACCTTGTAATGTCGGATTTTATCAATACAAGTCCATAAATACAAGCTAATATTCCAATAATAGCGACAGGAATTAACATTAGTGTATAAAAACCAAGCCATGCAAAATACATTCCAATTTTTTCACCAAAGTATTGCCTGAAAAGATGATAAAATATTTAGATGAAACAGTTTTTCATTTTAAGATTTTTTTTATATGTACCTTTATATAGAATTAATATACAAAAGACTCATCCTGCTAATTTCACTTATGGAAATTTCAAAATGCGCCACTAATTTAGTATTTTTGTCTGCTTCGATACTCTTATTAAAATTAGATATACTAAAAGATGATGATGATTTCTGACAAAAACTTCTAGTGTTGTTTCCTTTGGAAGGAGCAACCTTCTGTAAGCCTCGCCCCTCCACCAGTTGGTTGGCATAAAACAGTTGAATATCCAACGCACAGCATGACTGTTTGTGCGTGACTAAATACTGTCGTAATCTTATAGCAACCTGGGCACTTTACATCCATGAAATACGAGTTTGGTGATATCTAATTAGATATACGGTACTAAAATTAGACTCCAATTATATTTCATCAAAAATTGAAGTTTTCCACTTATGGTAATCTTTTTTGTAAATATTGGAAAATATTAAAATAACTGAGTATCTCCATATGGTACCTGAGCACTCTTGTCTCACAGACTATTAATTAACAAAGAGAAATTTATAATGATGTACCTGATTAATTCTAAAGGTTGTGTTGCATGCCACATTCCTGGTCTTGCCCATAACCAGTATAATGTCTGTCTCTTATTCAAAGAAATACCTGTCAGAAAAAGCGAACTTATGTCATATCACCAATATTGAGTGGACGAAATGTCACCTTTTTTTTATTAATTTTCCTTTTCAGTATGATTTGGAGACTATCTTCATAAGGCACTTTTATATAATCTTCCAAAACATGGCTTTGATCATACAATAACTTGCATCATAGAGATATTAAGATGTGGAATGACGGTAAATGTTAAAGTCCAATTTTTTAGGCCATAAGCAAAGTGCTAGGGTTGGAACCAATTGTTTTTTTCACTAATCAGGGTTTATTTTGCCAACAAAGTTAGAAAAGCACTGTAATTTTATGTTCTATTTAATGTTATAAATGTTATGAGCATTGTAACAAAATATTCCCTTTCCTACCACTTCTGACATTTGTCTTATTGAGATGCTCAGGTCTCCAGTCTCCTTCATGTAAAGGAAAATAACTCATGTAACATCCTTTATCAATCAGTCGATTTATTCCAACTTCAAGTTCAGTGTCCCCATATCTTGATCTATTCAATATGTTGAGTACCTACACAAAAATAACAGGAAATGTTAATTGTCAGTTGTTAATTGCACGAAAAAACTATACCAGATAAAATAGGTGAGGGTTTAATTCTAAAATATATTGATACCCTTATTTTTATTCAATTTTATTTTTTATTTTTCTGAAATACTATACTTTCAATATTTACACAGAGGATTGATAAATCAAATCTCTTGATATCAAAATATATTTTGAGCTGGATAAATAACTTTTTGCTTTAATATTGACATTGACAAAATAGCCAGCGTAGACAATGCCTCAACATTCCAGTACATATTTATTTCAGTTACAAACACAAACATGAACAATTCTGTGGCAATAATCTTTAAAAATGACAGGATGTCTTTGAAGATTATCAAATACAACTATAGTTTAACTGTGTCACAACAATTGAAGACAAATAATGAAATATACACTTATCTTACAATTCTCTGTCTCTCTGCAGTTGTGAAGAAGGTTTCTTTGTCTCTGATCATGAATCTAAGTGCAAGCAGTGCATAATTGGTTCAGCAGTTTAACAACAATTTAAATAATTGTATAAGTATTACCTAATAATAAAATATTATTTCTGTATGTAATATGCATGCATTCGATGTACTTCAATTTTAAATCTTTCCAGTATTCTTGCAAAAATAGAATTTGCAATTCTAATTTTGTCTAATACATAATAAATTATGATACATTGTATTTATTTATTTTTATTTGGTACCAGATCACACAGTATGCTTGATATTTAATTAATATTCAAAAAATAAATATAAAATGATGATTTTACTTTTCAAGTCTTGCCATATCAAATGGTGCGGTGAAAAATGCTTCATCATTACTATGGTCACTATATTTATAACCATATTTTCTTGGTCTTGGTAGAGCTGCAACTTTTCTCCAACAACTTTTAAATGGCTGTATAAATGTAGAAACAAATGATTTATATCTATAAGTTGTGATAATATTTTATATACGTATCGGTAGCATATTTATGATTAAGAATTTAAAAATAAAATTTGAATTTTTCAGACATAAACTTTAGATTGGATGTCAACTCAAATATTCGAATGATGAGTATGTTCCAAACATAGAAAAAGAACAGGAAATTTGATGAGTAACGTCTTTCTGTTCAAAAAAACTAACACTTTACTTACAGCAGACCAATCCATATCAGATGAATTTGTTATCAGATCATTATGTGCAATCGGTTTTGGCATTCTTGTCATCTCTGCAAATTTACATAACACTTCCCAAGGAGCATGCAGCTTTATGAAGGAAACATGCTCCTGAAAACAAAATATAAAAATGGGGTATTATACAAATATTTCTTTGAAAAAATTAAGCAGGCAGGTGTGTTCAGTAATTTTCTCATACAACTATCATTTTAAACATTGATTTAAAACATTAATCTGAACAACTAAGCAGTCCTACACATTGGAAATATACATTGCAACATATGTCACCTGCAGGGGAAGTGAGATTCAGAGTGACCCTCGCTTTCAGTGCTTCAGTCAATTTTGTGACAGCGCAAGGAAAGCTACTGGATTTGAAACAATCATAATATTTCAGTTTGATAAAAACAATAGGTTTATAAGCGAATGATGTCTCAAAAACTTTCATAATTTAATCTAAGTGTACAACACAATTTATAAAAATTAATTAACAAATCAAGTAGGCCTATTGAGAAAACAATTATCAAAATGTTCTACTCTTACTGATTTATCTTCAGATGATGAAGTTTGGTCCCCTGTAGATTCATATTCCAGCTCCAGTCCTTGATCACGTAATTGTTTCTCAAATGCAGCACGGTACCCATCATATTCATGTTCCGAATTATCATAGGCAAGTACATAGTCGACTCTTCTTCTTCCATCACGGAGGTATACTGGTTCCTAATGCATAAAGGTAAAAATGAATATTACCAATCCAAATGTAGAAAATGGAAATTCAACTAATTAAGTAATATCAGTAGGGCTGGGAATGGTTAACCGGTTAACCGATTTCAGATGATTAACGGTTACAATTTATTTTAACCGTTAACTGACATCTCAGGTACAAATCATCTTCATACCGTACAATTTCTTCGAATATGATTACGTTATTACAAATTTATCTCATGTGACATTTAATTCAAAAGAATATTACTAACTGTATGGGCAAGGACTCAATAAATGTGAAAAATAATGAAAGTACCAAGATTACTGATTATGGAAATTTGACTATGATGAATTCAGAATCAGTTTTCGGTCGATTTCGAAATATATTGTTCACGATTTCATTGCAAAATCGGATATTCGATGTCATACCACAAGTGCGCAGTTAATGCCGTTTTTATTTATATGATATATATCTCGAAGTAAAATTTGCACATCGAACACTGATAATTTGTCACATAAATGACGTTTAACAACGGAATCAGGTTTTCTAAAATACTTCCACACGCCCGAACCACGCTGCCTATCTATTACAGCAGAGCAATCATGAAACTATCTCAATTCATAAATAATTTTAATAAGCGATACCGGGGATAAGAACACGCGAAATTGCTTTATAAGCATTGTGACGTAACAAGCTGAAATTATAAATTATTACGTCAAACGTCACGCATCAGTTAACCGGTTAATTTTACCCGGTTAACGGTTAAAGTGTTTTCCCTGAAATTCCCAGCCCTAAATATCAGTAATAACAAGTGCTAATGAACCCTTACAAAAATATATGAATAAGAAATATTCAACATAGTAAACAAATCTGTGGATTTTTTGAATATTGGAGTGTAATTTCTCCTGAAATATGAATAATATAAACATCTAATCTAAGACAATCATTTTGTAAAATATGTTGAAAGTCAAAGATGGGGTATCAGAAAATCCAAATATTTGACTTTGACCAACCTACTGATTAAGATTCCTTACTTACTGATTGAGAAAGTGAATGACAGCTTATTGCAAATTAACAAGATAAAGCATAAATGACATTTGAATGGGGAAGAAAAACTAGATGGCATCTAAAACTGTACACTGGCAATATGCCATTTAGAACAATGACATGCAATGAATATATTTTAGTTTCAATAGACAATAAAACAGTTAATTTAGAAAACACAATGAATTTACACATAAACATCTCCATGCGATTTCAAACACACACCATATACCTCAGGAGAATATAATTTGGTCCCAACTTTGTGTGAACGAAACAAGCTAAGAAACCAAGCCATTGTGAAATGAAATGAGTACAAAAATGATCTAAGAGAGCATGTTTCAAGTGATACATTAAAATTAATAAAATTTCAAAGATGTAAAATTCTTAACCTTGGAACAAAATTCTTTTTGTGACTCGTTGAGTAAGTTAAGCTCAATTGTACAATTGTTATTGTCAGAAAATCCAACATCTATACTCATTCTATCTCCTCATTCTTCATACACTCACCTATATCTATAATCTGTTAGTAACAAATATTATATAGTAGTTATCTAAGCACTATTTATCTCTACTGCTACTTCTCATATTTTAATACATATAAAATCACTTGTTATTCATCAAGGCAATAGTACTTCACTGGTGTTAATGTCATGATATTCCTCACTACCTATGTGTTAGAACAGCTCCAATTTCACACATAATACCGCACTATCATAAATAAATATACACAGTTGAGCCAAAGAAAATTTTATTGCATAAAATACAAGTTTTATAAGTGGAAGGGAAGAGAGAAGGAAAGCGAGAAAATAATCACTCATTTTTTTTTTGAAATTATAAGTTAAATCTAACTGGCTTGTAAATACCAAATTCAGTTAATGTACCATTCTTATATTGACATATCTTATCGAAAAGGTTTACTACGCAAATTAGAAAACCATTACATTGACCACTGTTTCAGATTAAGTATAATCTTACATGTTTTAAAAGTTTGATTTTGATAAATTAATTTGACCCACAATAGGCAGTTTATTCCACTCTTATCTTATAATACAAATAATAAATCCATATCAAAATAAGCATTTGCCATTTGCTTTGTTTCAATTTACTTCACTGCTTTCTGCTATATACTGAGCATGACTCTAGAGTTTAAATAGTTCAAAAATTTTCTATATGTCATGACACCATTGAATAAACATATTGTTTCAAACCGTGCATTGACAAAATACTTTTTCTGCTACATGATGCAAAACGATATTACTATTGTTACTTTGAGAATAAATGAAAATGAGCAGGAGTTTGAATGTTGATATCAGCATATTAGCCATGGCACATACACAAATACTGAAATGCATTGAATTTAATATTAAATAATGAGGATTTTCAAATAAAAAATCACCTGTATCTTATAAACCCCCATACTTTTAAAACAGATTTTTTCATTGAACTTCACTTACACTAATAACAACCTTCAAAATAGATTAATGACTTCAAATTATTGTTAATAAAATCATGTTCATCATGATAAGTATAAATGTCGAAAAACTATCACTAGTACTCATTTCATTGATTTGGGAATTTACCATAATTCAAAATTCTGGCATAATATTTCATTTTGTTACAACATTTTTGCGCTGTGTATTTAAAATGTTCAAGCGGATACGTACTTGAGAAAAGAAGAAGTGGACTGGCGTACTGCAGACAAAGTTAAATACCTGTCCCTGCTCACAAACATATAATTTATAAATTTATGCTTACACTGCTATATTATATCCATTTTGACAATACTCGCACATGCATAACATATTTATTAACAATACTGACTCATTTAGAAATTTTAGAAATAAGAAAACTTTCATCAAGAACTGCCATTCAATCATAATTCCCAATAAAACTTTCCTCTAGCAAGGACCTAACTTCCTTACATTTTTCATCATATACAGTTGACGTCTAAAGGTTCTATTACTATCACACAATGTTCAATACGATCTCAAGTGCACTTAACATACATAATACTCTTCAAATATTGGAACAAGGTAAAAGAATACTAACAGCCGGATCTGGTTCCCTGTGAACAATAATGATTTTTGACTGAAAAACCTGTATATGATTTATATAAATTTACAATATGGACATGATAAAATGTTATAGATAGTACATGAGTCTTTACCTTGATCACTGTCAACTAACTATCTTATCTACGTTGTCACAGTCCAATCCTAGGAAGTAAAACTGACACCTTCTTCAAACTGATGTGTTCAATAGGCCACAACTACCGTATCTGTTTATGCATTATTCATTCATGAAGTACAGCAGACAGACTATATTTGCAGAGTAAGCATGCACCTCTTTTCATCAATAATTGAAGACAAATAGTAACAGACAGTCTTAGGACATTGCCGTTGAACATATTAGGGGAACAGTGGATGTGAGAAACTAACTCTCTGTATAAACAATACTTAGTCAGCCATACAGAAGGAGAGGGGTTAGCAAATATAGAAGGACGCAATATAAATATTTGAAAGTAGTAAAATATGGTATTTGCCATATTAAGAAAAATATGTAATTCTCTAAAATTGAAAAACATGAGGCTTGAATTCTGTATTTTTTTCACAGCGGAAAGAAGTTTAATATCACGATATAAATTGTAAAGATAATATACTTCATACATATAAAAATAATCCATAAAGGCAAATTTCAATATGATTTTACAGCATTTATCAATAGTTCTAATCAGAGTAATTCATTTTCGTAATAGTTTGTAATAGTTACTGCCTAAATAAATAAATCATTTCATTTCTCACAAAACTGTATGCTACGATCCTAATCAATATTGTCTGCATCATATACCTACTGCATGCCCATAACGTCCCTAAGGTAAGGTGTTTGTGTTAGTGGTCATATAATGTGGCTACCATAATATTCGCATCATATGTAGAATATTGAGTTGAGCCAATAGACCTTTGACTTCCATTCACTAAGATTACAATAAGTTGTTTTCGGCAAATCAAGATATTCTAAATTATGCTTACAACTTATTACATACAATACTACCATTGATGACAAAATCCAATGGGCCATTATCAACTATACTAGATATTGACAACAAAATATAACCAAAGTACAATGACATATGAGCCACGGTATAGAGAGTTGTGTTAAACTTCTACACAGACATATAACTTTAAATACTTTTTCTGTCGAATAATTTCTTTGAAAAAACGTGATAACTTTATTATAATATAATAAACATACTATTTTCTCAATAAATTAGTAATTCACTCATTCCTAAACCATTTGTCTAACTCTGCAACTACTTTAATCAATTTCTGTAATCTTTATATATTTATTCAAGTCGTTAGACATACATACCTCCAGATAGGGAATATACTCATTCTTCAATGTAAGATAATCAACTTTTGTTAAACTTTCTAGTTTCAGAGGAGACATTTCATTACAATGATAATTCCCACAAGTCAAAAAATGGCAAAATATAAGCATGCATATTTCTACACTCTTATATGCATCAACTTATGATTAAATGAATTGAGGTAGTGAAAGTATATAAACGTTAAATATAACAGGAAATGTATAGGAACTATACCTATCATTTGTTTCCGGCCTTATTTATAACATGAGCAATAGGAAGATACCTTAACATGACGCCAAGATATCAAATTTAATGATACTTGTGCTACTTATTAAGGAAATTATATTTGGTGAATTGAATATGAAAATAATATCAATAATTCAATTAGAATGCACAAGTTCAATTAAGTGCGGTAATTCATACAGCGCCTAACACTTGAATAATATAAAACCAGAATTGCAAGATATTTAAAAAATAAGATGTAAAATATAAAGATATTGACACCACTCACCTCTTCGTAGGGTAAATGATCTTTTTGTAAATCATCCATTTCAAAATATTCTACGCTGTTCGTATTCGCCATTCACATTATACAAAATGCTGCTATTTTTATAGCATCATGAGAAACAGTGTCATCATTAGGCAAAAATTTGAAGGGGTACAAAATCAGTAATGTCATCATATACGGTTCATTAATAATTTATCAGATCAATCGGAGATACTACGCTAAATCTCAGCTTTTATCAGAAATATGTCTTCTTCTTTAAATGAATAATGTCCCACAACCTCTACATTGCAATATTTTTTATTTTCTTTTTATATAACAATGTGCATGCATTATACCATCAGTGCAATGACACATATTAGATTCATTTTAACATTTTGAATATTGATTTTTTATTGGCACGGTTGAGGTGTAGATTAATGTGTATTGAAGTTTTTTAGAAGCGACAAGCAACAGTATAGTCAGACAACAAAAACCTCATTACAAAAATCTTAAGCAAAGTGAAAACCAATAAGTTGAATTAAAAAGCATATAGCCTAATAAAATGAACCACATATTAAGAAATACATGTTAGGACTACAACCTTATCATATTTTGGTGAGTTTTTTCACATATGCAATTGAGAGATACATTTTCAACTTGGACTAAAAATAATTCAGAGTCCGAACTTCTGCCATATAATGCCATCCTCTACAAATTGACCATTAACATTCTCAAAACAATAGAATATATGTTTTAAAAATTTATCTCTCAAAATTATTTTTTGTCATCCACAAATTTTAACTAAAATACCTTTATCAGTAATGATCACAGCAAATGATTCACATAAAAATAGACAACACTGCCACACCTATTATTCTCACTGACATTATTAATAATGTGATCATATTACAATCGATGTTGAAGAAATTTAAGCAACATAATTAGTCATATGCAGAGCAAGTATTGATTAAGTATATCAATAGAATTTTATAGCACGTTTAACTGAAATTTCAGAGAGCATACACGATACCTATGTTGCTCATTGTTATGGCATGTTATGGGAAACTAAATCAATATCTTACAAATTTGTGAGCTTACTAAAGCAGCCTATTATTTATTACCCACAATGAAATAGTTTTATATGTGCCTGAATAAATTTTATTTTGTTTAATTCTCTAACGCGAACATTTCACAAAGTATCTTGAATTTTTAGAATTATTTACTGTTTAAGTGTGGCAGATTGATAAATTCATGATGGTTACCTCATCTCTCGTTGGAACAAAAGCAATTATTTATAAACCACAAGGGAATGCTGAACATTCAATCTAAGACGCAATCTATCAACTACTATTGCGAGTTGTAATATAAATGAAATCACCAAAGTCTATATGATTACCCGCTGCAACCACAAAGGCGTTCATATTGGTGTATAACAGCAATATAAAAATAAACGAACAAAGATGGGCAAAAATTAGTATGGCTTGAAATTCAAGATACATTAGGTGTCGTACATATTCGATAACTGTATTATGAGAAATCTCATCTAAACATTAGTTGTATCAAATACTCAAGAATGTCAACCAGTAAACTTGATTATATGAAATTCAACTTCACAGATAAGGTGTTGATGAGTTTCACACCAACCAATTAATATTTGTTTTGTATATAATATATTGGCAACTGGAGTTGACAAGGCTATCTCAGTCAGTGCACAGTGAGAATTGTTATGGTTGGGACCAGTGTTCACTATTAGCGCACTTTTTTGCGAAAATTGCGAAACACTTTCGCAACTTTTTTTAGGGACTGCGAAATAGCACTTTTTTCCGATTTTGAAGAGAAAAAGCACTTTTTTCCGATTTTGAATGGAATAAAAATTCAAAGTTAACAAATATTTTCGAGTATTAAGTTGACAAATAAGTAACATACTAGTACTTTTGTAACTCAATTCTGCATATCATAACGATATTTATCGGAATTCTAACCTATGAGATGCAGACAAAGGAGATAAAGCTTTTGCATTAACGGCAAAATTCTTGTTTATAATATGATTATTATACAAGCACACCGATTCCGCTTCTCCCGCAAAAAACGCTCCCGGGTGTTTGAAACCAGATGTTGGAATACTAGGCAGTGCGTTTCTTTGAAGGTCATGTGACTATCAATGATATCGATGAATTCAAAATGACTATAAAAGTGTTAGTAACGTGTTATAGTCACTTTGGATGAATTGTGACCAAACTGCACGATTTTCAAATCAGACGAAACTTTTAGCAGCATGTCACAGATTTGCAAAATCACCAAATTCACAAAATACCATTAAGTGCCATTTTATTGTAATCACAATGTTGAAAGGACGTGGCATTTTCCGGAATTTTGCGATATTTACACAACTATTCCTCATTGATATGCGAGGACAGGTGGGCAAAATTCAATATTTTTTTGAATCGAATATTTTTAAGGAGTACCGAATAAACGTGGTGGAAACATTAAAAAATCGGCAATAAAGCCTTTTTACTGGTTAATTCCGTTATAATGGCTAATTGTTCTTGTCACCGATCGTTTTGGCGGTGATATCCAGGTTTTGGGTAATCTATATTCCCGCCCTCTCCTTTTTACAAATATGAATTCTTGTGGGTCGGCGGTCATCAAAGTTTTATATTTCGGGTTTACCCGTTCGTTCACATCGGCAACAGCTGTTGAAGACATTGAGGACTCAAATTAACATTTGCGTTGGCTTTAATACTACCTATCAAGATTTGTAAATTTACCGTCCCAATTTTATGGGAATGGTAATATTATTGTCCATACCGTGATGCAGATATTTATTAAGACGTTAATTAACTTTGTCATGTATTTCTATGGTGATAAACTTCGCAAACCTGAAATTGTGCCAATCCTGAATGTTGATTTAAAATAGTGATTGAATAATTCGGCAATAAAGGCATTTCTGCGTGGTCATAAGACGAGATGGCGTTAATGAACAGCACTTTATTTACAGGATATTTTACGTATGCGACTTAATGCTAAAAAGATTGGGCTCGAGTGCTTTTTTTTTCGAGTGCTCGAGTGCCTAATAGAGGTCAGGCGCTAATTGTAACTAATTCCCTCAAGTTTCAACGTGTTTTCAACAAAACAATACCCCGGCGATAAATATAGCTAAAATGTTACCGAGCAATTCACAATTTTATTTATGGAATTTGCAAATTCACCAGTTTCTTGACGATTTTGATATTGTCATGCCCTAAGTATTAGTGCAAAAAATACTCCCATTCTTCCGCGGCGGTTTGACGGGTTCTTTGTTCTATTCTTCAGAAAGTTCTGACACGGGGATATAGAATACTGAATCCGGAGGGTTGAATCCCTGTCCACTTACTGATGATTTTCCGTTTTGAAATGCGTGAAACATTCTTTATTTTAAATTAAATGACGTTTCGCGGGCTAGAGTTCTCCCCGAAAATGATGTGTTCCAGACGTTAGTTAGACTATAGATAAAACATTAGATTATTAATTTTCGTGACGCCCCGTTTTCGAAAATACAAAGTTATATCGCAAAAAAGCGTTATGATACATTTTGAATGAAACATTATTTACCGTTAATTCAGATCATATTTTACTCTTCATGACACCCGGTATCCGAAAATACAGTTGTATCTCGAAAAATGTGTTTTGTTACATTTAAAATAAAACATTTTTGCGATTAATTTAGATCATATTTTACTTTTCAGGACACCCGTTTTCGAAAATACAAGGTTATATCGCAAAATGTGTTTTGTTACATTTAAAATAAAACATTTTTGCGATTAATTTAGATCAAATTTTTCCTTTCACGGCAACCCGTTTCCGAAAATACAAAGTTATATCACAAAAAATGCGTTTTGTTACATTTATTTTGCATTCCCAATAAAATACATATTTTCCCTAATTAAGGTCGTCGATGAATCTGTTCCTGTCGTTCAAGCTCGACACACGTTTGGACGAGTGTGGGGGCGGTTTTTTACGATTTTATTATACGATATATTACGATTAAGATTTTATGATAGAAGTGAATTTGTCTCAAGATGGTATTTTACGATTCCTGCCCACAGAAAATAAACACGCTGACAGGCTTGGTTATAATTGATATTCGTTAAATTCTTTTTTACACTATCAATAAACGCACCACACCAATTGCGACCATATAAATTGCAGTCGCATCGGTATGGACTGTATGTTTTTGGCGCTCTCACATTAATAATAATTTTCAACAAAACAATACCCCGACGGTCATTAAAGCTGAATTCGTTACCGAATAATTCACAATTTTATTTACGGAATTTGCAATTTCAAGATCTCACTTGACGATTTTGATGATGTCATGCCCTAATTATTTCTGCTTAAATGCCTCAAAATACAACAAATGTAATCATTTTCGACGATAACAGGCGCAACAATTCGTAAACGAGCCGTCATAACGAAATTCGCGATTGATTTTACCTCTCTCTTGTTTACAATTTTAACATCCCGCCGGCCATGTATGGACGAATAAAATGTTCACATATTCGAAACATGACTTGGCCAAGGATGGAAGGGATCACTAAAGAGCTAATAGAAAGTACATACGCGAGGGTATGATATTAATATCGAGAATATTTGTGAGCATATCACAGGACTGAAATATTTTGCACCCGGCTGTTTGTTTGTTGGCAGAACAACGATACGCTAAAGTTAATTGATCGAATACAGGGAAGTATTTATTTATCATCTCACTTGCGAACATCGAGGTTTTGGCGAAATTGTACGATCATGTTGTCTTTCTTAAATAATAACTTTTTCAATAAATGTTCATTTTACTTTTGCGTCTTTATTATATGTCGGGTTTTCATTTATTTTAAATTCGAAATTGTCCGAAATACTCCCAACAGGTGTATAAGTACAATAATATTAGTACTTACCAAAGTACTTACCAGGGAAGTTTAATACACACGATGTGTAAAGGGCGTCGTAACTCCCGTTTATTAATTATAAATTATTTTTCATTCTGCTTAAAAATCAACGGCAGCATCTCACGTAACTCTCGCGACCAAATCTCTTTTGTTTTGTATGGCATCGTCTTGGCGATGAATTTATTGCCGACTGAATTTTAATTGTGTTTTAGGATAAGTTATTTTCTGTTTGTTGGTTTCTAAATTTTACAAACTTGGGTAGCAATTACTATTAATGTGAGATTTGTGCATATGAACGATTGAATATCGCGACTGGATGTCCGATATCTGAGAATGCGTAATTCTCTTTCAACATTAATTTTCAGAATATCAGCGTTCATGTGGTCGAATAAAAATTATTTATCAAATGGATTGGTATTTCGAGACACTGTCAAAATTATTTGGGATCCACTATCATATCATTCGTTTATTTTTTTTATTCATGTTTTTCTCAAGAATCACCCTCCTTATATTTAGTGTACCTTCGCAAAAGAAAACTCTTTGGTGTCATCGTTCCTATTAGTGTAATTGAAATATATGGAAACCTCGCAAGTGGCGTTGTGATGCGAATATTTGATACTAGGTCAGCAGCATTACAAAGAGTGCTATTTATGAATGTTGAAAGTACATGACATTACTGAACATTTTGCCAATATATGATGTTTTCTGCCCGATTTAAACTAACTCGCACGCAAACCAAGGCATGTCGACATTTAAAAATTACTTGTCTTTGGGTAAGCTCTGAAATAGTATAATATAAATGTAAATGAGGAATTAGGTCATGCTAGCTCACGAAACGGGAGGATTTTCAAAGTGATCTTGTGTAATATTTCGGAGAAAAAAGTTTGAAAGGAAAGTAGGTCAACCTATCTCCTAAAACAGAGGAGTATCCTGCGTAATATTTCGGAGGGAACGTAGGTTAACCTATCTTTTAAAACAGCGGGTGGCGACTTTCAAAGTGGTTCAAAATTAATAATTATCAGATAAGGTTTAGGGATAAATCGAAAAGTTGAATTTCCAGCGCACCTAACCCTAATTAGGCTATTTATATTTGGGGGATTATTTTGCACGGGATTTGTACAAACGATCCACCCTGTAACTAATATGGTTTCCAGCCTGCCTCGTGTCTGTTAGATGGAAGGAGTAACAAATGTGAAAGTCTTTGCTGTTTAGGCGAGTAAGCAACTGACACCGTGATACATTGCATGAAAGTTTTGTCCGCGGCAGGTGTTAGCAGATGTTATTTCGTTGCCGATGAATTCGCTTGTTTTAATTAAACATGAATTCTCTTAAAGGGAACTCGGTTAACGAAAAGGCTTCTCTTTAATTCATAATATTAACCGGAGGAGCGCTTTTTCGAGTATCTATGCCGTTTTAAATGGGTTATATGAAAGGCTAGGGCACATAACTTGTGAAAATCGGCAAAAGCACTTTCGCACTTTTTTTTTCGACTGCGAAGCACTTTCGCACTCATAATTTGCTTAGAGTTAACACTGGTTGGGACTAAATATGTTAACGTGATTACCATAAGTATACCCATGCTTCTATTGATACACTTCTTTTCAAGTGGACTTAATAATTAATTGTATTTTTATCTGCCAAATAAATACATAGCAAGTTTTTCTCTGTCACTTTGGCTTTATACGAAATTAGTGTGAGCTGACAATGACGAATTGCCCACACTTGAGTGATAAATTATTGTTATATACAATCCACATATTTTGGCTATCCAAAATCTTACTGGCAAATCCTTTTATTAATATGGTAAATATGAGCTGAAAATAAACAATAAACAACAAAGTGCCCACAATCATGAATATAATATAGATGACTTATAGCTTTTATCTAAATACAGCAGGTCATCAATGCTTGAGGAGTGTTGCTTCACTGATATAAATGTCAGAAAAATGATTTCAACTGTTACCATCCAGTCAAGTATTCGGACGAAGCACCTTACACATTAGAATCAAGCAAATAAAACTACTTTACCTCATCATAATATCTTTTTGGTTGGTCTGGTTTAACCAAATAAAGAATTTCTTCTTGTTCTTCTTCTGTCGAGCTATCATCCAGCATTTTTAATTGTTCTCGTCAAAAAATTTAACCGAGAAATTATTGGATATTACAAGATTTAAACTTTGATGCAACTTAAAAAGACATACGGGAAAAGAAAACCAAGACATATGGGAAAAGCATAGCAATTGAAAGCATATAACTGCAGGAAACTGAAATCAATCTAGGTGCAAATAGGAAATAGTGCAAATGACAGATGAGAGGATGAAAAATCAAGCTACAAAGTGAAACTATAGTAAATAAGTAAAAACACCATTGATATATATGATATATTCATCTGATTACTTCTTGAATCTAATTTGAAATGACTGTATGTTATTAAAATGTTTCTGAAACAAACACACCTCAGCAAATAAACAGATAAGATTAATCAATTATGAATAATGATCTATTTCCTGCTGTCACATTGAAGTAATATGAATTTCAATTTTCACCTCTGAGAATGGCAAAGTGCAAAGTTATGCTAAAAATCTGATCTTCACCAATCCTTATAAAGACTTTAACTCATCAAATAATTTAATTCTTTGGCCTACTTGCAGAAATATTCTAATACAAACATATTCTACTTAGATTAGAACAAAAGTAACATTAACCAAGTTGTATCAAAGGTTGTATCATGCATATACAAGTTGATGGTAATGATCCTCATGCCCTCAGGGCGAAAATGTCTAAAAATAATAACTCAAAGGGCATACGACCCCAAACCATATCACTATGTTCTGAGTGATGAAAACTATTATCTTACTACACCATCTTGTCTACTTTTGAGTAATGTTACTGATAGTTTCTAGGGTAATACTAATCATAGCTTTCTCCATATCTTTTAAACTTATATTATCCATACAATTGATTGAATCAAGTTGGCTTTATATATATGATTATGTAAAATCGCTTAGAAAGATACGCATGTAATACAAGGTCAAACTGCTAATTAAATTATAAATTTATGAATAAAAGACTCACAAATATAATTATTTTTAAGCATTGAACATTTTCCCATGCGAATCACAGCAAGTTTCAGAATAAATTTGCATAAAATGTTTAACAGTGTGTTCCAATAGCAGTCATGGGTAAAATAATTCAAAACTTTAATTATAAAACTTGGATACATGAATTCAAGAATGATTTGAAATTATTATTTTGTTAAATACCTATATTATAATTACAATTTCAGTGTGAGTTCAAGCTAAAAGAATTTGTGAACAATTACAGAACCACTGTAAAAGTCCGAAACAATGTTCAGCAATATATATTGGGCAAATACAATAATCTAAACAAAAAATGAGCTGTTCAAACTGCAGAAACTAGATCCTCAATCGACATCTACGCTATTGCCAAGTAAGCGGAAAATGGTCACTATAAAATATGTTCTGCAGTATATATCTAAACTGATATATAGCTGTAAAATATCTCTGTTGGGAGTTTACAATAGTAATTATTAATGAAATATTTCAAATATATATATAATTTCCTGTTTTCATTATTTATGTCCAACATGACTTTAATTACAAGCAATCATCATTGTAAAAATACTAATATATGAGGAAATATCCACTAACGTCTCAATTCATATGTTTCGAACAATAGGTTAATGCAAAAATTGTGTACCCTGACCTCATTGCATCTAGTCTCTGACTGCCCTTCATGTAATATTTTATATGGACATAAACCAAAAACAGTCATCAATTCATACCAAGTCTTGTTGTAATGAGATATTTGATTAGTCAATTGAAAAATTTACAACATAATTTAGGCATGAATCATGGATGCAGTATTATTTAGCCACTGAACTTTATTAAAAGTTCTTCATAATTTTAAAGACTTTTACAATTTAAAATGATAACCGTTGAGCCAAAGCCCAATATTCCTAGAACTATTAATATTTTAAATTTCTGTACCTATCTCTTATGTACGCATAAGCACCATCAGAGTCTGCTAAGTATTATTGTATTTTTTTAAATATTTTCCTAGAATGCTGTAGTACTACTTCCATGCAAAGGCTGGGAAAAAAATGGACTGAATGTGTGGCTCATGATTTATTTGAATATATATCATATATTCTTGTCTTTTTCTTGTCTTTCTACAAAAAAGCTGGTGATAGCTGCCTTCCCTTTGGTATTTGAAATTGTATATAAAGATTATACCATATTCAGGACCTTCTTCAATAATTAAATCTTTTTGAAAATACGCAATTCTATACCCAAAAGTATCAAATTTTGCAGCCTTGTTCACGAGTGACAAGTTTTCCAATATTTTTAACACCCAATATTGCAATTGATAGAATTTAAGGAGATGTTACAGCATTTCAATGAAATTTGACTGGTTTGTGACATTACGAAATAGTTGAATATATGAATTTTTACAGAGCTTCCCAGCAATCACGAAAGAAAGAAAAAAGAAAATTTTTCTCATACTTCAGCTGATTTGTTTGGAACAGGGTTGAATAGCTATATCATGAAATAAGCGAGCAAATACAATTCTTTGTTTATATGTTGGCTAAATGCTATAATGAGCCTTTAACATTTACCGGTAGATTAAAATTGGATTTGTAAGCTTTCAAAAGCTGTATCAGTTCTAAAACTAATTGGCCTATATTGTTGGTATTGGTTTTTTCAGCACATGAATCAGCAACTCCAACACAAGTTTATTGATCACATCGACATGAAAAGTTAAACTTTCAAGCAGCTGTTACCCAGGGTCAACTGGCCTCCTTTTTCAATTGGTTCACAACTTGTTAAAGTCAAATTAGACCAAAACAGAAATAAATAGAACTAAAGTATATATAGAGAAGTCAATGAATTAGTCAACAAATGGGAAGTGGTCAACAAATTGTCAAGAAATGACATGATGTCAATGTGAGATTTACAAATAAATTCTGAAATTTGTTGAAATATCAGCTCCAACCCAACCATTTTGTATACAATAATGAGAACTGCAATTCAATATGATCCAAAATAACTGACTATTTTGATGTCAAACGTTCAATCACTCAACAAAATGTAGTCATGGTCACACTATGTTTGTACTATTGGAATGAACGAAAAATCTCTTCGCATGAAATCAATGACAGTCAGACACACAAATTCTTACGTCAAATTCATCTAGGAGTATGTTATCCATGATAAAATATTTTTCGATACAGTGTTGATATTGATTGTATGAACTAAACATAAATATTTATATTCATTGACTAGAACTATTGCATATGGTGAATAAATTCAACAACTGCTAATTACAACTGCTATATAGCCACTGTGTGATGAAAGATAAAAAAGAGATTTAACAGAAGAATTTTAAGTACTCGATTATCAATGATGAATAAAATAACCTACCGCTTCTATCACATCTTCTTCTAGTAGAGTCTCCATATTTCTTCAAACCTTTTCTTGATAACCCCACCCAGAATTACTTACAAATTAGGTATTTATTTGCTTACATGAATTCTATTTGCATATATTACTACACATCATGAGAAGAAATCATGATGAGTTTTAGAAGAATATTCTATGCAGTATGTTGATCAATATTTTTATATGTCGGTGTATTGATTTTGTATCCTCCCATTGAAAGCAGATATCAATCAGTATTAAATTTGCTTCTTGAAAAGTTTGAAACCAGTATTGGACATTCATGATCATTTTTGTAAAGCAAAGGATCATGTGATAAAATAATCATAACTTCCCCTTAATTTTACACTCTCATAGCAGGTCATATTACTTCGTTGTGATTGAAAAAAATTACCAATATTTTTATGACGAAGATTCCAATCAACTCGAATATCAACGCTAAAAAGCTTCAAATTAAATAATGCTTGAAAAGGACATTGTACTTTTTGGAGAAGCCCAAATTTACTGGCTTGGCGTACCTACTCCATTTATTACATCCTAGGTAGGATGGTTTGCAATAGAGTTTAACTTTGACCTGCAATTCCACAACATCCAAGTCCAATGATCTAACTACCAGCACCTGTTTTCAATTTTTAATGAAAACGTTCAGAAATATATAATATGAAAACTATAGCATAATCTGTATGTTATAAAAGCTGCACAGAAATATGTACCGTAAGTATTAGAAAAAGCACAAATAATGCTAAATTCATACCTATTGATATTATTGTGATTAAAATGACTCGAGGAACTCTTCTTCAGTCTGTAACACTTTTTTCGCTATTTCAATCCATCCACCTAGAAAACAATAGCTGGATTCAAATAATAATTTATCATTGAACAACTCTCTGGTTTATTAGCACGATTCATAATTCTTGTTCCCCTGGAGCAACAGAACTAACATTCAAGGATCATCAAATAGATGAAGTTTATATAAAACATTATTTGATATGATTGATAACAAAATAATTGTACTCAAATTCTTAATATTGTATTAAACGTTGTTAAGGTGTCATGAAAAAACAGTGTTCCTTATATTTAATCAAACATAATGCAAAAAATATTGTAAGTTGAGATTCATTCTAGTATTGTTTTCTTGATTCAAGGTAAATAAATGAACATTCAAAAAGATAGAATTAAATACTTATATAGAAGATTAGTTGTAAGTAGTGACTCACCACCTATCCTTCCTTCTATGCTTTTTGTGCAACTAGATCCACAAGAATCCTGTGCCATAGAAACGCTTGAATAAGATGATGAAGTCAAGAGCTAGAATATGCCCTATGACTGTATCAACACTTTATTATGCAGTATCAGATCCTGTGTTTTGTTGCACCAAATTCAGAAATTAAATAATGCTGTGTTCATGTTGTACATACTTTGGTCACGACTTTCACAGGTAGATTTTCTATTTAGATATTTAGAGAAAAAAAAAGAATCTTACGTGATATAATACAAGATTAACCAATTTAATGAAAATCTCAAAACTGAGTGATTTTTGCAACTATGCACTATTAAAATTTGAAATAATAGGATAGGATTCACATATTTCAGTATTTATTCATTTACATCTGTCATGGAAATCACAAATAATGCATGTTATTGGTAAAACAAAAAGAAACCTAGCAGTTTCTGCCAAAGTATCCCAGTGTGTTGATCAATCAGCTCTACTAGCAATGTTTCAATCATTACTACTTAGCCATATTCGATATTGTTGTTCAGTCTGGCTTCATGGTAATAAAACACTTGTCTCAAAACTGCAGAGTATTTATTTGTAATAATTTTTTAAGAATAGTTTTTGGTAAAAGAAAACATGAAAGTGTAGACCCTTACTTCAAATCACTGAATATACTTAAGGTTGAAGACATGGTGAAATTTGAAATATTATCCCTAGCTTACGACTTCCATAATAATGCGTTGCCCAATTGCTTTAATGACATACTTGTCAAAAATACCTCCAACCGAAGAAGTAGTTCTGATTTATTCGTACCTTTCATGAGTAAATCTGTGAGTCAGCATCCCTTTTACTGGACCCAAACTTTGGAATTCTCTTCCCTTAAATTTGAAGTCCAAAAAATCTTTTCAAAAACAAGTCAAGTCTCATTTAGTTTCCAAATATTAAAAATGACTACTAGTGGTACTCGATGACGAAAACTTGGGACACTCCACACTTGCACATTATTGTTTTAATGAAAATGTTGAACAGCTATAATAATATGCAATTCAAGAGTCCTGCTGCACACTAACACAAATATATTTCTGTAACGTTTCGTCTGACCAAAATCAGACTTCCTCAGACAAGCAGTTTACAACAATGACAAGAAAAGAGCAATCATGCAGTTTAAATATGGCGATAAATAAATTTGTTTGAAATTAATTGTGAGCAAACAATGAAAAAACAATTATTTATATTCAGAAACAGATTGCGAAATAAAAAAATGCAATCGGTTCTCAGCATGGAATAATTGTTCCGCGGCGTGCTTGATTTCACAATAAGTTTCACTAGAACATTTATTTTATTCCTGCTACAGCATCCTTGCATTACATGCATACGGATCCACTAGCGCAAAGGCATAGAGAAAGGATTGGGAGTTAGTCTCGCGCAACCTCTACTGATCGTTATATTAGCTATAATAATATTGTTATATCTTGCCATGACTTGGCCAGACCTAGTCCAGCACCAAAGAAATGGTAATGTGACATGCATGAGTATATTTTTTTTAAATATATAGGTAACTGACATACCCGGATGATATTTTCTTTAAATAACTGCACACATTCTATCACTTCACGCTGGTGTTTTTACCTTTTTCTAGCTGTGATGTCCTTATCATACACGCTTGGTCTTATGTTTGAGTGGTGGTATAAGGGTTGTAGATAGTATAATATAGTTCCTGCAAGGTTTCTAATTATTGCAACTAGGCGAGTAGTAGAGCTATGTTGAATTCTCCTCTTCAGATTTTAATTTGCTGTGGGTCATTGTAATTGGATGTGGTTTTTATATCATTTATGCATGCATGCATTTTATGTTAAGGCATGGTATTGGTGTTTAAGTTGACTTGTTGGCCAAGGTATAGATAGTAAAATTTTGTGTGTTTTTTGCATGGTGTGAGAAATTCTTCTCTGTCCCAAGCAGAATGTCATCATAGATCATCTATCCATCGCTATATAATGACAATACATCCCATTTAATTAAACATATATTTTTTGCCTGTAATAAATAGTTCAGCGCGTTCCCCTTCACCCAATCATTGAAACATCTACTCGCAGTTTTATGTTTTGTTTTTCAGGTTACTTCAAAGTGATTAAATGAAGGAAAACACATAAGGAAAAAATCAAACAAAGACCCCGATATCCTGTGAAATAACAACCCTATTCCTATTACCTTGTCTGAAATCAATACCCAAGAATGAAAAACCTCACTTACACCCTTTGTAACCAATTTATTTCCATATCCTACTTTACTTAATTATAGTAATTTTACTGTTACCGGTAACTTTAATTACTTATTACAATCTGGACTATAATTCGGCAATAATAGGCTCTAATTTGGGGAATGAAATGGTCTCGCCCACCTCTTCATGCACCCAATTCTGGCAACTTTGGTTGAGCAAATTGGCATTTGACTCCAACTATAATCAGCTTGGCAATATGTTTTCAATAGATTCTTCCTTTTATATTTTAATTAACGATTAAAAGTTCGATCAATTTGGCAATGGCAACCATTACAAAAATATCAATATGGTGTGGCAAATAATTTTTTTCTTTTCTAGTGTTTATTTATTTTTTTTGTTTACTGTATAGTATACCATAAATCTATCGCGTTTTATTCTTACTTAAATAACGTCTCAATGGTTGTGTGTGTGTGTGTGGCTGGTGGGTGCATGTGAGCGTGTTCGAAATACCTTAATAATTTTAGGTGAGTAAACACGTACCACTTCCTCTTGGCAAAACCTTCTATCTTATATTTTGTACGTTATAAACCTTATCTAAAGTTTTGTTTGCTCCCCTGATTTCATAATCAGTTTTTATTTATTTAGTTTTATCTGTCAAATGTATTGTTATGCTGATTATGGAGTCGAAATAAACTTATACTTACATATATACATACTATACATATTTAATAATATAGATATTGAGTCTCAAACTATCTCATCAACTTGAGAAGACTCGATCACAAGTTTTTTATTTTAACATGCAATAGCTTACTAATAAATGGATGCATTGCAGAATTGACTGAACTTGGTTCGTTCAATCACTTTAATTACATTTTAAAATAAAGTCAGTATGTGATTGGGTAGTGCACAAATTACTACACCAAATCAGAGTTATATTAACATTACTTTCGTATTAATACAGTTGGGATGTAAAATAATAAGAATAATTGCCTTTGTAATTTATCAAGAATAGTCATTTGTACATCAGAACATGTCCCATTTCATTCTTTGTTTGATTTTTATATCTGACAAGGAATATAATTTAAAAATATCTGGCTTGTGTCAGTGTCTGGTAAGATATGCCAAGCCAAAAAAAATAATAAAATACGGAACAGAAGTTTTAAATATACACACTGCTGTAACATGAATGAACTGTTATCATTGTTTAATGAACGGAAAACGTATGCCGGCAATTTATTAACGACTTAAAGCATGACATCACTAGCGCGCTTACAAGTTTACAGTCGAGAACATTCAATCATTTCAGTGTGACCCGGTGTCTGCGGCAAGTTTTATTCCGGGGGATTCCCCTCAACCGAGATTGGGAAGCCCCCACTGTTGTAAATTGTATCCCGACTTAACTTCTCGTTCTTCTTTGTTGTAGATTCAACTTTCAGTGACATGCAGACAATTTATAGTGAGTGTTATAGCAATATCAGATAATACAATAATAAATATTTTATAATCTAATGCTTTTATTGTAATAGCCTATAAGTTACAGAACGTTTTAAGGTCTATCTGTCTGGCGTAAAATCAGAACATCTGTATATTTAGATGGATCATGCTAAAACCTGATAATCCTGACGAATTGCAGGTTAATACTGTAATAAGGCAGTGCAAATAATGGCAAAAACCAAACGTTATTGCCTGGAAAAGGTATTCAACATGTTTATTGATCCATTAGGTAATATCAGCTATATTCTGGAGGCCAGTTTATTTCAATCAGGTTATTTATCATGTCTCGTCTATTTCCTTTTAGGTACACCCTTCTTGTTATAGTTTTGAGACTTAACTATTTTCTAATTCTGTTTCATAACTGGTGTGTTGCTGTTTGAAAACATCAATGGGACAAATAGGTTTATCATTGGTTATGAATGTTTCTGTATATATTGAATTTAATGACTGTACACAATCACAAAGTGGGAATTGGTTAACCTTGCAGTCTTGCCCGGCCCCTTCTGATTATATTTTATGAATATTATTTATTGTTTACCCTTTTACTGTAATGTGTATTTTGATGATATATTCAAAATTAAATCATTATTTCTCACTCACTCTCTATTTTTGAATTAAATTATTATTAGAAATGATAGCAATGTGAAAAGATGAAAGAAAAATAGTTCATTTAAATAAATACTTGATTGGTTCGAATAACCCTCTTTTTTCATTTTGGCAAACACCCAATTTGCAGTATTATGATACTACACTTGCTCTTTGTCAATAAGTCATTAGATTTACTCAAAAGTACAAAATGATGGTGTTTATTTTGGCTAAAAAATAGATTTTTTTATAGTCCAAATAAGACAAAGACAGAACATGTGACGTATCTCATGGTGCATAATGAAAACGCTGTTCCGTAATTTATTTTGGATGTTTCAGATAAAACATTTTCTAACTTCTTTTTCAGTTTTATTCAAACATAACTGTTCAAGACAAATTACTCAAATTTATATTCATATTGTGTGATATTTGTCTTCATTACTCATTTATATGATTATTATTAAAATTAGTATTTATTTGAAATTGGCATAAAAAACAGTTTATAGATTTTTTATTTTGTAGCATTATAATTCCTTCTTATTGACATTTTGTACAGAGGTTTTTAAATTAAAGCAGGAATTTCAATAAACTTAATATTTTATCAAATAATTATTCAAAATGAGTGACTCTACAGCAAAGCTCTATTATTTAGAGTTTTTATGTGGATACTTTTTGGAACCAAAAGACATCATGGACTATTTTCCTGGCGAAACTGGTCTGTTCACGTCAGGTTGGTAATTGTGTAGATTTTAATTTATGTAATATTGCCTTTCTTTGTTCATTTTCATAAATTGCTAATTGGCTCCTGTCATTTAAACTTGCTGCATTTAATAATTCGAAGAATTGGATACCCATTGACCAGAAATTTGTAATCTGTTTATAGAAGACTGATGAAATAATAGTTTTCTGCAACTGTTTCTCAAAATTCTTTGTAGTAATAGGTTTACATGAGGCTCCTTAAAATATGTTGTTGTATTGACTATGAAAACTATATAAAAAAATATTCACTTTGATAGTTTGTTATAGTTTTGATATTCATTAATTTTTAAGTTGGAGATGAGTTAATGTCTATTCCAACAACTGGTGACAATGGGAGGAAACAAAGAGTCAACATTTTTCTTGAATGGCTCAAGAATGCAGATGATGGTTATAGTGGAAATAAATACCAAGAATTTATTGATGTTTTGAAAAAAGGTCATTTTTTTCTATTGTATAATCTAATCGATATTAACCCTACTTTCACTATTGTTCCATTTGGTTTCCAAAGAAGATAAAATACGTTTGCCAAAGTTTGCGAACTTTGGCTGTCTCATTTCCTTTCACATATCTACAACTGGACTCATCCAGACGCCCTAAACTGGATCTGTACAATTCCAGCTATTCTCATACCTGGTAATGCTATGACATGCTATATGATAGGGCCACCCAATTGAATTTTCCGTTTCCACAATAATTTTACAAATTTTCTTATACTATCATTCTTCATGTATTTTTTAAATAAGTAATATTTTGAACCCTAACATCCATGATATTTCCAAGCTCATTCGCTTGCACTATTATTGAGTTTGATGTATATACTTTTATCTCAATATATGTTTCATAGTAGCATTTTGATTCATTTTTTCTTCAATATTTCAATTTTATAGAAGAGAGAAATTACTGTTGGCTTGTTCCTCTGTTGACGGATTGCACCAATTTCAATGCTGAATCTATATTTCGATATCTCAAAAAACCTGAAAAGATCAAAAGGATTTTTCAAGTGATTTTCCCTGCACTGGAAAATATTAATGTTAATGAAATACTTATTTATTTGAAAAGAGATCTTTCTGATGATGACAGGTTGGCACAGTTTTTTTAATCTATAAACTTTGCTTTTATATTAGGTTCTTCTCGAGCAAGTGAAGTCGCGTCCAGTGCTATTTTCTTGGGGCAATCATAAAATGGATTAACCAAAATGAAAAAATTTGATTATAAATCACAATTTTTTTTATTACACGAAACACCTAAAATTGCATTTATTTTATTGAGTATAAACTTCTAGCATTCTTGACTGTATTATTATTTTTTGAGATTTATATCTTTTTTTCTTCCCTTCTTTGGTTATAGTAAATACTGATAGCATATTTCTGTTCAGTTGATTTGGTTATCTATTTCATTTTACATTCAGAGAAGAAGTTGAAAACATCACATCTCGATTAACTTCTAGGCATGGAATGTTTGCCCTATTAAACAAGCTGATTTACAAACCACCTGGCTGGATCAGTAGTTTCATTAATGCAGTAAAGGAATTAAATTACAATGTTACTTCTTCTATGTTTGATGATGCTGTTTATGCGGATTTAGCCACAGCTTTAAAAGATTATTTTGGTGAGTAAAATTATGTTCTAATTGGGATATTATTTCTGGAATTCAGTTGTAACTTTGTAATAATTGGAAATCGAGGCTTTGTTTTTTGGTTAGAATCATAAATTTTTTGCGCGTAAAAAATTTCATGGATCAGATATATTTTTAGCTACATTAAGCAGATTATTATAACTGAATATGTATCTGTCCAGAGCTATCTATGGAAAAAAAACACAGAATTACTTACACAGAAACTCTACTCCTTTTGAAGCTGATATTGACCAAATGAAACATAATATTCAGTTGGATAAAGAAATCAATGATTTATTCGTTGAAAAATAATTCCTGAAATCCCTAATTGATAAATATGATTTTTAATTGTCTTATAGAATGCTTTGACGACAGTGTAGAATTTGTAGTTGAAGAACAGCCAGAAGCAATGAATGAACAGATGGCATGTATTCACCAAGGAGCAATGAGTTCCTTTGTTAGTAATGTTGAAGCTTGTTTTGAAAAAAATACTCAGGATGTTTGGATGTGGAATTGAAATGTAACACTGGCTGCAGCTTGCAATGCATCTATTGATCATTTTACTACATTTTTACTGTGTTTCAAGTTGTTCTTGAACTAAGAATTGGTTTTGTTTTCTAATGATTGATTCTTTTGTTAGTGATGTTGGGAAAAAATTGGTAAGGCTGTTTGGGTGTGGAATTGATATGTATTACTGGCTGCAGCTTGCCATGCATTTATTGATCATTTTTTTACATTTTTACTGTGTTTCAAGTTGTTGTTGAACTAAGAATTGGTTTTGTTTTCAATTGATTGATTAATCACCATCAAAATTTCAGTATTTATTGAGGAAAGGGTCTGTTTGTAGCGTATTACTTTTCTAATATTAATATTTCCACTGATGTTCATACTTTATAGGGCTCATTGTTTTGCCCTATACTTACGGTATGTCTTTTTCTTAAAGCTTGTTCCAGCCTGTGAATTTCATAGCGATGAATTCAAGCATGCGAGCACTAAGAACTCTTGTAGCCGTAGTTTACCAGTATTGACTTCACATTGAAATATTCATAGACTGCATGCTTGTTTGTAAATTGAAGATAGATTCAGCATGATTACTTGAAAGCAAACAATCATATACTTGCTTCTCTCAAATTTACTCTCTGGGAGTATATGAATCAAGCATTAAGAGGAGTGAAGAGAGCAGATAAAGCATCCATATTTCATATTATAAACCATGGCTATCTCGTCAGTCCAAGTCCCAGATGTAGGACTTGAACGATGTGGGAAGCTGTAAACTACCAGTGGTTACACTATCAAGGTGTCAAGTCCATTACTTTTATGCATCAAATTAGCCTTCACTAGGGATGGGCAATATAGAATGCCGAATCCTGAGGATTCGAATTCAAAGGGATCCGGCAATGGATTCGTTTTCTCCTCTTCGGCGCCGCACGTCAATTTTTGTATTTCAAATTTATTAATCAACGACGAGCGTTTTCTCCTGCGTCGAAATCTTTCTCGTTTGATTATGCTTGTGTTTTATCGCAAAGAACTAAAAAAATCTTAAATTGCTGGAATAGGTGAAACATTCTTTATTTTAAATAAATGACTTTTCGTGGTTTTCGAGCTCTCCCGCAAAATGATGTGTGCCAGACGTTAGAAGTTGAAACATTATTTTCAATTAATTTAGATCAAATTTTATTCTTTACCACACCCGTTTCCGAAAATACAAAGTTATATCGCAAAACAAGGCGTTTTGTTACATTTACTTTGCAGTCTCATTGAAATACATATTTTTGGGAATTCAAGTCGCCGATGAATCCGCTCCTATCGTTCAAGCTCGACAGACGCTTGGCAGAGTGTCGGGCGAACATTTAGTCGACGATAGATTAAAAAAGTTGCCACACGTGGTGAAGACTGGCCCTAACTATTGATGAACATAATGCAAAGCGTATCGCCAAGACTCGGTAGATATATACCGATAATTTGCCTATAGATGTTATTTTACGAGTCTTTCTCGCAGGAAATAAACACGCTGACATATTTGAATTTAATTCACAGTCGTTAAATTTAATTTAGACCATTATTAAACGCGTCCTACCAAGTGCGGCACCCGTTGCAGCCGCATAAATCGCAGTGGCTTCGGTACGGCCTGTATGTTTTCGGCGCTCTCACATTAACACAATTTAATGTTTTTGTAATACCTTTTTTTGTATTTTACAATTTATTATTATAGTGTATAACCCGCTATTTATTTTAAGATACTGTATAAATAGGCTATTTGTGGAGCACTTAAATTTTGAACAATTCAGAGCAACAAGTGATTTGTTAAAATACATTCACAGTAAGCTACATTCACAAATTTGCTTATCCATCAATATGGTGGGAGAATTCCCACGTTAGAATATCAATTAATATAGAATAGGATTCGGTATTCTGAATTCGTATTAAGTGTTCTAGAATAGTCAATCATTCTATATTGCCCATTCCTAACCCTCACCTTTAACCTTTGCAAGTAAATTACTGATGTAACGACAATATATTTTGAGTTCCCAATATGATATATTAATTTTATCTAGCCATGTCATGATATGTTTGAATTTTTTAATGTTCAACAGGTATCTGACGCAAATGTTCCGTCGTGTAGTTTGATGAAAAGAAAACAAAATGGTAATGATTGACCAACTTTTAAATTGGTCAACATGTTATTGAAATATATTATTGTAAACTGTCTTTCAATTTTTAGATGAAAAAGAGAATTGTCAAAAAGGTTTTTGGCTTCCTGAACAACAACATGTTGAAATACCAGCCCAACCAGCATCTATGCGTAAGTATATTATATACATAAATTATACATCTGAAATGTATTCATGTTTCCATCATCACAATAATTTTGGATAAACCAAACAACGTTCCCTACTCATCTGACATTTGTGAGCTTTTCTGTTCTGTGAGATCAACTTCTTGAATCATAGATTTTGATCAGCTCGTTAAATCTGAAAAAGTTTGCATACATTCTACTTTTCTATTGTTCTGCTAATTCTTGCTATGCGGATTCATCATATGCTAGCAACAAGATCCCTTGTTCTAATGTAATGTTCCATCTTTCAAATCTTTATAGAATGTTTATACTGCTTACTTTATTTATCATACATATACATGTTTATACATATATATATATATATATATATATTATTTCTAGAATATGAGCTTCGCAATTATCAAAAAGAGTTGTCTAAGTTAGCATTGAATGGCGCAAATGTTATAATAAGCGAAAGAACTGGTGAGTGTTTTATTTTATTTTAACATGTTTATTTATTAAAAATTATACGTGTAGTTTATTCAAAATATTATGAAACCAAATAATTTAAAATTTATTACTACCTTTTTTCCATTACTAGGATCAGGAAAAACCAGAGTTGCTGCTTATATAATAGGAGAACACCTTAAAGGAAATGTTACTAAAGTTGGTCAATGTAAAGAACAAAAAGTTGCCTTTTTTACACCAACTGGAGGACTTGCAGAGCAACAATGTGGTAAAATGAAAGACTATCTTCGCAACATAAAGTGAGCTTTAAATATTGAATCCGAACTATTTCTTTAGTAGCAAAAAGTGAGGAAGTCTGTGTAATGAACTTACCTGCACTTCTCTAAATGCTCGATTAAAAAAGATTTATGTTTTTGATACGAAATATAGAGTTTGTAGCAAGGAAATAAAACAATATTGCTCTCACATTGTAGTTTTAGCGTGAATTCCTTAGGATATATTTTGATCACATCACATCAAGTTATATTCTATTAGAATGGGAGGATAGTAGCCTTTGACCTTCGCATAGGGCCTATCTGGGTTGGCACCGAGGGTTAAAAATGCCTGGTCAAAACTTCTTGCCTTTTTACTCTCTTACTGTTTCATTTATATTTCAAGTTATGGCAAATTAAAAAGATTCCGATTTTACACAATTTATAATAGCTCCATCTACATCAGTGGCTGTTTGTTTGGATTTCTGTCTTGATACTGTACTAGATATATCTGTGATGTTTCAATTTTAGTTGAATAAATCCTTCATGTTGTCAGGAAAATCAAATGAAATCATGACTATTATATTGATAATTTGTTTGTAGGAGGATTGACATGCTTCGTGGAAAACTTGAGGATGAGTTGGAGAAAGATTTTCAAAAGCGAATTTACAGTTCTGACTTGATTGTGATGACTCCACAGATACTGCTGAATTGTCTGGAAGTATGTATCAGCATAATATTAATACTATTTTCGATTTTAACTAGTTTTTTCTTATATCAAGAACTTGTTTTCCATTACAGTTATGTTGAAAACTGTGATACCATGTAGAATCTTATTATCTGGCACTCGATTCTAGAATTGGATATTTTTTTTATAATTACTTTTGTGAATCCTCTTTTCCAAACTGCTGGAAACGGGCTATCGTTGATTCAGCCTTTAAAACAGTGGTTCCCACCCTGGGGGTTGCTTGGAAACCAAGCAAGCGGCGCGAGATGTTTATGTCATGTTAACCATTTTGACATCACACGAACTCGTTTGCATTTCCGCGCCACAATGCGGAAAACATGCGGGCTTCGAAACAATGCTGTGGAACGCCAGTATTTTGATACCAAGGGGTTTACTGCAGGGTATGCTCGTCGTCTATGTTGTTTCATCGTGAAGATTATCATACATCCTGCAGTAACATGATATGAGATTAGCTTTGTTGAGACCTAAACCACGGAATCGAGGTCGCGATGTATTTGTAAACCACCAAAGGGGGTCGCGAGTCAAAAAAGGTTGGGAACCACTGCTTTAAATCGACGGTTATCAGACCGATCCTGATAACTCTCACCCTATTTATCTTTTGTTAATCAGGAGCAAAATATTTTATTCAATATAGTCATTACTGGTAAACGCAAATAAGATGATCTTTTATTTGACAAGCAATATGGTGTACATCAAAAACGTTCTACCACTGATTTGTTAACACTTATAAATGAAAGAATATTCTGCACATTGGATCAAAAGGGTGAAACTAAATCAAATGCCTTGAATATTTAATTCAAAAGCTATTGATTAGAGTTTGGCGTGGGGTACTCCTGCACAAAATTTGATCCTATGAATAATCTGGATTGATTTTCTCTAACATCAAATCATTTCTCATCGCCTGCAAAATCGGGGTTGTTCTTGATGGACGGGGCTCTTGGACATACCCAATTTCTTCTGGAGTTCCTCAGGGCTCAATTCTTGGACCTCCATTTTTCCTAACATTCATCAATAAATTTCAGATATTCTCATTTACAATTCCCCTATTTATGCTCCCAAGTCGTTATTCTTGTCCTGATGTGAAGTCGGATAAACAATGCCGTTTGGAACTTTCTAAATCTTTGGAAACATACTTGCTTTCAAATGGGGTTATCAGTGGCTGGCCTCTCTGCACTCGTTATATTATAACTGATAATTTCAATGTTGAAGGGAATCCCGATCGAATCATATAAATCTCAACTTGGTTGGTCTCGCTATCTTCAAGGATTTGAGTTAGAATGAATATATAATGTTAGTGGCCTAATGAAAGTTGAATGTCTTTAAAGTCTTTTTCAATATTTGTCAAGTGAGTGCATTTCACTTGTACTTGTTCAAATCACTGATACTGCCATGCATGAACGTTTGTCATATCTCATATTGAGTGCTTCTGTCGCTGCAATAAACCTCCAATGCCAAATTCAAAAAAGAATATAAAATATGATTGGCTTCTAATTGGTACCACACATGCAAACTCTTTCCCGACGACGAAATATTGCGTTGTTGTTGTTGTACTTTTTGCGGAGATGTTACAATGATTGGTGTTCTTTTGACCCTTCGAAACTTGTCCCTCAAAAAAAAGTTTCTGGTCCTTAAACTAAGTTGACTATGAACTCATCTGTTTACAGTGTGTGTGTACCTATTTGAAAAATAATGTTACACCCAAGTTTTTTCCTGATCATATTAATATGAACTGCTTGTAGTCTCAATGCAAATCTGTATTTACTAGCTCTAGCTCCCAATTCTACAATGTAGTTCTTTATAGTCTCAGTAGCTTTTAGCACTTTAGTGTCTTCCCTGAACTTCGAATAAAGATCAATCTCCATTTTTTCAGAGCAAGTGTGTGTGACCTTGCTTTGAATAAATTTTCCTAAAAATAATTTTATTTACACATTTTGTTCCCATGTTTATCTGAACTATCAATTTACATCAGCAAATTATTTGAGACACTCCTCTTTCAATGTTTATTATCATAGAAAACACAAATTTGAAATCTATCTTTGTGACTATAAGCAATTCAATTGCCAAAATAACCTCTGAACCTAACTTTATTTAGCATTTTTAATAAAACATGGAGCCTTATTACTGTATTGTATTATAATGTACAAGGAAATTTTGTTTGATAGGATAAATCAGTGAAATCATTGTTTGATTTTTCGATGATGATATTTGATGAATGTCACTATGTACATGCTTCCCATCCTTATGCTGAAATACTCGGAAGATATTTGATTGAAAAAAAGCCTAAAGAAAAAAACATTCAGGCAAGAAATCTTTAAAATAAATCTAGTTTTCCTATCATCAAACGCATTATTAGACACTTCATTTTTGCTTGTATTAATTAGATCATTGGATTAACTGCAACTCTTGGAGTTGGTGCTTCAGCTAATATTGATGACGCTAAGGATCATATTTTCAAGTTGCTTGGTATCATGGATGCAGAAGATGGAATAGTATTTGTGAAAGATCCTGATAATGTAGATGAATTGAATATTGTTTGTCATGCTGCATCAGAAGGTGGGCATCTGGTTTCAGAAAAAAAATGGATGATTTAAAATAAAGAGTTTATGGTGGCATTGGAATCCTGTTTCATTACAATTAAAAGGGCAATTTACAAATATGCGGATAAGAAGTAGCACACTTCCACATTCGACATACACTATTGTATGTCATTCATTGAGCATGACATTGCCAAATGTGATCCACAAAATCTTTCAAAATCTCAAAAGCGAGATTGGAAGGAATATGAAGGAAATGAATATGTAATAGTCTTATTTAGAGACACATGCATTAATATCTTAAGATGAAAGTCTAGTAGTTGAAGAGAATCTTAATTTTTTTGACTTAACAACAATTTAATCAACAACACTATGAGTGAATCAGCAAAACTATCCACTTATTAACACACAACTGCCCAATTTCAATGATGAGCAGCTGAAGGCTGTGTTGAAAACAATAGTTTAGTGACCTGGTAAAATTAATTTTAGGTTTTTAGAGTAGCATATTTTTTTTAAAACTTTCAACCATTTTGTTTGTAGAATCTATTCAAATAGATATTGAAGATGATGATGGTCTTTTCAGACAGCTTATCAGAGAAACAATGACCCAGATAATTTTTTTGATTGAAAAACTTGGTGGTAAGACCTTCTTAAAGAATCGAAAATATCAAATAAGATTTATGAATTTTCCCCTCGAATTAACATATTTATTTTCAGTGTTCGAAGCTCTTGGAGGAACAGTTCCACGAAAAATGGGAACTATGACTACATTGGATAAAGAGTTTGAAACTTGGTGCTTTAAACTTCGTCACGCATCTGGAAATTTAAGTGCTGAAGACTCTAAGGGACTCGGAAGAGATTCAAGATCGTGTGCCGATGCTTTGCAGGTTGTATTTCATTTTTAACCATAGAAATTTTAGTTTAACAAAACATATCCTAAGTATTTCTGTGACATCTTGGAATTCAACAAAGTTCCCAATCAGGAGGCAAAATCTAATATTTTTATTGTATTGAAAATGTTTTTTAAGGAACACCGAATATTTGAATATCAAATATTATTATTATACAATCGAAGTTGAAACTAGGACGCGATATTCGGTTAAATTCGAATTTTTTTTGTTTCATACTTCGAAGTTTTAAAATCAGGGGATGCATAATACCAAGCGTCGAGGCTACTGTTACCATTGAATTCCTGATTACCTTTATATATGTAGCATAAAACAAATAAATGTTTTTCTGAATTAAAGTATTTATTATATGATACAGGAATATTTTTTAAACTAAGAAATGGCTGGATAACAATTTTTTCTGGGATTTCCAGTGTCTATACAGTGCATACACCCTTTGCTACAACTGTCATTCTACTTATGCAATTGCTAAGATTGAAGATTTTGTTGAAAAACATTACATTGCTGAAAAGGAAAAGAATACAACTGCAGAGAATAATCTGCATGAATTGATATCTGGTAAGCAGATACTGAAATACTTTGATGAAATCAAGGTTTTAATATCTGGAATTTTTTCTTTAACAAAGCAAGACTCGAGTTATTAACTAACCAAAAGAATTGCATTTCATTTCAAGAATTGTAATCATTGGCTTGCTAGAAATTTTTTATTTGCATACTGAACTACAGTATATATTATAGAGGTCTGTCCTGATGAGCCTTTACAATATGCATTGATGAAACAGGCAGCTAATGTCATGAAACGACCAAAACCTTATATTAAGTAAATTATGCTTGCTGGAATTGCTGTATATATGTTGCTATTGATATTATGTTAAACTTCACTTTCAACACATTTTCAATAGCAAGCTATATTTTATTTATAATTTCCAAGATGCTTCGAATAAACTGGTCAATTGTGTTGATGGAACGAAAAATAAAACATTGGATATCATGAAAGAAAAAATAATTACAAAGTCTCAAAATTATGATGAATTTAGATGTATGGTTATGGTTTCCAGGAGATACTTTGCTGGTTGTCTCAAGGTGAGTTCGGTATCTCAGTCAGTTAAGATCTTTCGTATACTACATTTTTATCAATATTTTATTTTAAATGCATCATAGCTAAATTATTGTATATACCAGTAATTTGTATCGTCATATTACATTTTATGGGCTGACATTTTGAGTAAATCGTGTCGCTACATACTTTGATTATGCAAAAAATCAGCAGTGCAAAATATTTGTACACTAAGGATGCAAAAATCACATTCCTCTTTATTTATTTTACTTGTATTAGTAGTATATATATGAGTAAAGTAAATTTCTAGTATTGTGTTATTTCTGAAGAGGTATAAATTTTTTAACATAACCTAACATTCAGTATCAAAGATGACAGTACATTGTCGTTTTTCTATGTACTATTTCAATTACAGAATTGGATTAGTGGAGATTCAGAGCTAAGACATCTCAAACCTCTGGTTTATATCGGAATTGGAAATAAAAGTTCAAGTGATTACTCAGGTATTAATTGCACTGTGTTAATCTGCAAATTAAACATAGAATGATAAAAAATAATATATTAACTAGGAATGTATTAACAAAAAGTACATTTTCTTTTTGGTAGGTATGAGTCACTCAGCTCAAAATGCAGCCCTTCAAAAATTTAAAAAAGGTGATTGCAAGGTACTTGTCTGTACCCCCGATGCTGCTGGGGTAGGAATAGATATTCCAGATTGCAACCTGGTTATAACAATTGACTGTGTGAAAAACGAAATATCCAAAGCACAACTTGCAGGTACTTAAAATTTTAAGATATTGATTATTGGCACAAAATGAATAATTTCGAAGTGATAAAAAACTGTCCAAAATTCCTGCTCTTTGTATACAATGAATTTGACTTGGATTTTTTTCCACTTATCATGTCTGTGCATCTGATATATTGAAATGGTATTTCATGGCTAATTTGCTTGAACAATCCTGTCATATTTGTCAGGATGAAACATAAAATGCAATATAAAGTGTAATGTTGTATTGATAAACCTAGACCAGAGGTTCCCAAATTTTTTGTGGAGTTGCGACCCACTATTTATTACCACAGCTTATGGCGACCCAAAACAATTTTTTTTTTATGACATAACACTGAACACAGCAATGGCTAATCATCGTAACTACCGTGCTTCCTCGAAAATAAGTTCTGGCCTGAAAATAAGACCGAATTTGAATTTTGGAAATGATTTTAATTAAACCCTACCTTTAAAATGAATTTAAAATGTGTGGGAGGGGAAAGGTTCAATGACTTGAGGTAAGGTGAAGATCGCACCACTATTCAAGATTGTGTGATTTCACAATCACAATTATGATATTTGTCACTTGATTTTTGTATGGGAAATACAAATAAAAACAATGGATGTCGGTTTTTATATATTGTTTATTGAAAAATCTCGTGATTTTCTACAATGTAATTTTATTTTTGATAAATGAACTCAAAAGATCTCTTCCGAAAAAAAAAAACCCAAAGTGTTATTCTTCAAAGGAAAATAAATCTAAATCCTGTCTAAATTTCGGGGAATCACGGTAAGAAGTGTTGTACAAAGTGTAGCAAATTTTTGTTCCTTTGAGAAGATCGTAAAGAGGAAACTTTGACAGATTAGAATTTAAATTCAATTTAATTTAATTCGTTTTTTGAAGATTTATGAATTCAAGTCGCCACCGATCCTAATACCCAGTATAATTAATCAAAGCTTTTATTTTCACGACCCACTAAGATTTCTTTTGCGACCCACCAGTTGGTCGCGACCCATAGTTTGGGAACCGCTGACCTAGACTGTAACTTTTTGTCAGGTCGTGTCAGAGCAAAAAATGGGGAGGTTCTCAATATTTACTTTGGAAATAATATTCAAAAAGATAAACTCAGCGGAGAGAAACTGCAGCTCATGGACAAGACTAAAAGACAGATTCACAAAATGCTGAACAAAAATCCTGATGATTATAGGAATAAAGTAAATAATTTGTATCAGTATTTGGTGTATTGAAAAAATCGTGGAATTGAATTGACAAGTTGTTATTATTCGTCTAATAAAAATAATTTTAGATAACACTTTTTTGGTGCTTATTAAAGTTTCATGTTTTCTATATTTTCTTAACATTATGAACTGGAAATTTTGTGACTGTATAAGTTAAATTTCAGTGTTTTCATAACTATTTAGAATATATTCAAAAATTGGTGTAAGGTTAATGTATGCAAAGTTTATAGCCAAGTGATTCCATCAATTTTACTCTGGTAATATCAAGTAAAAAGGCCGACCACTAAACAGAGAAGAGGAACCTGGTTTTGCATATTTTTTAGCTTAATTGCATTTGATTTTGCTCAAAATTGATGTTGTGTCGCTTCTATAAAATACAACACGCTGTTACGGTCACGACTTACAGTTTGGGAACCACCATTCCACAGTCTTCTTCTTGTTGCAAATCAAATAATTTAACTGTTATAGATGCTTTATGGACAAAAAATGGCATTAGATGATTTGGCAAAATCTGGAATCAAAAGGCAAGGCACAAGTCCTTTACGAGTTGGAGGAGTAAATTTATTGTTGTGTCGCAAATGTAGTGTATTTGTCTGTTACACTTATGAAATAATCAGGTGTATAAAACTATTCTTACAATAACGTATTCTTATGTAAATAGGCGTGAGATGGTAAATTTCCAATGAAACATAAAAATTGTTAAATTTTATTGGTTCAGCTCGACAACTATAAAAATTGTGAATCGCTTCAATGTTTTTTTTTTCATTTACTTCACTTATTTATCGATTAATTACAAATTATTGAAAAGTTATAAACTGATAAATATGTTATTGAGCTAAACCACCAAACGATATTCATTTGGAGAACTTTGAATGTTGTCTAGTCAAACAATTTGTTTTTATGGAATCTTGAGATGAGTTATATTTTAATCTGTTGCATTTCAGAATGAATGAATATCACCACACAGTTGATCGCATTGATTTCAAGGATAAGTATGCAAAAGTCCCACACCCATACAGAGGAACTAAAATTGGGGATGAATATATGACACATTTCAACAAAATTCGCTGTGATAAGTGTAAGCTTAACTGGGGAAATGAGGTGAAGTGGAAAAATTACCTGATGCCAATTATCACGATCAAGGGTTTTAAAATTAAAGAGCAGAATACGGAAAACATTTTTCAGCCAAGAAAATGGAAAGCAACACTTCTGAAAATTCCTGAAAAAAGCAGAGACAAGTCTCTTTATGATAAACTATTCACCAAGTGCAACGAAAGTGAAGATTCTCCTAACAGCCCTGAGTTGATTCGTTAATATGTCCACTGCGATAAACAATATTATCACACTTGACTTTTTTTATTATTTCAACATTCCATAATAATTTTATATAATTATATTCTTCATGAGTTTGAATCTTGTATTTGCCTACTTTATGTATTACCATAATAATTCCATCTTCTGCCAGCGTGTATTTCTGGGAATGCTGAAAAACATTATTTCCATTGTAATTTAATTTTAATGATATCACTTTATATTGATTTAAGTTATTTAAAAAGTAAGATATATTATGCATAATGTACGAGTATGCTGAAACCGTTTCAATGATTTCACTAGTCTTGATGACTTTCGGCATTTGGTATCAGGTAATATGTTGAAATGGATATCAGCTGGAATTTCTACTAAAGGAAATTGAAATACATATGTTCTATTGTTTCCTGTTTTAGTAATCAATTCATTTGATATAAGAAGAAGCGATACCGAATGTCAGAAATAATTCAGTATCTTTCTAGACAATAGATTTATTGTATTTGTTTTTTGAACGTCGTGTTATTTTTGCCAAGTTGTATACTTCATCATTACTGTATGTTTGTGTATACTAATTTAATCAAGTATGTGACTAAATTTGTCATATCTAAAATATTTGACTCTGTTTGTATTAATGGAAAATCGAAGACACGATGGTTCGTTCACAAAAGACTAAGATCCAGGTATTTTTATTATGATTATAAAGTTTAGGAACTTTTGAAAATTTTAAATTTAGTTTTAGAAGTAGTCAAAATATTATATTCTTCATGGCTTTGAATATGATTATGTAAAATCGCTTAGAAAGATACTTATGTAATACAAGGTCAAACTGCTTATTAAATTATGAATTTATGAATAATAGACTTACAAAGATAATTATTTTCAAGTATTGAATATTTTCCCATGAGAATCCCTGCAAAGTTACCGTAAAAAACAATTGAGCTGTTCAAGCTGCAAAAACTATATCCTCAATCAACATCTATCTTTATGTCAAGTAAGCAGAAAATGACCACTATAAAATAGGCTCGGGTTCCAAATAGCGACTGTCATAATGGCGACTTGATAATAGCGACGTAATCAAGTGAGCGACTGTCACAATGGCGACCGCATTAAAACTGCGACTGATATGTTAGGGTTAGTCCAAATAAAATGTTGTTTTAAAGTCCCTTTTGGTTTCAATCTTTCACTACGCTATGTTTTTCTGTTTGTGCGTGCATGCGTGTGTAGAGAGGTCCCTAACCCTAACACGAGTTAAGTCGCTATCTTAACAGTCGCTGTTTTAATGCGGTCGCCATCCTGACAGTCGCTCACTTGATTAGTTCGCTATTATGAAGTCACCATTATGACAGTCGCTATCCGGCCTGGATACCATAAAATATGTTCTGCTATAACTGTAAAAATATGTCTGTTAGGAGTTTACAATGATAATTATTAATGAAATATTTACAGATATTTCCTGTTTTCTTTAATTATGTCCAACATGACTTTAATTACAAGCAATTATCATTGAAAAAATACTAATATATGAGGAAATATCCGCTAAAGTCCTAATTTATATGTTTCGAACAATAGTTTGATGCACAAATTTTGTACCCTGACCTCATAGCATCTAGTTACAGACTGTCCTTCATGTAATATTTTATATGGACATAAACCAAAAACAGGCCTTAATTCATAAGAAGAAATTGTCTTGTTACAATTTAGTTCATATATTTAAAGTTTTTACAATTGAATATAATGACCATTTGGTCATCATATTCAGTCAACTGTTAATATTTTAAAATAACTTAAAACATTTTTCTGATGTAAACATCATCAGAGTCTTCAAAGTATTTTTGTATTTTTGTACTACTCCCATCCAAAGACGAAGAAAACAATGTTCTGGATGTGTGACTCATGAATTATTTGAATTTATATCATATGTTATTTTTTTACGAAAAAGCTGATGATAACTAGATGCCTTCTGTGTTTAAAAGTATATAAACATCATACCATAATAAGAACCTACTTTGATAATTGAATCTTTTTGAAAGTACGCCTTTTTATACCCAGGAATATCAGATTTAGTAGTCTTTTTCACAAGTAACCAGTTTACCAATATTGCAATTGGTGGAGTTTAGGTATACGGTATATTATATCATGTCAATGAAATTTAACTGCTTTGTGACATTACAAACTAGTTGAAGGCTTTTCAGCATGAAATTTTTCTCATATTACAGCTGATTTGTTTATATCATGGAAATAGGGAAATGAACACAATTCTTCATGTATCCAATAGTTGAATAGTATAACCGTAAATAACTAAATATATACTACAATTGTTTCTTATCGATTTTAATCGGTAAGTATGTCGATAGGTATTTGTCTGTCTGTTAGATGCACGCGATATCTCAGGAAAGCGGAATTGAATCTGCTCCAGATTTTGCATGTGCATTCATCATATGTCGGACCAGAAGCCTATTGATTTTGGATGAATTATGTCGTATAATTAGCCAGTTATTTATTAATTAGTGATGGGACATAAGGTGTCACTATTGAGTAAGAGCGCTGTTTTGGGGGATCCCCTACCTTTCGATCAATAAGTCTTCGGTCTCTGACCGATATTCTCGTTTAACATTTTGATTGAAATTGCATCTGTCTTGTAAGCTTTCATTGACATAGAAAGTAAGATTTTCAATCACCTGTTGCCCATGATTGTCTGTCTGGTATACTGATCTAATTGGTTCACAAAAGAAATCAATAGAACTGATATACATATAGAGAATTCAACATATGGAAGTCATCAACAAATTGTCAAGAAACGACATGATGGCAATATGGGATACACAAATGAATTCTAAACTTTTGATGAAATGCCAGGTTCAACCCAAACATTTTGTATATGATGTTGTACAAAACTGCAATGCAATATGATCACGAACCCCTGACTACTTTGATGTCAAAATACCAATCACTCAACAAAATTTATCCACCGTCACACTATGTTTGTGCTATTGAAATGAATGACAGTTGAAAGACACAAATCTGACTTCAAATTCATCTAGGAGTATGTTATCCATGATAAAACAATTTACGATTTACAGTGTTGACACTGATGATGAAAACTAAACATAAATATACTCATTGACTAGAACTATTGCATATTAAATAAGTAAAACAATTGCTAATTACATGGCTGCTATATTGCCACAGTGTGATGAGAGATGAAGGAAAATTTAGCAATAGAATTTCAAGTACTCATACTCAATTATGAATAAAATAACCTACCGCTTTTAATACATCTTCTTCTAGCAGCATGTCCATATTTATTCAAACCTTTCGTTGATAATCCCACCCAGACTTACGTATAAATTAAGTATTTATTTGCTTACATGAATGCTAGTTGCAGATATTAATAAACATCATGACAAGAAATCATAAAAAAAATAATCTTTGCAGAATGTTGATCAATAATTTTATATGTTTGTGTATTGATTTTGTATCTTACTATAGAAAGCAGATTAATCAGTATTAAATTTGCTTCTTGAAAGGATTGAAACCAGTATTGGACATTCATGATCATTTTTGTAAAGCTAAGGGGACCTCCAGAAGTATGTGCACCAAGATGGCGCACACACTGAACATGGAAGTTGTATCAGGTTAGGGTCCAGGTTGCGCGCCATCTTGGTGCACATACTTCGGTAGCGCCAGCAAAACTTTGACAAGTCCAACTACCAGCACCCATTTTCAATTTACAATTCAAAACATTTTGAAATATATAATATTAAAACTACAGAATAAACTCGTAACTTACAGCTGGGTTTCCATGGCACTCTCAGGTTCCGCAAGCTTAGGTTCAACTCTGAGAGTCTATATTAATTTATGTATATATATATATATATATATATATATAATTAAATGTTCTATCTATATGATTTGCCTATTAATATACAACTTGGTACACTTTGAAGATCATTTTTGTTTGCCAGAATATGATTTAATTTTATATAAATATCTTTTTATTAATTTATGAAATTTCTCAAGCCTTCAGAATGCTTCCTAGAGGTCCGAGCCATCAAAAAGGTTTAAAACCACTGGCAACTCTACGATATAAAATCTACACAAAATATGTAAGAATTTGTAAAATAAAATAATACACGGGTAATGCTGACCGAATTCATACCGGAAGGTGTTGTGGTCAATATGACTTGCGGAGCTTTTCTTCAATCTGTAGCACTTTTTTCAATTTTTTTAATCCTCAGACCTAGAAAACAATAGAACGACTTTCATTGAACAACTTTCTGGTTTATTAGCACAAGTCATAATTCTTGTTCCCCAGGAGTAACGAAACTAACATTGAAATACGAATGTATATAGAAGTGTCCTTGAATTATAATCAAGCAGATACAGTTTATAAAACATTATGTGGTATGGTTGATAACAAAATAATTGTACTCGATTCTCAATATTATAACAAAAGTTGTTTTATGCATTTGAAATATGTCACAAAAATCAGTGTTCTATTTATTTAATCAAACTTAATGCAAAAAAATATCATAAGTTAAGATCTATTTTAGTTTAGTTTTATTAAACATGCTAAAAATGAACATTCAAAAAATGTTATTCAGTAATTATATAAAAAATATGTTGTTAGTAGTGTGCCTTACCATCAATTCTTACTTCTATAGTTTTTATACAACTAGATCCACATCCTGTGCCTTACGAATGCTTGAATGACGTAGATGATGAGGTCAAGAGCTAGACTGCAACCTATCAAAACTTTATTATGCGGTATAAGGACCTGTGTTTTGTTGCATCAATTTCAGAAATTAAATAATGCTATCTTTGTGTTGTACATATTTCGCTCACAACCTTACAAGTAGATTTTCTTTAATCATTGTAGTCGAAAATTTAGAGAAATAAATAGAATCTCATATGATATGATACAAAATTAACCACTTCGATAAAGATCACAAAACTGAGAGATTTTTGCAACTATGAACTACTTTAATAAAATTTGAAATTATAAGATAGATATATAACATTTAAACTCCTTCAACAACTTGATAAGACTTTATTTTTAAACGCAGTAGCTTGCTTATTATTGTATGGATGCGTGGTTCAATCACTTTCGTTACATTTTAAAATAAAGCCAGTGAGTGATTGCGTGGTGCACAAAGTACGACAAACCATCAGAGTTATGTTTACATTTCTTTGTATACAGTTGAGATATAAAAACATAGAATAATATAATAAATAGAGTAATTGAGTTCATAATTTATTAAGAATAGTCATTGGATCATCATATTTTAGATTTTATATCCCACTTAACAAGCACCACAATTTAAATACATTTGGCTGGTGACAGTGTCTGATAAGAAAATACAGAACTCAGAACTGAGATTTCAAATCTATTCACTGCTGTAACATGAATAAACTGTTTAATGTACGGAAAACATATGTCGGCGATTCATTTACGGCTCAAGGCATGACATCGCTCGCGCGTTCCGAGTTCTCGAACAACATTTAGTGTAACCCGGTGTCTGTGCAAGTTTTATTTCGGAGATTCCCCACGAAAGAGATTGGGAAATCCCCACTGTTGCAAATATTTTAACGACATATCTTCTCCAAAATGTCGTGTCCCACTTGTCCCACGTGTTCCACGTATACCACGTGTACCACTTATCCCACGTGTTCGACTTGTACCACTCTCGTACCACGTGCCCCGTGTCCCACTTCTCCCATGTGTACCACCAGTCGCTAATACCACGTGCATTTTGCTAAAATCGTCGGTTGTTTCGCCTTAGGCAGACATTGTGGTTGGTTAGCATTAGTAACCATGCCATGACTGGAATCGGATCGAATCACTGAAACAATATACAAAGTTGTAAACGCGACGCGGATTGTGATGATAAATTAATTAATCCAATCAAGTTTTATTGCGCTAAAATATATTTTACTTCGTGAGATTATAACGGTTATATCTTAAAAATAATCTGAGTGGCAGCATTGCGATAGTGCGGTTCGGTGTTACGAGTACAGAATTCTATAATTCCCAAAATGGCAAAAATACGGATTCCTAACGGCGATAACGCATTAGCAAGATTGCAAACATACCTATCAAAACTAAATATAACCAGGCAGTTTATCTCATGTGTTTATGTCCACATATTAAATTTGTTTTTTAATGTATTAAATAGACGCCACCGTGATTTACGTTAAACACAATTAAGTTAATTATAAATAAATAATATAAATAATTGAATATTTTACGCAACAGAAAAATCTCGCTGAAAAAGTCGTTTTTTTAACGAGCGAATATTCACCGCGACTGTTCATGAAGAAAACGAGATATAGTTTATGGACAAAATATTTAGTGAATGAGATGTATGATAAATGGGATTCATGTGGACAAAATATCTGGCAAATGAGATATACATGGACAAAACCCCTGCACGACATATATAAAGGAAACACTTCGCGAATGAGCTGTTGATTCATTATGGAAACGAGATGTATGTAGACAAAATACGAGATTTATCACGTGAACGAGATGTATGTAGAAAAAAATATCTGCTGAACGACATATATGAAGATAAAACACTTTGCGAATGAGCTGTTGGTAGACAGAACATCTGTTAAATGATATGTATGGTAAATGGGATACATGTGGACAAAACATCTGATGAATAAGATGTAGGTGTACAAGTCATGTGACTCCTAACTTTTTCGTTAAACTTCTTCCTTCTCAAATTTTTGAACATTTTATTCTTCCCTCACTATGCATAAAAACTACTGTATTAATTTAATCCTTAGATCTTTGTCTGTGCGATAGTTGAAAAACCGATTTTGCACAGTTCCAGTATTTTCTAATTGAATGTGTGCATTATATTACAACAAGCATAAAGAACTTTGGAAAATACTACAGCAAACTATACTACAGCAAATACAAAGCCGATTCCTACACAAAACGACAAAGTTACTCGCCAGGAATGAATTTTTTCCCGGTTTGGAAAACGTTCCTCCAATGAATGAAATATTTGTAGAAAATATACATGACGAATAAGCCTACTTTACATATAGTATATGCTCAATCTTTAAATGAACGATTGAAGCAATTCGTTTATTTTTGTTAGAAAGACGCATTTGTAAAGCTGACTAATTCCCTCAAAAACATGACCGTATGTTCTTTGTAGTGAATGCTCCAAAAATATATGATCGCGATGATTTAAGAAATTGTGATTGTAGTATTTTTTCAATTGGGCTAGTATCATTGAGTACGAATGACTTGAAGATGAAAAAAATAAGGGAACTTAACATAGAAATAAAAAGAAATTGATATAAAATAGTAAAAGCAATTGATACTTGCAATAAAATAACAAACATCTTGGCAGAAAAAATATAAGGTATTGCAGTTACATATAAAATCGGAGAGAAAAATGCAATAGAATGTGGTAGTATTCATGTTAGATGGGGCACTAATTTCTTGGTTCGATAGATAATGTCAACATCTGCTCGGGACATTATTAACTTTTACATATCATATTAGTCTACAAACTACCTGAATTATTCTCTTATTGCTCTAAATTTACAGAAAAAAATGAAGAAAATCGAAAAAACACGATAAATATCAAGCGAACAACTAGGTTGCAAAGCAATTTAAGTAGTAAATCAAGGGTGCGCAACATTTATTACAGAAGGACCGGATAAAGATAACTGAGTAAACCGCAGGTCGCACTTTCATTCAACATAGGCTTTCTAGTAGTAGCAAGCACAAAAGTTTTGGTTATTGATGACATGGGTGACAAATTATGACTTGATTTATCGGTGCCGGAATATAGCCGGGTTGATATCGGATAGGTACCAACATGGGCGCAGCCAAAACTTTCGGTGAAATTAAAACAGAGCACCCAAAGTGCAAACTGAAAAGAATGCGTCGTTCACAGCGAAATAGCACAGTGGCGTGTAGCCCGTCTCTTATGTGCCTGGCGGTTTATGGTGAATATTTTGCAAGTCCTATTCCAATTATCGACCATTAATCCGTAGTCAGCAGTACCCGCATTTGAAAATAGAACATTAGAAATTGCGAGAAATAATTTTGAGAGAAGTGTAACTCGCGAATGTCAGTAGCGTCGAAATCGTTTATAAGTACAAAAAAACGCTCGCATGTAGCGCCGATCAAATGCATTAAATGGGAAACTATTACTTGGATTTTAATGTTAAACAAGTAGATTTTTAATTGCCATTCAATGATAATTAACATGCGTCGTGATTAGTGGTGGGAAAATAGTTTTTTAGTCGAATTATTCAAATATTTTCAACGAACAGTATTTTCATTTCAAACAACCGTATTTGGGATGTCGGCCGCCGAAACGATCGCCGTGACAATTTATTTTTTTGGAATTTACTTGAACACTGAAAACTTCGCAACAATGCAGCGATTTTTATTTCCTAATTTTGTCATAATCCAAGACCGCAGTAAATATTATTGTCACCGCGATCCTTTCGGCGGCTTGACATCTCAGTTGAGGATGATAAACTATATTAAAGTACTTTTTATTCACTAGTAAGTATTAATTCTCATGCAACGGCGGATATCGAAGTTTGGTTTTTATTTTTTGGACAGAAATTTGATTTCACATCGGCGACGATGTCAAAGAAAACTCTTAAAGAGTGCATTCACAACACAAATTAATTTTATGCTGATTTTTATCTTTATGTAGGATTCGTATCACAGTTTGTAAATTAATTTCCCAATTTTAAGCGAACAGTATTACTGACCGCGGAATGCGATATTTGTGAAGCTGATTGCTGACTTTTTTATGCTTTTAATTTTATATCGTGTCCGTGTTACTTTCGTATTAAATAATATTAATCAGAAACTCCGCAAATTGGTAATCTCTCTAATATTCAGTGTTGAGAATTAACGTAACTCAGCTCTGCAATAAAACACTGATACTAAACACTTGAATAAATCGGCAATAATGGCATTTCTACGTGGTCAAAATAATATTTCTCCCCGTCCAAAATATCTCGGAAAATTTCCATAGAATACAAAATTTACCAGTCGTACTTATCTGGTTCGACAATTCTAAATTTACAAAAACTGTGTTAGATCGCTTTATTCAAAATTAGAAATTAAAAAATATGATAATCCTTACCCGTAAGTGGGACACGTGGTACAAGTGGGACACGTGGGACAAGTGGAACACGACATTTTTGGGACACCGTACTTGCTTGACATAAAGGCCCACTCCTTGTTACATCACAAATGCACAGTGGGGGTGTCAGGAATTTGAATTGGTGTCGCTCATGCTAACGTAAAAGCAGGTTAACTTTACGTTAGTATGAGTAGAGTAGTAGATTACCGCAAAATTAGCAAAAGATAAAAAATAATTTGTAAAAAGAAGAGAAAAGTTGCAATTCCTGTGCGGCACACCTGGCATCGTCTCGCGTCACACCGGTTGCGGAACACTGCCTTAGAGGTCCGAGCCATCAAAAAGGTTTAAAACCACTGGCAACTCTACGATATAAAATCTACACAAAATATGTAAGAATTTGTAAAATAAAATAATACACGGGTAATGCTGACCGAATTCATACCGAAAAGTGTTGTGGTCAATATGACTTGCGGAGCTTTTCTTCAATCTGCAGCACTTTTTTATTAAGTTAACATTACACAACTTTCTGGTTTATTAGCACAAGTCATGATTCTTGTTCCCCAGGAGTAACGAAATTGACATACGAATGTATAGAGAAGTGTCATTGAATTATAATCAAGCAGATAAAGTTTATAAAACATTATGTGGTATGATTGATAACAAAATAATTGTACTCGATTCTCAATATTATAACAAAAGTTCTTCGTTCTTTAGTTTTTATACAACTAGATCCACATCCTGTGCCATACGAATGATTGAATGACGTAGATGATGAGGTCAAGAGCTAGACTACAACCTATTAAAACTTTATTATGCGGTATAAGGACCTGTGTTTTGTGACATCAATTTCAGAAATTAAATAATGCTATCTTTGTGTTGTACATACTTCGCTCACAACCTTACAAGTAGATTTTTTATAATCAATGTAGTCGAAAAATTAGGGAACTAAAAAGAATCTCACTCGATATAATACAAAATTAACCAATTCGATAAAGATCACAAAACTGAGAGATTTTTGCAACTATGAACTACTTTGAAAAAAATAGGAAATTATTAGATAGATAGATATCATTTAAACTCCTTCAACAACTTGAAAAGACTTTATTTTTAAGCGCAGTAGCTTGCTTATTATTGTATGGATGCGTGGTTCAATCACTTTCGTTACATTTTAAATTAAAGCCAGTGAGTGATTGCGTGGTGCACAAAGTACGACAAAACATCAGAGTAATGTTTACAATTCTTTGTATACAGTTGAGATATAAAAATATAGAATAATATAATAAAATAGAGTAACTGAGTTCATAATTTATCAAGAATAGTCATCTGATCATCATATTTTAGATTTTATATCCAACTTAACAAGCACCACAATTTAAATACATTTGGCTGGTGACAGTGTCTGATAAGATATGCCAAGCCAAGAAAAATAATAAAATACAGAACTGAGATTTCAAATCTATTCACTGCTGTAACATGAATAAACTGTTATCAATGTTTAATGTACGGAAAATAAAAGTGTCGGCGATTCATTTCGGCTCAAAACACGACATGACATCGCTCGCGTGTTCCGAATTCTCAAACAACATTTAGTGTAACCCGGTGTCTGCACAAGTTTTCTTTCGGGGATTCCCCACGAAAGAGATTGGGAAATCCCCACTGTTGCAAATATTTTCACGACATATCTTCTCGGTTCTTCTCTGTTGTAGATTCGACTTTCTGTCAGACGGTTCATAGTATAGTGGTATGGCAATAGCCAATATCAGATAATGCATTATAGTTTATAAACTATTGCCTTCATTGTAGCTTATAAGTTACAGAACCTTATAACTGCCTGTATAGACGTAACATCAGAACAGAGGGACATCTGTATATTATAACTGTATAATGGATCATTCTATAATCTGGTAATCTTGACGAATTACGGATTAATGCTGTAATAACACAGTGCAAATAAAAGGTACAACTAGGCTAACTGTTATTATTTGTAAGAGTTCTTCAACTTGTATTTTGATATATTAGGTATTATAAGCTATATTCTGGAGGTCAATTTATTTCAATCAGTTTTGTATTACGCCTGGTATATATCATGTCCTTTTTAGTATATGCTTCGTGTTTTTGTTTTGAGACTCATAACTTCTGTGTTGCTGTTTGAAAACAAATTCTTGTTCATCGACCAAAAAACGCATGGTTTAAGATCAAAAAGAGTAAAGGTATATACCACTTAACACATGGAGGAGTTTTATATTTTATGGGCCTGAAATATCTCTTCATATTTTGAATTTATATCGTTGTTTGTTCAGTAAATGTATTGAATAATTGTTTTTACAGTAAATTGTTGGGATTTGTTATTTATGATGTAATTGAAAATATCAGTGGTATGAAAAAGTTCATTGTTTGTTTTGAATGTTTATGTGAATATTGGATTTGACAGCTGTGCTTAATCATGAAGAAGGGATCTGTTCACTTTGCAGTCTTGCTGACCCTTTCCAATTATATTTTATGATTATTATTTATTCTTTTTACTACCATGTATATTTTGAATATATATTCAGAAATAATATATTATCTCTCTTGTGCGGCGGTGTGGCTCATCATGCTAAGCGTTAGGAATATGCTTGCCACTGCACTTCTGATTACCCTGTGTGGGTTACCAGGTTCGAATCTCATGCAGGGATAGTTATGTGCGAGAAGATTGCTGGACTCCTGGTCGTCGTAGGGTGGTTCACGTAACCGCTGGTCGGTTACGGCTTCCTCCACCATCAAGTCCATGCTTCCGAAAACAAATAAACAACTAATCCCATACCCAACATAGAATGGTAACCGGATGAGAGGACGTGGTTCGCCATATGGTTGAGCCGTCTTATCGGCTTTTCTCTTTCCTGGAATAAATTTGTAAATCCTATCCTCTCTCTCACTCTCTATTTTTAAATTAAATTTTATTTAAATTTATGAAATATTTTTGAACGTGTTAAAACTTTTTTATTTTGTTTATATTAGAGATTTATTTATGGATAGACTGATATTCCTATATATTAAGCTTTTTCCACAGAAAATAATTTTAATTTTGAAAGTTTTTTGTTAATCCAGTACCCTGCCGCAGTATTTTTTATTGAGAAACTATTTTTGAATGAGTATAAATCAAGTTTGGAAGGTTCGAAAATTATCTGCTTTCGGTAATATAAAAATATAAGTGTTAAAGACAAATTTATATTCAAGTTTAAATTCATATGAAGGGATATTTGAATTCATATGAAGGGATGCAAAACGGTTTATGGATTTTTTCTTATTGACATTTTGTCCAGGTCTATTTTTTATTGATTATCAAATATTTCAAAATGAATGATTCTACAACAAAGCTCCATTATTTAGAGTTTTTATGTGGATACTTTTTGGAACCAAAAGACATCATGAACCTGTTCCCAGGTGGAACTGGTCTGTATTCGTCAGGTTGGTAATTTATTTCAGTATTATTACCTTTCTTCATACAACCATAAATTGCTAATTGGGTTATGTGATTTCAACTTGTTGCCTTCAATAATTTAAAAAATATGATATCCCTTGACAAAATTTTTGTAATGTGTTTCTAGAAGACGAATATTATTTATGAGAATACCCTATACACTCCCATTCGCATATAAGCCGTGTTTCAACCAAATTAAGGAGTCGGCTTATACACTCATAACTCTGATCGCGCTTGAACTAAATGACATTTCATAAATTAATTTGGTAAACTTGAACCGAACAGTATTATCATTAAAGCTGCCAGGCTAACAAATACCATCGCAATAGATACTAAATTTTCACTTAATTAGGAGCTATTTCATAGGCTGGAAATTCAAAAATTTCCAAAAAATTCTCGTTAAATATACAATAGTAATTGTAAAATATTTTGAATGAAAAACATCCGCAACGTGTTATAAGTACTCGAGTCATCCTATTTTAAATTCTTTCATGTCGGCAGTAATTATTTGCTGCATAGACATAAAATATAATATTTGTAAAATATTTTCTATCAAAAACATCCTCGACGTCTTATAAGTACTTTAAGTCAGCGCTGATTGAAATCTTGAAGTTGACGATAATTGATTGCTGCATAAACATAAAATATAATATTTGTTAAATATTTTCAATCAAAAACCTCCTCTACGTGTTATAAGTACTCTAAGTCGTCGCTGATTTAAATAGTTTCATGTCGGCTGTAATTAATTGCTACATAAATATGAAATATAAAATTTGTAAAATATTTCCAATCAAAAACATCCTCGACATGTTAGAGGTACTCAAAGTCGGTGCTGATTTAAATCCCTTCATGTCGACAGTAATTAATTGCTACATAAATATGAAATATAAAATTTGTAAAATATTTCCAATCAAAAACATCCTCGACATGTTAGAGGTACTCAATTCGGTGCTGATTTAAATACCTTCATGTCGACACTCGACAGTAATTAATTGCTACATAAATATAAAATATAGAATTTGTAAGATATTTTCAATCAAAAACATCCTCGACATTATAGAGGTACTCAAAGTTGGTGCTGATTTAAATCCTTTCATGTCGACAGTAGTTTACGAAATGGGCTCTCTTCGATTATGATGAAACATAAAATATATGGTAATACTGAAAATATGTTTTCAATCAAAACGTATGTTTTCAATCAAAACGCGGACATCATCGCCAAAATGTGTGATTGATATTCAGTATTAATATAAACACTAAAAGCGATACTAGAAAGTTGCAAATAGCAATATTCAAATTGAACATCCTTGACTATGATAGGTACCCACAGCGTGTTAAGATTCGTAGGGTCGGCTTATATGCGAATTTTTTTAAATTCACTATTTTGAAGCTGTTTTCAGGGGGTCTGCTTATATGTGGGGATATATGGTGTGGTTTTTTTGCAATTCTTTGTAGTTGAAGGTTGGTTTTAATAAGGATCTTTAAAAAATGTAGTTGTCTTTGAATGTGAAAACCATATAAAATAATATGCACTTTGATAGTTTGTTATAGTTTTGATATTCATTAATTTTTAAGTTGGAGATGCGTTAATGTCTATTTCGACAACTGGTGACAATGGGAGGAAACAAAGAGTTGACATTTTTCTTGAATGGCTCAATGCAGATGACGGTTATGGTGGCAACAAATACCAAGAGTTTATTGATGTTTTGAAAAAAGGTAATTTTTATCTATTGTATAACCTAATTAATGTTGATTCTACTTTCACTATTGTTCCATTTGATTTTCAAAGACGATAAGATATTTTTAGAAGTTTGCCAACTTTTGGATTTCACAGTTCCTTCAATATACCTAAAACTGAACTCTGTTGGATGCCCTGGACTGGGTCTGTATAATTTTACTGGTTAGCTATTCTCACATACTGGTTATGCTATGGCATGCTATATGATAGAGCCACCCCCATTGAATTTTCGGGTTTCTAAAATAATTTAACAAATTTTTTCCTATACCGTACTATTATTTTTGTATCATTATTTTTGTATCTTCTGAATGAGTAATATTTTAAAACCATAACATGTATGATATCTCCAAGCTCATTCGCTTGCAATATTATTAAGTTTTAGCTATTTACATTTTATCCCAATATGTGTTCATAGTAGTTTTTTGATGAATTTTTTCTTTAATATTTCAAGAGACAAGTTACTGTTGGCTTGTTCCTCTGTTGACGGATTGTGATAATTTCGATGCTGAATCTATATTTCGATATCTCAAAAAACCTGAAAAGATCAAAAGAATTTTTCAAGTGATTTTTCCTGCATTGGAAAATATAAATGTTATTGAAATACTTAATCATTTGAAAAGGGAACTTTCTGATGATGACAGGTTGGCACAGTTTTATTATAAAAACTTAAATTGACCATCACGATTAGAAATCATATTTTTTTCCATTCAACAAAAAACACCTAAAATTACAGTTGATTAATTACATAATTTATTAAGCATAAACTTCTGTCATCCTTAAGGAACGTAAGGCTGCACCTTAACGTCGTGGGGTAACAAAGTAATTGCGTGACGTCGTTGTTTAGGTCAGGTTAATGAAGCGGACATGTAACGGCGAAGAAAACATTGATAAAATTGCTAAAACAATTTAACTTGTGCACCATAAATTCAATCTAATGGTACCCTTCTGAAGCTATTTTTACCCTCTACAAATGTGTGTGTATTAGGTAAAAAAGAAAACAAATATAAGTCCGATTTTTGCACAGTAATTGCGACTTTTTCTCTTCATTTCCTAATTATAATTTATCTTTGAGATTATTTTCCAAACAATGTAAAACTTGTCCTGATATAATCTAAAGTTCGGGAGATATGAGATTTCAAAGTTGCATACCTTAATGTCGGATTGCCGGTTTTCAGCGTCAGAAGACGTTCTCGGGAAAGCGGGAATACCGGATTTTAGGGTTCAAAGAGATAATTATAATTTATTAACATTATTAGAGTTTTTTTTCTTACATTGAGCTGTTTTTTTGAATTTACATTAATATCTTAGTTTTAGTTTTATATCATATATATTTTTTCCTCCCCATATTTGGTAATAATAAATGCTGATACCATTTTTTCATTCAGTTGATTCACTCATCTGTTTCATTCTAACATTCAGAGAAGGAATTGAAAACATCGCATCACGATTAACTTCTAGGCATGGAATGTTTGCCCTATTAAACAATCTGATTTACAAGGCACCTGGCTGGATCAGTAATTTCATTGATGCAGTGAAGGAATTAAATTACAATGCTACTTCTTCTATGTTTGAAGATGTTGAATATGCTGATTTAGCCACAGCTTTAAAAGATTATTTTGGTGAGTAAAATTACGTTTTACTAAGAATATTTTTACTGGAATTCAGTAACTTTGTAATTCATGAAAATCCAGGCTTTTGATTTTTTTTGATTCCTAAATATTTTGGGTGTGAAAAATTCACGGATTAGATACCGATATTTCTAGCTATGTCCAGAGCTTTCTATTGAACAAACACAGAAATACTTACAAACTCTTCCATTTTTGAAGTTGATATTAACTTGTGGTAATGAAGCTCAATATTGAGTTGAATAAACGCATCAACAAAAGCAATTTATTCATTGCTAAATTCCCTATTTAATAAAATTAATTTTCAATTGTCTTACAGAATGCTTTGATGACAGTGTTGTTAATGAATTAGTGGTTGATGAACAGCCAGAAGCAATGAATGAACAGATGGCATGTATTCAACAAGGAGTGACGAGTTGTTTTGTTAGTAATGTTAAAGCTTGTTTGGAAAAAAATAGTCAGACTGTTTGGGTGTGGAATTGAAATGTATTACTGGCTGCAGCTTGCAATGCTTCTATGGATCATTTTTCTAAATTTCTACTGTGTTACAAGTTAAACTAAGAATTGGTTTTGTTTTGGTACTTGATCGATTAATCACTATCAAAATTTCAGTATTTCCAGATGAAAGTGTCTGTTTGCAGCGTGTTACTTATCTATTATCAATTATATTGATCAAACATTAAGAGGACCAGACAAAACAGCTTATTTCATACAATAAGCCATGGCTCTCTCTCTCTCTGCGGTCCAAGTTTCAGATGTAGGACTTGAAAGTTGGAAGCTGTAATGTACCAGTGGTTACACCACCACTCTATGATGTCAGTCCATTACTTTTGTGCCTAAAATTAACCCTCTCATGAACCTTTGCAAGATAATTACTGATGTAACAACGATATATTTTAAGTGCTTAATATGATAGGTTAATTTTATTTAGCCACGCCATGATATTTTTGAATTTTTTAATGCTTAACAGATATCTGACGCAGATGTTCCTTCGTGCAGTTTGATGAAAAGAAAACAAAACGGTAATGATTGACCAACTTTTAAATTTATCAACATGTTATTGAAATATATTATTGTAAACTCTCTTCAAAACTGTCTTCAAATCTTCAGATGAAAAAGAGAATTGTCAAAAACATTTTAGGCTTTCTGAACAACAACACATTGAAATCCCAGCCCAACCAGAATCTATGCGTAAGTATATTATATACATATGATATACATCTGAAATGTATTCATGTTTACATCATCACAATAATTTTGGATAAACCAAACAACGTTTCGTACTTATCTGACAGTGTGAACTTTTCTGTTCTGTAGATTATCTTTTTGAATCATAGATTTTGATCAGCTCGTTAAATCTAAAAAAGTTTACAAAGTTTCTACTTTTCTATTGTTCTGCTAATTTTTGCTATGCGGATTCATCATATGCTAGCAACAAGATCTCTTCTTCTAATGTAATGTTCCATCTTTCAAATCTTTATTGAATGTTTATACTGTTTTCTTTTATTTATCACATATATACATGTTTATATATATATATTTATATATGAATTCTAGAATATGAGCTTCGCAATTATCAAAAAGAGTTGTCTAAGTTAGCATTGAATGGCACAAATGTTATAATATGTGAAAGAACCGGTGAGTGTTTTATTTTATTTTAAAATGTTTATTTATTAAAAATCATATGTGTAGTTTATTCAAAATATTATAAAACCAAATAATTCAAAATTTATTAATAATTTTTTCCATTAATTCAGGATCAGGAAAAACCAGAGTTGCTGCTCATATAATAGGAGAACACCTTAAAGGAAAGGTTACTAAAGTTGGTCAATGTGAAGAACAAAAAGTTGCCTTTTTTACACCAACTGGAGGACTTGCAGAGCAACAATGTGGTAAAATGAAAGACTATCTTCCCAACATAAAGTGAGCTTTAAATATTGAATCCGAACTATTTTTTTTATAGCAAAAAGTGAGGAGGTTTGTCTAATGAATTTACCTGCATTTCACCTAATGCTTGTCTCACTGGATATGTATGGGAACTGGATTAAAAAGATTTATGTTTTGGATACAAAATAGAGTTTATAGCAAGAGAATAAAACAATATTGCTTTCACATAGTAGTTTTAGTGTGAATTCTTGAGGATATATTTTGATCACATCATGCTATATTCGATTAGAATTAGAGGATAGTGGCACTTGACTTTTGCATAGGACCTATCTGGGTTGGCACGGCGGGTTAAAAATATCTGGTCATAACCTGTTGCCCTTTTACCCTCATGCGGTTCAATTTATCATTCAAGTTATGCCAAATTAAAAAGATGCTGATTTTCACAAAATTTATAATAGCTTTTTATATACACGAGTGGCTTTTTCTTTGGAATTCTGTTCCTGATACTGTACTTGAGATATCTGTAAAGTTTCAATTTTAGTTGAATAAAAAACATCTTTCATGTTGTCTGGAAAGTCAAATGAAATCATGACTATTATATTGATTATGTGTTTGTAGGAGGATTGACATGCTTCGTGGGAATCTTGAGGATCAGTTGGAGAAAGATTTTCAAAAGCGAATTTACAGTTCTGACTTGATTGTGATGACTCCACAGATACTGCTGAATTGTCTGAAAGTATGTTTCAGTACAATATTGATCATATTTTTGATTTTGACTAGTTTTTTCCATAGTGATTGGTTTTATTATCTGTCATTGAATTCTAGACTTGTATATCTTTCTGTAATTACTTGTGTGCTGCTTAAGATAAGATAAGATTTTATTTCGATTCATTCGCAAAAACAAAATAAAAATATATACACAAAAGATTAAGGCGAAGAATCTGGAAAGTGAACAAAACCTAATAAAATACGGTAAGTTTAAAACGTATTAAACGTGTTCACTTACCGAAAAAGGATGAAAACAAGTCACACACACAAACAAATAAATATTGACGGCTGTCATTACTCAGCCGTTTCACTTGGTAATCAGGTTGCGTGTGCGATTTTTTCGAAAACAAAACAGTGAATTAAATCCGCTGTGCGTGTGATGCAGTATGTAAACAAACAATCCTAAAAATCCTAAAATAAGGTGCGAATGCATGTTTCCGTTCCATGCTCAAACATATATCTAGTAAAATCTAGAGATGTACCGATGTATTGGTATCGGGTATCGGCAATATCGGCCAATTTTTTGGTATCCGTATCGGCTTAATTAGGACCGTTATTTCTGATATGTTTACCTTTTTGATATGATCCAAAATGTTTTAAAAAATAAGTTGGAATACTGATGTTTAAATTATTTTTTGCTTGGGGAATTGTGAACTATGAGCCATACACGTTCCCACCCCCGCGAGTGGAAACGAGAATGGGGTTCTGACCTGTTCTTAGTTATTTATCAAACATACATTCAAATAAATTGGCTATTTCTTCCAAATTTTTATATTGACGTTTTTAATATTACCTAGTAATTATGAATAAATATATCATCGAATATTAGAGGATTTTCTAATGTTTAAAATACAATTTAGGTCATTATATTGGAAGATGATCTTGCGCACGTAACTCAATGTATCAATTTGATAGGATAAGTAGGCTAAACATTCATTTATTTCACAACCCTGGTAGCAAAACCTTATGAGCAGGGATGGTCATACCCATCGACTATTTCGAATACATTCTAAAAATATTTTCGATACAAATCCCCCACATAAATCCTGTTCACTTTCCTAAAATCCAGGGACATATAAATTAGGCTTTGATAATGTTATCATTGTGAAGCAGTCATAAGGCATGTGTGATATAAATGAAATTGCTCTAAGAAAGTAGACCTAATAAGCATTACGGTATTTATACCTATAAATTGTGGTAATTGACAAGCACAAAAATAAGAGAAACTAGGCTCCCAGTTTTAAATCCTAGTGTAAAAAACGTCTTTATTAACAGCATACACACTTTTTGGCACGGTTATGAATTCTGACTGTTTATCATTAATTAAGCGCTAGTGTCATTTAGTCCATCGACATCTTTAAGCTAAATTCCGACTCAATTATCTCTCTACAGGTATTAAATATTGTGATTCCATTAATTTTAATTTTGTCTAACTGTACAATTTCCTCATATATTTATTGCTGTGGTCGCTCAGACCTTCTCAGAATATACAATAATATTTGCGATATATTATGAAATGTTAAAATCAGAAACATTCTCGACGTGTTATAGGTATTTCTAGCCAGCGTTGATTGAAATCCTCTCACGTCGACTCTAATTTATTGTCGCGACGCACAATTATGATAAAACATAAAACGGCGCTACAGACAGCGGCGCTATGATGTGTGGGCGATATTCAAAGGTCGCGTTATTAATATTAAATTCGAATTGGTTTCTTATGGTGTAATAAATTATCCCTTCAATCTGAAATAATGTGTAGTATGAATAATTCTCAAAGACAAGTGTTTTATCCCGTCTTCTCTGCATACTTGAGGTAATATTTACATAGTATCGGAATATCGGCGATATCGGCAGTTTTGTAATATCGCCAAATCAGTATTGGCGTTTTTAGTTGGTAACAGATCGGTATCGGCGGCAAATGTCGGTACATCTCTAGTAAAATCTACTAAAACATTAACACACCAATGTAAAAATCGTTTGTGAATTTTTAAATATCAGTTCGTGCAGTTTAACTTTTTTATAACCGGTCACATTTTTGAGCAGAGCATAATTTCGTCCAAACTTATCTTCACAATATCTTTAAAAATCTTCAATTTTGCAGCCATGTTGCATATTTCCAGTCCATCATTCGAAAATCTGCTATTTCTGTTATTTGTTCATTGATGTCACTAAGTCTGAGATTCACTTCTCGAATGCATATTTTCGACTCGAGGTAGCCACGTCCGCACGCGACGACGGTCGGTACTGAAGTGAAATTGGCTACCAATGATTCTGCCTTTAAAACAATTGTTATCGAACTGATCCTCGTAACTTCTTCCCTGTTAATCTTTTGTCAAAAACATTTGAATCAACACAGTCAGTTTTGGTCAACGAGAATCAGATGATCTTTTATCTGAAAAGAAATAGGGTGTAGATCAAAAACGTTCTACTACTGATTTGTTAACACTTATAAGTGAAAGAATATATTGCACATTGGATCAAAAGGGTGAAGCTAAATCCGTGAGCCTATATTTTTTGATAGAGTTTGGCGTGGTGTACTCCTGCACAAAATTTGATCCTATGGTTTATCTGGATTAATTTTTTCTATCCTTAAATCAATTCTCTTTGCTCGCGAAATCAAGGTTGTTCTTGAATCTTGATGTACAGGGCTCCCGGACATACTCAATTTCGCATGGAGTTCCTTGGGGCTCAACTCTTGGACCTACATTTTTCCTAATATTCATCAATAACTCCCATATATTCTCATTTACAATTTACCTTTGTATGCACCCGACACAACTCTTTATTCCTGTCCAGATGTGAAGTCCGATAAACAACTTTGTTATATCAGTAGCTTTTAGCACTTTAGCGACTGCCTGAACAGAGATGAATCTCCGAGTGTGTCTGACCTTGCTTTAAACAAATTTCCTTAAAAATAATTCTATTAACACAATCTGTTACCATATTCATCTGAACTATCAACTTACTTAGCAAATTATTAAAAACACTCTTCGTTCAATCGTTCAGTATCATAGGCAACACAAATTTGAAATTTATATTGTAACTATAAGCATTATAATTGCCAAAATCTGAACTTCTGTACCTAGCTTTATTCAGCAATTTTAGCATAACATGGAGCCTTTTTACTGTATTGTATTATAATGTACAAAAAAATTATTTTGTAGGATAACTCAGTGAAATCATTGTTTGATTTTTCGATGATGATATTTGATGAATGTCACTATGCACATGCTTCCCATCCATATGCTGAAATACTCAGAAGATATTTGATTGAGAAAAAGCCTAATGCAAATGCAAAGCCAAATGCAAAAAGCCAAACTATTCAGGTAAGTATGATATATTCAAATAAATCTAGTTTTTTTAACATCAAAATGCAATTAGACATTTTATTTTTGTTTGTATTAGATCATTGGATTAACTGCAACCCTCGGAGTTGGTGCTTCAGTTAGTATTGATGGAGCTAAAGATCATATTTTCAAATTACTTGGTATCATGGATGCAGAAGATGGAGTAGTATATGTGAAAGATCCTGATAATGTAGATGAATTGAATATTGTTTGCCATGCTGCATCAGAAGGTTAGCGTCTGGTTTCTAAAAAAAATTGATAATGTGATTTAAAATAAAGAGTTCATGGTGGCATCGAAATCCTGTTTTATTAGAATTAAAAGGGCAATGTACAAATATGTTGATCAGAAGTAGCATAGTTTCACATTCAACATACACTATCGTATGTCATTCATTGAGCATAACATTGCCGAATCAGTGAAAATGTGGTCCACAAATTTTTTTAGAATCTTAAAAGCCCTGAGATTGGAAGGTGTTTTAAAAAATGGATATGTTATAGTCTTATTTAGAGACACATGTAGTTATATCCACTGAAACTGAAAGTCTAGTAGTTGAGGAGAATCTTGATTTTTTGACCCAACAACAACTTAGTCAACAATAACGTGAGCAATGAATCAGCAAAACTATACACCTAATAACCAACATCCGCTCAACTCAACAACTGTGTTGTAAACATTAGTTTAGTGACCAGATAAGATTATTTTTATGTTTTTGAAGTAATATATATTTTTTATGATTAACTTTAAACCATTTTGTTTGTAGAATCTATTCGAATAGATATTGATGACGATGATGACTTTTTCAGACAGCTTATCAGAGAAACAACGACCCAGATAATTTTTTTGATTGAAAAACTTGATGGTAAGACTTATTTAAAGAATCGAAATATCAAATAATTTTTCATATATTCATGAATTTACTTTTAAATAATCATATTTATTGTCAGTGTTAAAAGCTCTTGGAGATACAGTTCTGAAAAAGGGAAACTTGACAACATTGGATAAAGAGTTTGAAACTTGGTGCTGTAAACTTCGTCACGCATCTGGAAATTTGAGTGCTGAAGACTCTAAGGGACTTGGAAGAGATGCAAGATCATGTGCCGATGCTTTGCAGGTTGCGTTTTTTTTCATAGAATTTTTAATTCAATGAAACATATCCTGAGTATTTTTGTGACATCTTGGAATTCAGCAATGTTCATAACTAGGAGGTAAAATCTAATATTTTTTTGTATTGAAACATTACTAGCTGGAGACAAAATTTAGTTTCAGAATTCACATATTTTTCTATTTTATACTTTGAAATTTCAAAATAGGGGGAGACATAATAGGTGCCACTGTATCATTGCATTACCAAATACCTTGGACAGGTTTTTTTATATGTCGCATAAAACAAATGAACATTTGTCACCATTAAAGTATTTGTTATATGATACGGAAATATTGAGAAATGAGAGACCGAGAACTGGCTTAATAACATTTTTTTTTTTCATTTTTTCCTGGGATTTCCAGTGTCTATACAGTGCATATACAATTTGCTACAACTGTCATTCTATTCATGCAATTGCTAAGATTGAAGATTTTGTTGAAAAACATTACATTGCTGAAAAGGAAAAGAATACAACTGCAGAGAATAATCTGCATGAATTGATAGCTGGTGAGCAGATACTCAATTACTTTGATGAAATCAAGGGTTAATATCTGAAGTTTTGAAATTGAAATAAAATCCTTTTTTATTATCATTCAAGCTTTCTAAAAGCAATATCATTAACTAACCAAAATAATTGCAAGTAATCATTGGCGTGCTATAAATTTATTTATTTGAATACTGAACAACTACATTGTATATAGCAGGGGTGGTCAACATGTCAATTGCGATCGACCGGTTGATCGCCAAGTCTCGAGTAGTCAATCGCATCTGATGTTAAGTCAGTTTATTAACATACCCCAAAAAATTGTGTTGAAACAGTTTCATGCAGCGACTGTTGTGTTTTTTTTTTTTTCTAATTCAAAGCGTGTGACGAATCTGACTTGGAGGCAACTGTAAGTTAGTTACTAAAATTTGATCAGTCATATGCCATATTTTATGGTTTGAAAAAATTTATATTTCGCTGTTTAGATAATACATGGATACTTGGCAAGGTGTTCTGAGGGATTTTCAACACTTACGACTAAAAATTAGACAGGCTTTAGATCTGAATTGTATGATTAGAATAAATCTGAAATAAATGATTGAAATTTACCCTGGGTACAATTACATAACCAAGTAAAATGAAACATAAAATATACAAACTTTTGTGGCGATTTCATTAAAAATGCACCCACAGAGTCGAGCAGCTTATTTGCAGGAGTGAAAATATCTGCATATTCAGTACTCATCTGTTTTTGTGTATGACCTTATTACCGATCAGAGGATCCCCAACATTTTTTAAGATTTTAGCCGATCACAGTCAAAATCAGGTTGGCCACATCTGGTATATAGGTTTGTTCTTGATACTTATTAGCCTCCACAATATGAAGAAGAAGCTAATGTAAGTGAACGACCGAAACCTTATATTAAGTGAATAAGGCTTGTTGGAAATGCTGTTTATATGTTGCTATCGGCATTGCCTTAAACCTCACTTTCAACACATATAAAAGCAAGCTCGGCAAACAAGGTGTTGCTGACACCATGACTTTGGTAGTCCTTCGCGGCCCCTTGTCAATTGCGGAAATATTGTATATCTTTTATTTAGAAGAATCGTTTATTTTTATATTTGTTAATTGTGTCATTACAATATTTCATGCACAACAATATAAATATTTTATTTAAACCATTATTTTTAAGACACTTTGAATAAATTGGTTGATTGTGTTGATGATACCAAAAATAAAACATTGGATATCATGAAAGCAAAAATAATCTCAAAGTCACAAAATGATGAATTTAGATGTATGGTTATGGTTTCCAGAAGATATTTTGCCGATTGTATCAAAGTGAGTTTGGCAGACAGTGAGTCAGTTAAGATTTTTCGTATACAGTACTAGAATTTTATCAATATTTTGTTTTAAATGGTATTCCAGTAATCCGTATTGTTATTTTGTTTTTTATGTGCTGACGTTTTGAGTAAATTGTGTTATTACATTCATTAAATGAGAAAAAATCAGCAGTGCAAAATATTTGTGCACAAAGGATGCAAAAAATTTCTTTCCTGTGTATTCATTTTACTAGTATTAGTATCTACCTAGTATAATAGTATCAGTAGTATATGTATGAGTAAAGTATATTTTTAGTATCTTGGTATACTTGAAGAAGTTTAAAAATCAACATAATATTCATTATTAAAGGTGATATTGCTTATTGTATTTTTCTTATGTACCATTTACTTTACAGAATTGGATTAGTGGAGATTCGGAGCTAGGACATCTCAAACCTCTGGTTTATATCGGAATTGGAAATAAAAGTTCAAGTGATTGCCCAGGTGTTTAATTGCATCATATTTATTTGTGGATTGAACATAGAATAATCAAAACTTTATATTAGACTTAGAATGTATTAACAAGAATACATTTTTTGTAGGTATGAGCCACTCTGCTCAAAATGCAGCCCTTCAAAAATTTAAAAAAGGTGATTGCAAAGTACTTGTCTGTACTCCCGATGCTGCTGGAGTAGGGATAGATATTCCAGATTGCAACCTGGTTATAACAGTTGACTGTGTGAAGAATGAAATATCCAAAGCACAACTTTCAGGTACTTGACTGCAACTTTGAAAAATATTGATTATTGACCTCAAATGAATAATTTTATAGTGATAGAAAATTGTCCAAATTTCCTGCCTATTTTATACAAAGAATTTATCTGGGAATTTTTTTCACCAATCTTATCTATGAATCTGCTATATTAAAATAGTATTTTATTGGCCAGTTTGTTTGAACAATCCTGTCTTCTTTGTCTTGATAAAATATAAAATGCAATATGAAGTGTAACGTTGTGTTGATAAACATGGACAGTAACTTTTTTGTCAGGTCGTGTCAGAGCAAAAAATGGGGAGGTTCTCCATATTTACTTTGGAAATAATATTCATAAAGATAAACTCAGCGGAGAGAAACTGCAGCTCATGGAAAAGGCTAAAAGACAGATTCACAAAATGCTGAACAAAAATCCTGATGATTATAGGAATCAAGTAAACATTCTTTAATTAGTATTTGGCGTATTCCAAAAATCAAGGATGTGGCTTGACAAGTTGTTATTTAATTGTATTATTTGTCTAATAAAAATAAATATGATTAACTCTATCTTGGTGCTTTTTCAAGTTTCATGCTTTATATATTTCCTCAATATTATGAACTAGAAATTTTGTGGCTGTGTGTATGAGTTGAATTTCCATGTATTTATTATTATTTGAAATATATTCAAAATTATTTGCTAAACCTTGGATCTTTGGAAATGTGACTATGTAGATAAGCACTTGGTTGAAACAATCTACAATCTCAAGTCGGTTCGCTCTACATCAGTGGTTTGCAAACCTTTTAATTGCGACCCAAGTTTTGTGAAATTTGTCCACAATAAGAAAAGTACAACAATTCCGAAAATCTGTATATTCTATTTCATTTCTTAAAATTAAATCACTGCGACTGTATATCCTCTGTAGGTTTTTGGAACGTTGGTTTAAGGGTATTGTGTGTAACCTTTTAACCAAGTAATTCCATCCATTTCACCTGGTAATTTCAAATAAATTGGGATGGTGGACCGGTAACAAAATATTGAAGAAAGCGAAAAATAACTTATTTTTGCATATACCAATGTTTTGGCTGAAGTGTATTTTGTTTTGTTTGAATTTGATGTTTTGTTGTTTTTATGTTAAACTATTACAGATGCTCTATGGACGAAAAATTGCGTTAGAAGCTTTGGAAAAAGATGAAAGGAAAAAGCTAGGCACAAGAATTCTACGAGTTGAAGGAGGAAATTTATTGTTGTGTCGCAAATGTAGTGTAATTGTCTGTTACACTCATGAATTAATCAGGTGTATAAAATTTTTCTCACATTATCCTGTACATATGTGAATAGACGTAAGATGGTAAAATTGTATTTCTAATCTCGTGATGAGTTATATTTTAATCTTTTGCATTTCAGAATGAATGGAAATCATCACACAGTTGATCGCATTGATTTTAAAGATAAGTATGCAAAAGTTCCACACCAATCCAGAGGAAATAAAATTGCGAATGGATCCATGACACATTTCAACAAAATTAGCTGTGATAAATGTAAGCTTGACTGGGGAAATGAGGTAACGTGGAAAAATTACCTGATGCCAATTATCACGATCAAGGGTTTTAAAATTAAGGATCAGAAAACAGGAAAAGTTTTCCAGCCAAGAAAATGGAAGGCAACACGTCTAAAAATTCTTGAAAAAAGCAGAGACAAGTCTCTTTATGATAAACTATTTACCAAGTGCGACGAAAGTGAAGTTTCTCCTGACAGCTCCGGGTCGACTTGTTGATATGTCCCCTGTGATAAACAGTATAATCGCACTCGTATTTAACATTTTTCCGTGACTTTTTTATTATTTTAAAATTCCATTATAATTCATGCAAACAACTCATTGGTGAATAGAATATTCTTCTACTGTTTTCTATTTCATGCCTCAAACTTGCTTCAATAATCCATGTAGATTGTACACAATCTTATTGAAAATCAACCATGTACTTTGTACCTCTCTCACCTTAAAAAGTAATGGTCCAACTCGAGCAAACGCCAGAGATGATTGTATATGTCTATTATTATCACATCGCACGGCAATAAAAATAATTTAGTGCTCAATATCACACACCTTATTTTTTAAATACTCACAACTTCGGGACTTCAGAATGTTAAGCTGTAAGTGTGGAGGAATAGTTAATGAACTTGACGTCACCCACATGCAAAATTTAGTGAATGTGTGTCTTTACTTTTTATACATATTTTAAATCTTGTATTTGCATACTTTGCTTATAATTCCATGTCATTGAGTATTTTTAGGAATGTTGAAAAATTATTTCTATTGTAATTTAATAATAATAATTGTATAACTGAAAACTTGATCTATTTTAGTCTACTTAAAAAGTATGATATGAACAATGTATCAGAATGATAAAAACATTTCGATGATTCTTTTTCTAGTCGATATGGATCTCATCCTTCGCAACATGTTGTAATGGATCGTACCTCGAATCGTTACTAAATGCGGTGTACATGAAATTTGATAAAACACGTTTAATTGTTTCCTTTAATAGTGATCAATTTATTTAATTTATGAAGCGATGCCGAATACTGGACATTCTTCAGTATCCTAATCCAATAGTTGTATTGTATTCGCTTTTTGAATATTCGTGCTGAGGAATGGAAACGTAGAACAAAACATAGGTGATCATGCTGTGTTATTTTTACCAATTTCCTATATTTAGTAAAGTAGCCTACGTGAATATATTTGTTATATTTAAAATAGTGTATGTATTAATTCAAAATCTATGACACGATGGTTCGTTAGCAGGAGACAGAGATTCAGTTATTGGACACGTCAGTGTACATGACAATCGTTTCAATATTATGTTGTTGTTCTTGTTAGTGTTATTCTACTCTTTCGTCATGATGAAATCGCTTTTCTCTTCGAACATTGGAACAATTGATTGATTTTCGGTAGTTAAAGATTGATTTTTGTGCCAGAAGGCTATTACTTTTACTTATTTCAAAAATTTCTGTGGACTTTAAGAGATTCATTTTTTATGTGTCAGAATAAAAAATAGCGACACCTTGTGACGTGTTCATATATTTGAGCACAGCTCCCTTGTTATTAGTAGTATTATAAAGATCGGGAACCGTTGGAAGTTTTAAATTTAGTATTAGAAGTAGTCAAAATGTTTATGTGCCAATTTTTTGGAAAAACTGTCTTTGAAAGATGTATGGTATTTAAATTTGAAGTGCCGCTGAAATAATTCTCGAAATATTTTGTACATAGGCGCACACATTAGATTGAATAGTGAGGGATCAAAATGCGGAAAGCATACTTACAATACAATTTTATTTCGATCTTTCGTCTACAACACAGAACAAGAATAAATGAAACGCATACAAGGGCGACGGAAAGATCGTGAAAATGGGCAAAACCTGGGGAAAGGTTCATAGGGAACGCTGTAACCAGCGTAGGTGCTCATTCACCCACACAGGTGAAAAAACACAACACGGCAATCATACTGGAAAGAATAAATCGATAGGGTTGGTAATGTACCATACGTATACTGCCAAGAATATGCATATACCGCCAAGTCATATGCATATATAACCAACTCAATATACAAATACAGCCATTAAGGTGATGTACAAATGCTGCCAGATCATTCCGTAAGAATACAATTCATGTATATGCGGTTGCATCTACGAATTATATTAATATTACGGATCGCTCATATAATTAGCGATTAAAAAGCGTGAAAAACTCCAAAGCGGGTAGTGATCGATAAGATATTAGCATACGGGGGTAAGGTTTTACTTACATGCGCACAAAATGACATAAAACTACCAGTATTTGTAGTTTATGATAACTATACAATAGGTAACAATCTATAATATCATGACCCCACAGCTGGTCGTTTATTACACAAGTAATGTGAAACTGAAAATCCCTCTTCAGTGAACTATTTTTCGGCTACTGGCAATAACTGTCCACAAATTAATCGAACAACAGCTCATCTTGGATAACATGGGAAATGTGCTGACTGAAAAACTCTTTTCAGTGAACTATTCTTTGGCTATTGTCAATAAAACTGTCCACAAAATAATCAAATTAACGCTTGGTGGGAAATATAAAACATAAAACTGCCGGTGCGCGTTGTTTTTGATAAATATCCGATAAGCGCCAATCTATGATGACATAATACACCACAACAGCTGATCGTTGATAACATGAGAAATGTTTTGGCTGAAAATCTCTCTTCAGTCACATTGCGTCGGTGGGGTGAATTCGAAGTTCGAACACACCCTGCGACACAGTGGGGCATTCTATTAAATTCAACGAAATATGCCGTTAAAAAATAGCAACGAGTCAGCATCACCATCTAACGAACTGTGGGACTTCAAATTTGGAGATTTATTAATTTTGAAATTAATATTTAAATGAAATATTTTAGATTTCTTTCAAATATATTTTCCACATTGGCAACTATTTTGGAGACATGCGTATCTAAAAAGTCATTATAGAATTACTCTTGAATATTTAGGATTCTTATGATCTGAAACAAATTTAATGTTTCACTTTTTCACTGATAAATAAACTGATTGTTCATTTCTTACCATTGTTGTAAACTGCTTGTCTGAGGAAGTCTGACTTTGGTCGGACGAAATGTTACAGAAATACACTTGTGTTAATGTGCAGCTTGAGTCTTTAATTGGATAGAAGGAAAAACAGATATGGCGAAATTTCAGTTCAAACCGTCAGTTTTGGACGTAAAAAATAAAGCGTTGACAGTTATTATGTAGAAATTCATATGTATACAATCGTTAGAGTGAGTTCAAGCCAGATATTAATTTGCCAATTACTAATTTGGATGAGAAATAACTTGGACTGAATGAGATTAACCAGTATATCATGAATATGGGGAAGCAATGCTAAAATATATTGACATCAAGATTGCGTATTAGGCCTTAGCTGACCATTGAACTTGTTAATAAAAGAGCGATGGACAAGCGTGATAGAATGACCTATTCTCTTGCATCATATAAAAGTGTACTTTATGAATTTAATACGACATTAGCATTTGAATGAAATATCTGGCCCCACAGGAATCTCAAATACAATTTGGTGAAATGAAAGTTTCTCTGAGCCCTAACGTTCCATAAAGCTTACCTAACTTGGTTGTCAGTGTCTCTATCATTTTTTTTTCAAATATTTTTTCGCCGCTGTGCGGCATGCTTAGAGAGTTTTTGCAAAGGCGTCTTAACACAGAAATTTGAGAACCATTGTTTAAAGACAAATAAATTTCCATATTTTGGTTGCAAGTCTTATTATGTGCAAGCAACATGTATATACAGACTTTTCTCTGAATGATGCACATATCATGATATTTTATTACATCTACTTTACGCTAGTCGCAAGTCGTTTCCATATTTCTATCAATAGCCGTGTTGGCGTTTCGGTAAGCGAAAGCACACTACCCAAATTCGTCAACGAACATTGCCTCATAAGCTCATAATATAAAAAACGAGAATATCGGTTGGAAACCGAAGACTGATCGATCGATAGTTCGGGGATCCCCCAAAACAGAAACTGCAGTTTCGATTCATCAGCTCTGTAACTTGCGCACTGCGCATCGCACACACACACTCGGCGGGTCTCAAAATTCTCTCGCTTTACAAAAATCTAGATCACTATATCAATAATTGATTGATAACTCGCTAATTATACGACATATTTCGCCCAGAATCAATAGGCTTCTGGTCCGAGATAAGATGAATGCACATGCAAAATCTGGAGCAGATTCAATCTCGCTTTCGTGAGATATCGCGTGCATCTAACAGACACACACACAGACATACATACAGACATACAGACAAATTTGGCGATTATTACTTATCGATTTTAAGATCGGTAAATATATTGATAGGTATTTGTCTGTATGTATGTCTGTCTGTCTGTGTGTGTGTCTGTTAGATGCACGCGATATCTCACGAAAGCGAGATTGAATCTGCTCCAGATTTTGCATGTGCATTCATCTTATCTCGGACCAGAAGCCTATTGATTTTGGGCGAATTATGTCGTATAATTAGCGAGTTATCAATCAATTATTGATATAGTGATCTAGATTTTTGTAAAGCGAGAGAATTTTGAAACCCGCCGTGTGTGTGTGTGCGATGCGCAGTGCGCAAGTTACAAGAGCGGGTGAATCGAAACTGCAGTTTCTGTTTTGGGGGATCCCCTAACTATCGATCGATAAGTCTTCGGTTTCCAACCGATATTCTCGTTTCTTTATTAATCAATATGAGAGGTGACCAATGACATAGTTTGCACCAAACGTCAACCTCGTTGGTTTGTCGACAGTTTACTGCCAATGGCCAAAGAATAGTTCACTGAAAAATTTCAATGTCGTCTTCGACAGAAACACATTCCTCATGTTATCACAATCAGCTGTTGTGGCGCTTATATTATGGCATCATTGATTGCAACCTATGTTATGTATGCGACTGACATTGTACGCGTCGTTACTCACAAATAACATGTATGGACTTGTCACTAAATGATGCTGATATCACAATTATTTAAAACATGTACTTTACACTTATTGTAAGAAGCTTCCATCAAAACCGTTTTGGAGTTTTTGAGAGCCATTTTTAACACGCCTATTATAACAATATGACTTCCAAGCCGCGACTTGAAGATGCAACCTCATCGATATATAATATACAGTAAGTGCATGGTGTGAAATAAATGGGCGGTGTTCGTACATCACTTAAATAGCCGTATATGTATATCGAGGTGATTATAAGTAGCCCATACTACATTTGATATTCATTTTATGTATACATTACGATTACATGAATGGATTCATATATATCTTAAATTTGTTGTATCATTGTATGACATCGCTTAAATGCCCCCTGGTTGAATATACGTACATATGACATTGGCTGATTATGCACATTACTTGAGTGACTGTATAAGTATATTGCGTAGTCCATACGAGCATACTACATTCATCGGCTGTGTATGAACATTACTCGATTGGCCGTATATGTATTTTAATTTGGCTGTATATGCATATGATATTGACTTTTGTATGTGCATCACTTTCACTTGCTGTTATTATGTGTCTATTGAGTGATCTACTTGGCTGTACATATGGCATTGGCTGTGTATGTACATTATCAAAATGCTCTATATTGACATGACATTGGCTGTATATGGATATTTAGTTATATGAACTATATGAACCCTATATTTAGTTGGCGCTATATGTATATTTTTGGCTGTATATGTACATCACGTTACCAACCCCCCTCGAATAAATTAATAAACAGCATACATGAACACGAGAAAGTAAAATTCACATGCGAAGCCTACTTGTGGAATTTTAAATAAATTTTGATGAGCAAAATCGGTGAAGAATACAAAACCAATTAGAGGTTATGGACTGTGCCGAAATGTGAATCCCAATAACAAAATTTAAGTGATTAGCTGCTGTTTTTCTTGGTAAACAAACAAAGCTAAGATCTAAACAACAAACATAAAAACTCGAAAACTAGTTTCGGGCGTTGCTTCTTGTGGTTCTAATTTAAAAAATTTTTATATGAAAATTTGTAAACCTGGGCATTTGCCAATGATGGTCAGTCATAAAAATAACTTATTTCTGACACCAGTTATCGACCCCAAATCTAATGTAATCTAAGTATGCTAATATCTCTGCTTCTCTATACCGTGAAAAACTTGTCTGGTATTTCAATCCATGGAACTTTGTTTCTTCGTATGATTATCATGAGCTTCTCCTAAGATATCACCTTCCTAGATCTTGAGTTACAGATAAGTAGATAACAGTCCTTGGTCGTAGCTCCAATATGAATCCCATTCTTTTTCCGTGAAATACATTGAATAAATTCAAAAAACGTCTAATCGAACAGTAATAATAATCTACGCAGCCTGTTTGATATTTTCAAATTGAAAAGGTCATGCCGATCAGCTTACCTTTACCGATATGCCTGACTTTATCTAAATATATATATTCAAATATAACTAATGACTTTAAACGAATACCTTAATCGTCGATAAAAAAAAATGTAATAATCGGTATCCACTTTCTGATCCTGTTTGTGGATGTTCATGCGATTTTGTACATATGCAAAATATCTCGACGGTTTTGTTTCGCCTACTTTACATCAAGTTGTGTAAAGGGACGGAAGCCTATGGGCAATGGGGATATTCACTTGCCGAACCCTAACCTGGTACACACGCCTGGTTAATACCACCGTTTGATGGCGCTGTTGAACCTTGTAACTTTTGAATAAATCGGTACTATCGCATGCGGTAGATACTGCTGAAAATTACAGATATGTGCAATCAATGATTCGCCAACAACATTTTGGATTCCTGAAAGAACTAATTCTAAATGGGGGAAAGTCGGTCAAAAAGGTGTTAATCAAATCCAACATAGAAATTTTCCAAAGTAACATGAATACTTACAATCTAATTTATGGAATCGTTAGCAATCTTTCTTTGCTTGTTCGCAACGTACCACACTTCTAAATGTATGCCTATAACTGATCAAAATGTATGCATTAACGATGAGACTTATGTTCAAGGAAATTGGGTTAAATTTGGTGGTTTGGGAGGGGGCATTTGATAATTAGATATTTTTTACATTTCATCATGATGTCGTATTTTGTGTCTTGAAGAGTTCTATCAATTTTTCGGGAATTGATTTTGACGTCGCATTGGAATGTTAAATACTATCACAAAAGATAATAATATTAAGACGTCATGAAAAAATTTGTAATTGCAGAAAAGGCAAATGCACCGTGTACACACGTTCATCACTTGAATTCATTAGTAATAACTTGTATTTAGTAAACAATTCAAGAAGCTCAAACCCCTAATAAAATCTTTGCGCAAAGCATTGCAGCGACATTCGAAATGGTTTAAAATATTCAAAAGAAAGAATTTTAAAAATCAATTGCAATTTAATTGTATCAAAAGCTTCCCAATTGTTTAACAATATTTATCGCAGTTATTATATATACTAAAATAATAAAGAAACAAACATTCTTCCCCCAAATGAAAACTATTCTGCCCAAACAAATCCAATGGTCGAAATGTGAAATGATTGGAACAAATATGCGTTTGCCTTACCTTATGTTTGAATGTTATTCAAGATAATTTCCCACGGTCAGCTGGTTGTCGACGAGTAAATTTCTTTTAATTTTCCGACGTTCCAGCCCGAACACCCTTGTTTATGTTCGTCCATCAACAGCGCCCATGTTTAACAAACGGGTGTTATGTTGTTAAAATATTTTTAGAGTTATTAGACACCATGTTATGATGCCTATGCATTACACAGAACAAACACATTTAAGTTATACAAACTCTTGAGGTTTTTATCGATAATTGTGCACGTAATTCCACCAAATGAGAATCGAATTTCATATAAAAATTCCGAATGACATTTCATTTGTATGAGAGGAATAAATTTTCATATTGTGTCAAGATAAATAATATGCGATCCAATATTTAAGACAATGCTTGTCGTGCATGTGTTATTAACAATATAATTTTTATTGCATGCAAGATTTTGTTTTATGTTTTTCAATCATATTTAACAATTGAAATAAGAAATATTACATTCGATCAAATCTTTACTTATTGCGGAAGAGAGATTACGTCATAATTTGAACTATGACCTCCAAAATAAAACTTTCGGACTTGGGACTGATAGGCGTATAGGTAGTGTGTGTGTTCATGACATGGAACAAAAATATAATATACGTTATTAGGCTGAATAATGGAAACTAAATGATGACTACATGCGTGAATTTTTTGCAAAACTATTGTGATCAATCGTGTCATCCTCACTATTGAATTTCCACGGTCACAAACAGGGTTGAAATATATATGTTGCATTGTACATGAATGACACTCTTATCCTTTCAAGGTACGGGAGTCCTAAGCTCGTCCATTATATTGAGATGAAAACCAACTAAAAGGTTGTGACACTTTCAGAACGTTGTAGTGACGAAGAACATGTACAGAATATTGTCATTTGGGCGCCGTCGTGCCGGCGTCAAAAGTACCCGATCAATCTCGCAAAGGACGCCCAGGTCGTCGATCCAAAATAATTCGTTAAAAGTATCGATCACACTCGGTTTTGGGTACGCTATTTGTTATGAAAAACATGGACCCATAGTTCATAAACTTTACGGGAGTATTTTTGAAACTTCAAATTGAACATTTCTGTTCTTCTTCTGTATAATTTATTTACACATTTTCTTAAAGATGCTGCTTGCTGTTCGTTAATTTTCGGACGTAACAAAGCGTTGATATATATGCTGAATTAATAGCGTTTTATAAAAAAAAACAGCAACATATAATGCGGAAACATGCAAGACGTTGTTAAATGGTGACGAGTGGCGTATGTACTGTATTTGTATTATCGAAACACTTTGTCTAGTTATCAACATTCATCTGAGAAATTTCTCCGAATCTTCTAGGAAGTCGCCCTGAAGCGTGATTCAGAAAAGAATCAATCCCTAAAGTTTGGAATATGTTGATATTTTGTTGTAGAAAAACACTCTTCTTACTAAATTAGGGGCGCACGATTTCTGAATATTTCGCTCCAAAATAAATTATTAGCTATGCTAATAAAAGTGAAATTCTTCACGGATTAGATTAGATTTCTAGTCAAGATAAAGGATTAAACTTTTGTGTGACTTTTTGTAAGACATAACCTTCTGTTTTATTTATATATAGTTGGAAAAATATGTAGCTCCGTATCACATCAGGGTTGAAATGTTTGGGATTTACGGATCAACACCACTAAATGCTGTCGTGGGGGTATTTAGTAATAAAACGACGCTTTTGCAAAGGCGTCGCGTGTCACGTTATTCGATACGGATTAGCAGAAAAAACACTTTGCGGTAAATAAGTAGCTAAAGGGTGAAATTAAGGTTACAGCATAGCCGGCGCAACCTGGCACAGACGGATGGGAGTTTTTTTTTATGGACATGGGGTTAAAGTAATTAATCTGGGTGTCTGGTGCTGCCACCAAAACATTTGTAAACTAATGGCCTACCAGAATTAACTAGGGTGGGCATTTGGGCGATGCGAAGTGTGACATTTCGTTTTAATTAAGAGAGATAACAGATAATAAAACATATAAAAAATTTAAAAGGTTTAAAATAGCTCCTAAGTATGGGGATCTGATGTATTCGGAAGAAATCTATTTGAAGAAATCGAATAACGGGAATTAATGTTCTTTTTAAAAACCTTACTCATTTTTGTAACAAATTTGGCTACAAAATATATATATTAGTTTAGAACATTTGGAATCATAATTTTAAGTGAGGAAATCTAGAATTTATTTGAATTATGCCTGCGTTTGAACCAATTTGCTATTTCTTGGTGAATAGCTTACATCTACGTTACATGAAATTGATTCGATGCAGAGTGGCAACCGTTCCTTATATAATAAGTCAAGTTATGTTATAAAACTGCTGGAAATTAGCTCCTGACAATTTTAGCACATTAATTATATACTTTATGGAATCCCCTCCCCTTTTTTACTTTCTATTGATACATATGACTATACTACACCAATTTGAAAAGGTCTCTAAGACCTGACATAATCTTTTAAAAAGACATCAGAGCGTGTTGATCAAGTGCCTTCACGTCCAAGGAGGTTTATCGTGTTTTGTTAAGTTTTCACAGGTTTAGAAAAACATTTTATCAATGTTTTCTACTTACTTAGAGTTAAAACCGCGATAATCTGTTTGTTTTAGTGATGTAACGAAAGAGGGTAAAATGTAAAAAAAACATAAACTTATCAAAATAGGCTCAGATTCACACACATCTGAGCCCGGACCACAGCTGAATTATTGCACTGAAGCATGAATTAGAGATGGCAAGACGAAGCAAAAATTTTCGCCGCAATAACGCAAACAAAACGAACGATACTGAGGAAGGGTCATATGTGGGTCAGTCTGAAGCACAAGAAAAACAAAACTTCGTCAATGACTGGTAGTTAGTTTGGGAGTAAAATTGCGGCGTAATGACGGAATGTTCTTCAGATTGATTGACCGTAGCATTAACGGAAAACTGGTCGTTTGTCGTCGTTAGCCCTTCGACATTAGCGACGTTATACGCGCATGTGCCTAATCGTCCGGAATAAAAATAAAATGGCGGTTACCAAGTCCTCTCGCGTGTATTCTGAGTATTACCGTTTTTACACTTGCTTCACTCGCTTAAAAATACCATATTATTTTACTCAATTTGTTTTCAAATGATTAGGTGAAGATGAGTCTATAGGAAACTGAAAATCTCAAATTATACCTTAATTCAATGAAAGTATGTTGACTTTGTTTCTGTTGAAAATTCAACAAATGTATACTTTCCATGGACTTGAAAATCATGATGCAAAATCGACGTTCTGGAAAGATTGAGCTCTGTACTTTTGTAAAAACTACTTACTATATTAAAATACTATATTTCTGTTTTCCTTCCTATTTCTGATAAGACATCAGCTGCTGGATTTGGGTAAATTTTTTTAATCACTAAAAACATGCTAACTTTTGAGCAATTTTTTTTGCGCAAGCAAATGGTGCTAACACTTGGTTAGCGTAAAGAACCAAACAAAAAAATCTCAATCTTAAATAATTGTAATTAACGAAACTAAACAAGGCAGTTCACGAGACATAACTCGCGGTGTGAATAGTTCAAACTAAACCAAGCACGATAACATTTTTTCAGTGGTAAACATTGGGAGCGTTGAACGGGTAAACAAGAGTTGATTTGTGAAAACATCAAATCGCCATAATAGATTAAATACCATTTCGATGTAAATGGCATTTTCCAAACTAGAATGGTTCAATGACACCAGTAGAAGGTGGCGTAAAACTATAACATGTGTGATTAAGCAGTAGTCTACGATTTGTGTTATATTTTATAATAAATATAAGTCAAATCTTAGTAACTTTTACTTATTTTAATCAGGGTAAATATCGAGAGAGTAGTATCATAAGGTCACCAGTCGGTGCCTCATTCCTATAAGACGAGTTCTATTTAGAGCTATTAATATATCAGATTCATTAAGCAAGCAAATATATATTAACGAAATTAAAAATTATCCAATGTAAGACAACAAATCGGAAGTGACGCGCCATATCACCCCGTGGGTAAACTATTTACACAAACAGAAACCATGAGAACATGTCACATGTTTTAGTAATGATGTCAGGGAATATGTCATTTGTTATTCCCATAAATACACACTTCAATAATTTGTCAAAAAATTAAATAAAAACATAAATTAAATTCATTTCGCGTCTGGAATGGGTTGCCAAATAATTGCGACACTTCGATGACGACACATTTCAAGCAAACAGTGAGAAATACAAAGTAAATTATATTGGTTTATACAGTAATAATGCTTTAGGAAGATAGATTGAAATTAACAATGAACGGAGTTAACAATACTGGAGTTTAAAGAAATCTGCACTGTGAAAGAGGAACGTTAAAGTTTAATGCCAATTTAGCATAATACATGAAAATACGATCTACTGGGCACGATTTGATAACTTGACAAAACCTATAACATACAGTATCAAAACAAACCACACACCTACGCGTTAATAAGTCGTGAATTTTTTTTAATAAATATGATTTCTTGGAATATTGCATAAATGAGCAATTGCGACCAACTTCTTTATTAGAATTTGCCGTATCGGATTTTGTTTATTTAAGTTTTTAGACTGATCTTTTATTACAATATTATCGAAATTATTATTTCAAGTATTTAATTGGTATTGAATTTCGTGACTCGATTCCATCGTCTATATTTCGATTTATATTTATTTACGTGATGTCTTTTAATATAAAATTTTCGGATATTTCGTACAAAGCCCCCGTCACTAATTCAAAAATGTGAGATTTGAGAAAAACACCCCCGTCAAGTTTTTTTAACTACAAATAAATTATTAACCAGCTTGCGGTTAGGAATAATTTGAAAATTTGAATTTCCAGCGCAATCTGCATTACTAACCCTAACTCGAACCCTAACTGGATAATTACTAATTTTCTTATTTTGAGCGCTAGTGTGGGTGTTTTCTGGCGGGTGCTTTGTACAAAAGATCCAAAATTTCCTATATCGAATTCAAAAGGGTATTGGGATTAGTGCTTGATTTTTCACATTAGGCCTTCCAACTCAATGATAACATCCTAATATATTATGTATATATATGATGATTAACTATTTTTATTCACGTGACCCCGAACTGCCCTGTTTGGTAGCAATTCTCCAGGAGTTTTGTAGGCAGATGAATGACTCAATTGGTTAAAAATCAATCAGAAAAACGAAACCTGATTCATTTGTGTACATGGAAAATTGTCAGATTTACAGCATGTTACGAAATGGAGAGAATGTTTTTCAAATACCACCAGCAATTGATTAATCTGTAACTGATCCTAATTAATCACCTGACATAGGCCAAGGTGTGGAAAATTAAGTGAAACAAACGCACGGGTGGGCCTAGGTGCATAGCTGTTTCTCATTGTCACAATGAGTGAACCACTGGGCCGATATGCGGTCACATAGGTCGTACTGCCCAAATATCGGAGTAACAAAGTAGTTCTGTACCGGTGCATTATTTCACCTAAACATGCGTAAATAAATATTCATATATTGTCTGACTAGTGTATGATAGAATTAAGATATGAAATATAGCTCTCGTACAATATGGTATTAAAAGATTCATTAGCAAACTTTTACTTATTATTACCTTTCTACTTCCGTATAATGCTGTGAGATTGACATTGCAATTTTGTTCTTGACTATAAAGTATGTATAGCCCTTGTATAAAGCCTATGTTACGCCGGCGGACAGCGGGTCGCAAAATAGTCCGGTCACCGAAAAAGTATTAATTTTAATTGTATTAAATCATTCATACAATAATATCGTTTATCAGTCGATGGGTTGTTTGGGGTATTAGTTTTGGAGTCAAGTTGCAGAAAACACGCTCCTTTTTTGTGTGATTTCTGCAGACCGTGACCCGCATGCTTTTTCATTCCAATCGATTTTATAGGTATTGTTTACAAACCGCCAAATCTGCCACTGCGATACGTTGTTGGCAAACACACGTCGCCGCACAGTTTATTCCATGTCAGTCAGGAATGAGCTAAAATCAGCTAACTATACAAACACTGTTGTTGATCGATTCCCCGTCGCATCATTTGAAAGTGCGAGTCAGGTATACGTGCCCAAACGCAAGTGCTTCCCGCGTTTCTATATATTGCAACACGTGGGGATGCAGGCGGCCGATATTTTAATTCGAGGGTATCAGGTCAAGGGGGCCAGTGTTAAAAATTCGAATAAAATCACATTTAAAAATATTTCAAAGAAATAGGTGATCTTTATGCGGGTATAGCGTTTGTGTCAATATTCACAAAGTATTTTTGATAAAAAGTTATAAGAGTTTAAAATCTGTAAATAATAATATAGATTATCCTCATTTATTTGAAACAGCTTTTTCAATTTTCGGACTTTTGGGCAACAGCCCGCGACTATGACGCATTACACATCGATTAAATGTCGAGATCAAATGTGACGCTTGTGTTTACCAATTGATAAAAATGCAGTTGAAGAATCGGGATTCTTTCTCTGTGGTGATAATTATGCGCACTGCTTATCCTGATTCGTTACAACAAGGCTATATGGGAAATTACGTTTTGGTCCGACCAGTGATAACTACGTATAATGAAAAAAACAAGATTTTCGACAGAACGGCGATGTTTTAATAATCACACTCGTGTCATCATTTCGACCCATTCATGACAAATACAACGTTTAAACAAGAATCACGTAAATAAAGGTTCGCGGTAATATTAATTGGGGAAATAATATACTAACACACCAACCTATCCTACAGATTTCTTGAAGACAATATGGAGACTAATCACCTTTAATCACAAATTTATTTAAATAATATTTACAGACAAGTACAAGTTCCGAAGCAAAACACGGAAAATATAAAAAAGGACAACACTTTTACCTAAAATGGCGTAGACAGAAAATGGGATTCTAAAATGAACTAGCATGTAATTGCATGAAAAAAACTCACGATACTCCACACTGCTAAGGGGTTCACGATTGTTGGAAATTAAATAATATCACGCTATCGGATAAAACATAACAATGTGCTGCGAAAATGATATAATGAATGCTATATTAAAATATCAGATTTGGGCCAATTTCGTTTAACTTGATTTTAATTTTCAAATAGGTTAAAATATTCAGAATGCCGGACTAAATGGAAGGAATCGAAATTTAAAAAAAAAACATTTATTACTATAACGTTATTCAACAATCTTTTATTATGAAGAAATGATTTAATGACTATAATATTTTTAAGGGACCTGCATACAAAATGAAGTGTATATCCATCGCATCACAAACAAACACATAAAAAACACAAAGCGTTAAAATCAGCAGAGAAATGCATAAAAATAGATATATCGTAAAAGTTAAAAAACTGGAACATTTTTTTACCGAAGAGCCTGCAAATGTTGCGATGAAGGATTATTGTAACCCCATGATGATTGTTTTTGGTCAACGAGTAGATTGGCCGCAAACGAGCGTTAGTTGCAAATGCAGCTTGTTCCGATGCCACTCTTGATGCATTTCACACCTTTTGCCCGCGCATTATCAGCACTATGACAGAATATGTCTGGCATTTCACCAGACTTTAGGAAACCAACTCAGTAACGAAGAATAAAAAAACGTGAACCTCAATGTCAAAACATATTGGCCAACTTCCCTCTTGTCAACTCCGAAATGAAATCTTTGCGCCTTCGATCTTTGCATTTGCCTGGTGACACAAAATGGAGGCCATATGTGAATTTTCTGCAGAATCAAGCCAATCCAGATTCATTTTTTGGGTAAATCGGGCGTGAGTACGGTAGATTACAATGTTGCAAGTGACGATGTAGACGTGTCGGGCCCACTGAGCCAGCATACCCGGTTGAACTATCTGGATATCCTGCAGCAATAAGTCCACGGTAGTTTTGCGCATCAAGAATAGGTTGATCAATGAAGGTAGCTGCTGAATGAAAATTTGCACCAGATCCTGTATTTGCAGCGTTTTCCCCTTCTACCGAACCTTCTGCAGTTTGGCCATCAGTTGAATAGCAACGGTAGGTAGACTCGCTCGATCTCCCGGAGGACGAACTGTAGTTGAGAGCGGCTGCACCTCCTGCGTATCCGGAAACATATCCCGCACTCGAGGTTTCGTGGGCAGAATACATTGCCGCCGAATTCGTTGGACTGTAACGGTCAGAATCGGGAGAGCATCTCAAACCGGATGAATTGCTAGACCCATTGCTGATTGGTCCGTTTGGGGTCCCAATGCTCGACGGAGTTTGATCTTCCTCTGCCGACGGAGACGCACTGGAGCGTCTGCATATTGTGTGGTCGAGACCCGATGACGCCAACACGGAGCTATTTGCGAGTCCATCATTGCTAACAATACTATGATGACTGCTATTGTGTTGATAATGGAGACTGGAGTTTTGAGTCCCGTTCACTCCACCGTAGTAATGAGCATTTGTGACCGCGGTGTTCACGCTCCTGTTGTGCAAACCGCTTGTTGCGTTTGGCGACGAACTCGAAGACGACTCTTTGCTAGACGCAAGAATGTATCCATCTTGAGTTGAAGAATCACTTTCTATTCGTTTGGTTTGCTTTTTGCCCTTTCCTTGACCTTTAGGTTTTCTTTTTCTTGTCTGAATACTATCCTTCTTCATTGTAGGAGGTCTTGCCACCTAAAGCAAGGCGCAAAATATTTAAATTAATAAAAATTTCGTTTGTCAAATAAGTTCTACTTTGAAAAAGTTATCATTTGTTACACTGATTTTTTATTCTTTGTTGTTTAGAATTCGTCAGTTCAAAAGTTATTTGATATATAATTAAAGAGGGTCACGAGCAGGCCGTAGAACGTAGAATGTTTTGCAAGTTAAGGTGATGAAAATATTCTCGTAGTTGTTCGTCATTTATATTGGTAAAATGGGAGACATCTGATTATTATGTAAAAATAAATTGGATTTTTGTAGCGTGAACGAATACAGTCACGTGTAGACGAAAGTTGATGATCATTAGTTTGAAATTCAAAGATTTTCCGCAATAACAAAGTATTTTACAGCAGTGTACATACCCCGTGTAGTTTCTGATATAACCCACACGCATTGCATACCGGACTTCCATCTGGACTTCTGCGCCATAATGTTGTAACCGTTGTTCGGCAGTTGGTGCATACTTGACGACGACAAGAATTCTAAAATAAAGAATGCAATAATTAAAATCCGCATTAACTTGGATGACGTGAATAACGCTGTTTTCATTAAAGAGAGAATTTGGATTTACATTATATATACATCAGTAAGATGACATTCTTTGATATTCTCAGCTTACCTTTCCCTTCTGTTTTAATGGCGTTGATCGTCCTTCGCCTCTGAGAAAATCACAACCACTGCACAAGTAATGTCCGGTAACATCACGACGCCACATTTGAGTTACAGCAGACCCACAATTGACACATTGACGATTTTCTGAAAAGTAAAATAGCTTTTGAGTAGCCGTAAGAAAATGGCAACAGATGTGACACTTGTTCTATATTGAGTACAAAGAGATGACTGGTGAATTATTCGCATGTCCAGCACATAGGAATCTCCGGAATATCTGTACTGCTACTGACGAGTGTGGCGCTGAATTTACAGTTTGGATATAAAACAACGAAACGGGATATTGATGTTACAAAATATGAATTCTGCACTATGGTAAAATGTAGTTACATTTTCGAATACATATATAAATTGAATTAAGTCTCCTACACCGACACAATACCATATATAAATATACACCGTCAAGAAATTGGTTAATCGAATATTCCATAAATATCTTGGTTAATTTACGATCACTGCACTCTAGATTGATACTTTCATCTAAACCAGTGGTTCTCCAACTTTTTAAGCCGCGCTCCCTTTTAGAGTTTGTGAAGTCTCGCGTACACCTCAAAAATAACTATAGCTAGCAACAAGCTACAAATAGCAGATAGTAAGGTGAAAGTATGTTTTATTCGAAAAACACGTTGAAAATACGTGGATGGAAATAAATAATTAAATGAAAGTTTTAAGATGTGAATATTCAAATGAAGGCGGGCAAGATCAAATCTAACAAATATTTTTATTTTAAAATAAATTGTCTACTTCCCCCTTTGTGGGGCGCGAAACGAAGTGTTTAAACAAAACATCTAAACGAAGTGTCAAACGGTTTTTACTAGAACGCAACATCATTGATTTTTCTGACGTGGCTGCTACTCAGAGTTAGGTCGACCGCCACCCATTTCAACACCCGTGCTTTCATACATTTTTATGTAATTTCTCACACTAAGCGGCGTAACCACTAAATTCATATTACAAAATATAGGAAGGAGGACGGAAGACTATTCCGACACCTGCTTGGCTATGCTGCAAAATTACGTAAATTTATACGTATATAAAATTTCAGGCATTTTTATTTTTAACAAAATTTCCTAATTGCTTTTGGCTGTTGCCATGGACAACTACACTTCATTTTGACAATTTCTTGGTCATTTCAAAAATCAAATAAACCATGTACACATCAAATAAAAAATGAAGCCTTATCATATTTTTAACAGTATATACAAAAACCATTGCATGGGAGCTAATTTAATTCGAGTTGGCGGGACCACGAGAAAACCATAACATTGGTTCATTCCCGTGTGCAAAAAATTATTGGTCGCCTACCTCAAGTTTCTAGGTAAGCGTACGATGGCGTGTGTATTCAATTTTCCGCGTAAAACCGTAGACTGCGTGTTCAAAGTAATTTCGTTGCTAACGTTGCAAACTCACAAATGATAAAAATTTGGGTCGTATATTGCATACATGCATGGGTTGAAAGGGAACTGCACTGGTTCAAACTGCGATTGGTTTAATAAATATATCTACAGTATTCTTCTTATACCAGACTATTGCTGAGTAAAATGAACAATATCCGCCTTATCCACCAGAAAGGAACCGAACCATTATTTTTTTTTCCACCATAAGCTCACCGAACGAGACTTCATTTCTTACACTCTGAACCAGACAACTCCATATTAGACTCTTCGAGATACTCATGTTTGGCATATCACACAGGGGGACCAAGGGAAAATATTCAGAACCACGCTTATTCCAGAGACAAATTTAAATCTTTATAAAAATTCAAATAAGTTTATTTATTTTGAACGTTATACATTTAGATAATATGAACGTTTTATATATACCTCGTGTAAACGATGCGTTTTGTTCTTATGTGATCGCCGCAGATCCATAGCAAGCATTTATGGGTCGAAATAAAGTCAGTTCGAACTCCAATACACAAGTCAAAATTGAAAAGATTATTTGAATTTGATGGCCCTAAACCTCAAAATGTTTGTTTTCTCGAAAGCGTCATAACCGCCTTTTTTCAAACTTCGCTCAAATTGGCGTAAACTCTTAATTGTTAAAAAGAAGTTTGTTTTACCACTTGCTAGCACTATATTTTTATTAATGGCGCATTCACTCAGTGAAAATTAAATAACAATTTGCAATAAAAATGTCCATCAAATATACCATATTCGAAGTACGTGATTTATGGAATATTTGCACACGTGGATGGAAATGAGTTCACTTAAATTGCGTAGGCGAAGAGGCGGAAGCCCAAACTAAAACAAATACCTATATTGTTTTCAATTAATAAACGCTTATATTGTTACGTTAGATTAATATTTTGTCATCGCTACGCCGTTTCGTTCATGGCCCTTTCCGGGCAGATTACAAATAAATTCTTTTAATCGAAGAAATGGGATAGAGTGAACTATACCAAGATAAATATTACTGGAATTTTTCAGTCAGTACCATAACTGTGTGACATTGTCAAACTGCAGTATGATAATTAAATTGCCACAAGTTTGACAAAGTTTAAAACCGAAGTAAATAGTTTAATTTAGTAAATACCTATATTGAAAAAAATGGCGGAAACAAATATTCAATTTTGCTATGTTTGTAACTCTGTTGCTTAAGTTTTGCAACCGATCAAATCTGCACCTTCTCTTACATGGTATGGACGTCAATATTTCAATCTCAAAACTATGTCGAATATACCGCATTGAAACACTGGCAGTTCAATTTTTGATATACACCTGCTTCATGTAATATGGAGGTATTTAAGAGATATTAATAAATATTTTTATTCTGGAATAATTGCGACTATTCTATTAAACAACGCCTCTTTATAATTAAGCGTAATCATAATAGTATATAGTATTCACATGAACATCGAATTTAATTTTAAAATTGAAACCTGGTGTCGCTTAGCAGCTCAATGTTCCCTTCAAATGGCGATTTGGACCATTTAACCATCACTACATCTAACTAATTTAGGTTCGCCAAGATTGCATGAAATGAAGAGCCATGAAATTATTCGTTGTAAAAATCTATTGTTAGCCATTGTAAAGCTATTAAAAAGCAAATAATAGTTTTAATTAATTTTGGATTCGTATATCCTGTTTATAGCGTCATAGATAATGCAAATTGTACATAAGAAGAATGTCCAAATACATTTGATATGGCTTTTGCATATAATATTTAAAGTTTGAAAAATGTCAAAATTGAGATAAGCAACAGGATTTTCACGCCTAAGTTTTTATAATATAATTTTGAAACCACGAAAACGTCAACACGGAAACGAGAAGTGCAAGACGAAGTACTCCTCTCGGTGGATTAGAATAAAAAATACAAACACCATCATTATAACAAGTAGTAATGTGCGCTGTGGTTCGAAGGTCTCGGCCTGCAGATCTGTAAACGGCAGTTGCTGCCGTCGTTCGCTAAGCAGTGGCAGACATGAAAAATTACGAAAAGTATTTTACTGAAGTTTCACCGCACTGTGACAAAGTCGTATGAAAATCTAGATATTTTTAACGTCCAACGTGTGTCACATGTACAAGATGCTTTGTTTTGTTGCTATGAAATCAAGTTAGGGTAACTTGAGCTTCGCAAATTTTCACTTTTATTCAAACGATTTGATAAGAAAAAATGTATGCGTATATTTTAAACAAATAAGACTTGCAGTTTCAAGCAAGGTTATCAATCTCGTCATAACTGAACGTAACAAAAACAACAAATATATATGCAAAGAGGGGCATTTTGGCACAAATCACTCAGCTTGACAACTTTCAATTCACCCTGACAAATAGATAAATTATTGTGTTGGTACATTCTGAAGGCGAATTGAAACATCTAATCAAGAAAATACAATATGAATAGAAATCACAATATTTGTTTTCTTAATGTCCCCAAATAGTTTGCTTTTTCTTGTACGATTAATTCACTGATTATCATAAGACACTGTCATACAAACAATGGGGCGGGATTTCTAAGAATTTTCCGATGGAAGACGAAACGGTGTCTTCTGACGATAATCGTTGTCCAAGCGGAAATGAAACAATATTTATACAGAGCTACTTACATTTCTACAGCGCAAAACAAAAGCGTTCATGAACAACCTCAAAATATTCGATCAAATAACGAAAACGATATTTAAAGAAAGCTATCAACAATCAAGCCGAATCACTGCTAGTTTTAACTCATTGCGACCGGACCAAGTGTGCTGCGGAAGAAAATTTGTCGAAAGCGAGCGAAAATAAATCATAGACGCCAGGTATTGAACATATACAAATATTTTGTTTTCATTTTATCGTGTGATATTTTGAAAATAATAGACTACCTACATTATAACGGGTGATAGGTTTTTTTCGTAGATAAGCGTTAAATATAGACGGAAATGGATCAGATTAAACGTTAATGTGATTATTCTGTTTGCAATGTCGTTTTGCATATGCTAATCTTTTAGTTACACATGTAAAGCTTCCCCAGATTTAAACGATACTTGTTTCTGTATAGCAAAGCAAATGCCTTTTCAATACCAAGAGCTTTGTAAGGAAAGTAACCCATGTAGGTAATTTCGATTTAAATGAGTATGCAATCATTTTTGCTAAATGCATGCGTGTTTGGATGATGCGAGAAATGAAAATCATTAACAAAAAACAGCAAAAATAACCAACAATTTTGCAAAATGAAGAAGACAAATCTTTCTTATCATTGCAGCTAGCTCAAATTGTATTAATTGAAAAAGATTTAAAACCAGGTCAATGTGGAAATAAACGGAGGTCCAGCCACTTCTTGTCCAGTAGAATCACCATCTATCATTTCAATTTAGGACACTTGGTATGTATGATTTTGATTTCGATCCCAATTTTATCTATGGTGGGCTTTTCGGCAATTTCCGAAATCCAAAGTTTTTGAACTTTGTCCAGTGAATTTTCCTTCTGAGCAAACATTTATATAAAATTCTGTCATGTCGCAGTCACAGCATAAAAATGTGAAATCGGCGGAACTTAGGAACAAAATTTTAATATTCTTTGGATGCATAAAACCAAATTCTCGACAAGAAAAGATACGCGGGAGTGAAACGTAGAACATAGTTTTTAAAAATTGGTTTTGCATAAGTGCCATGAAACCGTCATTTAATCTGTCAAAACATTGCTTGAAATATTATATTTTCAAAATATTCGTATTTTATTTTTCGTCTCGAATTAAATGAGTATTTTGTCAGATCTATATCGGAAGGGAGTTGTTGCAGATGGAAGTTCAAAGATGCAATTAAAACATTTCTGTATTGTCACTGATTCACCGCGTGAGCAAAAACGCAGTCTTGAACTGGTAAGATTGAAAAGAGGAAAAATCATTTATCGGACCGAATAAGATAGTGGGCAGATGGCGGTAATTTTTATTTTATTTTTTAATTTTGCATGTGAATTTGGTGACCGACTACGTTGATATAGGGTTAGCGTTGTCGACTTTATGCGTAGGTAAGCCGGGCGAACCACTTCATTCATGTTGTGGTAAATTACGTTAGGTAACGTATGACCAATCGAGAGTATCTCGCCTTTTTAAAATCGACGTATAATTCAGAAAATCAACGTCTAAATCTTTGTCCGGCAATATCCGAAAACTAATGACAGGGACAATTTTATATGAAAGTATCGATGAGCGTTTGACATGATCTGTATTTATTTTTTATTCCGAAGTTAATGTTTATATATCCAAAAAATGCTCATAAACATAGCGTATATCTCAAACTGAATTGTTAGATTAACAATATCAAATTCGAAAAAATCGTGAAACAATATTGTTGTCGCTCGAGTTCACACGACTTTTGTCATCTCGTACCATGGCCCAAAATTAAAATGGCGGCAAACCTTCTCGAGGGCGTAATTAATTCTTAACCATCCCACAGAATTGCAATCGAGCGCGTTATCTCGCCGAATTATTTGGGATTGCCTTCGTTGACTTCGATTCAGGAATACAAATATGTTTGAATTCATGAATGTACGTAAATAGTTTGTCGACCGACCACGACACTAATATTTTATTTGAAATTAATTAATACCAAATGACGTTTTTATCGCATTTCGTACAATAGCTATACATTCGGACCTCCCTTTCCCTAGCCAGTCGTGGGAATAATGAAATAAATGCAAAATTAGGAGTTCTCGCATTCTTGAGGTATCCCTGCAATTTCCCAGCAAGAAGCCTTCCGCTAGTCAATTTTATTCAGGTCGCAAATGTTTGCAAAGACATAATTATTATTTTTACAAGTTCATAATTTTAAAATGCATTTTGGTAATACACTATTTATTGTGTTATATTTATATTTATCTTTAACTCTCGATTGTCGACGTCAGCGTAAAACGGGGGTATTCGAAAATGTTTTTCCTCGTCAAGCTGAGTTTCATTTGCCCGAGACATCAACGAAACCAGAGAAAAATGTTGTTGCTAAATATGTCAATTTTAAATTCAGATCTTTTTCTACACACATCAAAAATTGGTTGATTATTTTGACAAACCAGGAAACACGCAGGAGTAAGTTATTATCGGCCCGTCAGATGACGAACGTCGAACACAGCTGCTCGTGCCAAACCATCGATACCGGGCAATAAATTACGCAGACGGATATAGTCTATCAACTCGAGAAAACATAAGCATAACTCACCACAAACAAACAAGAGATTAGGCTTTGGTTTGGAATAGAACTAGCAAATTTAAACAGCGCAGCGTTGTAGTGGCATAAACTGGCATTCGGATATAATGATAGTTCTACATATGGATTGTGAATGGAGCAGGTTAAGGCCATGCCTGATGTGCAAACTCAATTTAAAAAATATCTAAATGATGTGGAGAGATTGTAACAAATTGTCTGTAAATAATGAAATTTGCGGAAGCGATTGGGTTTGCACAAAAAAATTTCTAAGCGTCGTTACGAAATTACGAAATAGACCTTGACTTGAAAATAAAGTAACAAATGGTGTTGCATATAGTTCTATTTGGAATTATTTGCATAAACATAACATTAATGAAAAAAGTACATCATCGCATAAATAATTTCTCAAACTACTCGTAAAAATCGGTCATTCAGTGTAGTCCATAGTATTTATGCTAATTTTAGCTCGTAGGACGGATGTTCCCCACTCCAAAACGAACACTTCTCTTCTGTCTAATGGGATGATTTCAGAAGAAAAATTCCCCAACATAACAACAAGTTGAGCAAAGTGCTTCCATGTTAAACAACATTCTCAGGACACTATATTCCATTAATCATTCAAACTTTCAAACAAACGTGATTCTGGGCTGATACGAGCGTCCGTAAACATTGTATGTATACAGGTCATACCGGGACCACTTTTGTAGCGCAAAATCAGTTCTGGATTAGTCAGCTAAAATGGCGCTGTTTGACATAATAATTTACAGCAAAACCGCGATTTGTTAGCTTTCAGTTATAAATTGCCGAGAAAGGTGTTCGGGGCGCGGAAGACACTCAGTCTATTTGCTCTCAGAACTCTCTAATTATGATTTATATCCAAACCATCAGGCGCCGTCGAACGCTACCTATGACCTGGTGCTTCGAGGTGGAATTGGTTAAAATAAAAATTATATGCATGCAAAAAAAGGCGCGACCACATTATAGCTTTGCATCTCGATTGGAAGCTTCAATATGAATATTTGGCTTTCGGTTATTATGGGCTTTTATGGCAATTACAATGCCATAATTGAGTACTGTCCTTGACAATCAAGAATATCGTTATTCAGGTAATGCCCTATTGCAAGTCCATGTAGCAATATTTCCCAACCGGTTTAACCATACTATTTAGGTATGTCAACGGGCAGAATTTTGCAAACGCGACATACAAAATTATTAGAGCGCAATTTTTCTGGTTATTTATTCATTTTCACTGTTCGCCTCCTATGATTATTCAATTATATAGGCCATAGGGCATATCTAATCTTCAGATTACTTGATTGGCAACACCAAAATTTCAAAATTATCTTGAACATATGACCTTGGAATATTCTACCAATAAGCTATAATAAGCTATACTGATTGAACGTCAAACGAAGTTGTATCAAAAGTTGAATGAACACCTGGTACAAGAACGTATGAAACAAAGTAGATATGATCAAACACTAGATGTGTTGTATATATTTCATGCATTGCTTGGTCGGCGTTGGAAAGCAATATGGTATACTCCGCTTTGAAAGCTAATTAGTAGCAATTAGTCTCAGCCTTGAAGTATCCAATCAACTTTTTTGCTCACTCTACAACAATTTTAATTTGATTTTTTGAACTACCGATGAAATGCAAAACAAGTTATGGTATTAGATCTAAACATATTCTTGACTGCTTAACACCAGTTCACGAAACCTATTTTACGGCTTACAAATCAATGTCTAAAAACGGCCAATGAACGCAATACTTTTGCACATTTGCTTGTTGCATGTACCGCGATCTGATAGTTTGAACTAAGAATACATTTTAAAAAGTCGGAAGAATACTGTTTTTTTTAAACACAATTTCAAAATTGATGGCCTGCTTCTGAGTGGATAAAGTATGTTTCTATATCCTGAAGACGAACTCGTTACCTTGAACTATAATAAACAACTCACATCGTTTGTCATGCTAATTTATCTAATGCAATTAATGATAACTCACCTTGATAATATTGTAAGGCTGATCCGCCCATGGGCATCCCAATGGAGAGCCTGGAGTAATCCACTGGTCCGGGTCCATAAGCAGGAGTTGGTTGGCCATTCCACGATTCTGATGAAGTTCCGGGATATGGTTGATGCGAAAGTGTAGCTGTTTCTGGGGCATCTGGAGGCGGAGGCAAAATACCGGCAGACATACTGGGTGGAACGGCATACGGCATGTGGATGGGATACGCACCGATTTGGGGTGCGTGGCCACTGGTAGAACTAGATGTAGCACCGGTAAGTTGGTACCCAGGATAAAAACTACCGTAACCAGTTTCACGAGAATATCCGGCAGTTTGAGAGTTCGGTGGGTAGTAGCTTTCACAACGTCGTTGTGCCTCGTATGTATTGTATGCGTGATCTGCGACGGACACGATTCCGCGAGACTCTGCAGTGGTAGATACCGTCTCCATCGAAGAAAAAGTTGGCGTCTGGTATGCTCTTGATGCCGGCGTCTCACTACTCAAACCGCCGAGCTCGCACGAAGATATTTGCTCTCCGACGACGCTCCCTGTCAAAAGATAATGGAATATATTATGATAGGGATCTCGCTTAAGTATATAGTGTTTGAGATTAGATAAAAACGTAGTAAAATGGTGTAAATATTGAATATGTAATGTTATTCTATATTCATAGAGTTTGTGATAGCGGTCGACTGTTTTTACATCATAATGATTAGGATTACTACTGTGGTGATGAGCCTCAGCTTACAAACTGTCAAAAGACAAAAACGGTGTATATGTCAACATACAGAAATATCATAATAGAATGACACAGAAAATTCAAACCAGAAGCGCATGAAAAAGGTGTTGGAACAATAAATGGATATATGAAATAAATGGAGAAGAAATGCATTGTCATAAACGTTGGTTCAGAAAAAGATAATTCGGTCTGTTTTATTGATTAAACACAATAAATAGTCCATTTATGTGTTACACGAGCCCACTAATCAGTAGAAAAATTCGAACACACAATTTTGAAGTTACAAATTTTTAATTGCAATAATTGCATTTACTTCAGTTCAGATGATTCGTACAATCTGACGAGGATATGCCACTATGATTTTATACCTTTGTATGAAACACGACGTGTGAACCACAAATAACACTTTTTGCAGAGCACTTTGAAACATACCGTTACTGCTCCCAAGACTTGTTCTACTTCTGTTTATATTGTTCCCGGTGCCTGTGACGTCAGAAACACGATCTTCTTCGACTCCAGAATCGACTACAGGACTGCCGCCAACGTCGGAAATCTTAGGGCTCACGAAGGATTTTGGTGAAAATTGAATATTTTGCTGATCTGATCTACAGTACGGCGTGGCTTGGCTAGACTCGTGACTTGGGGATGAAAAGTGATGTGTCGATCCGCTTTGTATAATTCTACAAAATGAAATGATTTGTGTTTTAAGGTAACAAAATAAAAATCAAAGATTGAGTAAATCCTTACAATTATTTTCCAATTTATGCAATTAAATAAGGTAGAGCACATAAAACACCGTGATATAACAAGTTAAATATAAATAACTCTAAAATCAAATTTACAACTTTGAAAACTTTCAAAACATGTTTGACAACTGACATTGATACCGGTGCCCTTACTTTGGTACAATCCGACGAGACAAAGTATTTGGCTAGCACTTCCATTGGTCAGGGTCATGTTCAGATTGATATATGAAAGCGCTTGAAATATATACTAAACTCCTGTTGCGACATCTATGTTTTCTGTTCTGTGCCAATCAGAATCCTATATAATTCAATGAAAAGTCGTAAACATGAATATGAAAAATAAAATGTCATACTTATGTGATGCACCAAAAGAGTCACCGTGTTGTGCAGATGGGCTTTCGCGGTTATCACTCAAATTTTCACAACTTTCAGTAGGAGTCGATGTCCCAGTTGTATCACTGTGACGCTGAGAGAAGAGATGAGATTCTGATTCGGCTCCCTGAGCACGAAACACATACGAAGGGCGTGGGTATGGATGAGATGCAAACGGTATCGCTGTAGCAGCCGGAATCTGTACTGCACCAGAGTACATAATTTGAATGTACCAACTTGATCAAATAATATAAATAACTGAATTTCTCGAAATTATAATAAAAATAATCTGAAAATAAAGAATAATTTACACAACATATATTCACCGCAAGTACAGCATTCCTACATCGGCGAAAATTTTTTTTGTACCCGGTGACAATAATAAAATGGCGAATACCCGCCAACTTTATTCGAATAACCCCGTTTAAATTGCGAATGGGGCCATATCTCTCTATATATATTTCTCTACTCGCTACAAGCGGGGAAACGAAGGCACGTATTTTTCCTAATTTTGCACATATGAATGGGAGATAATTAATTAATAATATGAACATACACGATGTTAAGAACTTCGGACATAAAAAATACTGAGAATAATTTGTTTAGATGACTGAAACTGGAATACGTAATAAATTTGAATAAGACGCCCAATTCGCTACAGCCCACCCAAAATGAAATCATTTTGTGTATTTATTAGAACACCACATACTATTTTATTGTTGCATTTTTAATAAATTACACATTCGTTTTTTTTATTTACTGTACAAAAAAGTTTTAATTTGTAATGAATTACTGAAATTGTAATGTGACGTAAAATTGATATTGTAAAATTGAAGAGACTGCCACTCCCAACCACAAATTAGCAATAATGGCGTATGTACGTTTCATTTAATGAAATTCTTGTGACGATATCGACACTGACCCCACTCCCTTGCAGCGACGCTAAACGCGTGGGAATCCGTGTATCTACAGGTTAAATCACTGAATTTGAATATAACGCCCAGTTATGAATTGTATTTCTTCAACTCATAAGAACTCAAACGTGCCTTTGTGGATATACGACATAAACAAGTCGATCCCACCGTAAAACTACGGGTGTAAAAATTCCACTGCCCACACACCCAAGTTTCAGAACATAGCTTGTTTATCAACCTACAAATCAAATTTCAATGAGGAGTACATTCGGACATCAAGTACCTTGAAAAAACAGTATATTTTATTATTCTTGTATAACCTACCTATTTTATATCTTGAGTATAACATTGAGCACAGAATAATTATCTTACTAACGGGCAAACATTGCCATCGCCGGGCACATCTCTGGGTATTGTTTCGATTAACAATAAATTTCGTACTGAAGCACGTTCAAACAGTGAAATAAAGACCGTTATTTAGTTCGCTACCTCAGCCTATTTCGCGGCCGCAATCGAATTATTAAAATTCGACGTCAAATTCATTTCACCTGCGGTGTCCAATAAAGCTCTCTATAGACATACAAGGTAGGTAATGTCCTATTGGCCACCCCTTCGTGGGGTTACTCCAGTCCAGTCCTGTCCCTGCCAAACCTTTCACTGTTCTACTATACTTCAACCTATGCAGCAGTAATAAGCTGATATTGACCCGTATAGGAATAAGATTCAATTACAGTACCTATTCTAACTGAATTAAATACATTATATATAAACAATCCCGCAAACATCTGAATATTCCACTCGCGCTGCGGAATGATTTACGACAGCAAGACATATCAACGGAGGTACAGCAAGCGTGATTGGTTTGAGAAAAAATGGCCGAGTTTTCATTTTGACGGACGAAGACACTCCGACAACATTCAGATGAACGCCATCTATCGGTGCTGGCCACGAATACAAAACCGCGATATTTTTTTGAAATTGGGGCGGGCAAGCATAGCAATAGCAGTCAGGACCAGTCTGTAAAGTATTGTAAAAAAGGTTTATGAAAAATACATTCACAGGTTCTTCTAGAAATATTTCCATTTTCGCTTCTATATGGATATAATATCTGCATAGCACAAATTTTAAGCGGAATTGCGAAAACAGCTCCACAGCCAACGGATATATTGTGACATAATAAAATTTACCCGGATCAATATAGTCCTGACGATTAAATTGTAACACAAATTACAGGATATACAAAATCCATCATACAAAGGACCTCTCATCCCAATTGCCTAGGAGTTAATGTCTCACTTTTCCTTTGATTATAAAATGTAGCAATTGGAGAAAAAAGGGATCTAAAATTCTGAGCGTTTTAGTAAAATCGGAAATGCTGAAACTGTATTTTACTAGCTTGCAAATAAGTCTATTTGTTTGTTGTTGTCTTCGTCATCGAAAAAGGTTAATCTGCGAAGCAATTAACGCGCTTGACGATAACCTTGATTGAACGGTTACAGGATGTTTGCGGATATTTATTAGTGCCCCCTCTTCAATGGACCTAACAAGGTCACAAACTTTGTGTAGATTTGCGCGGGGTCTTGAACATGCCTTATTGTTTATAATTAGAGACTTAAGCAGATTCCATTTTTAATTAGACAGAATTTGGAAAGCTCTTTTGCTACTTTGTTGTCAGAGAAGTGAAGTATCATATTTCTGCGGAATATTTCGCAAGAACTGATTTTCGTAGACTGAAGCAGGTGGCGCATTTGTTCACACGTGCACTAACTTATCCCGAGAACAACTAACGAACGATTCAGATTACAATCTATTATGCAACGTGACTAGAAAACAAAACCACATATTTTGGAACGATTGATGAGATGTTAAAATAAAAGTACCGCAAACATAAATCCGCAAATCCTCAAGCACCTGCGTTGCAATGGTCAGGGCTGCATGAAGGGACCGAAGCCGTAGATGGACTTTTAGCACCACAAAGTTGAGTTTTGAACCAAAATACACGTTTTTGACAATTTGATCAACCAGCTTAAGACATTGTTTAAACAAGCAAATTTCTTACTCAAGTTATGCTGCTAATTAAGTGGAAAAACCTTTAAGAGGCACAAAGCCGTTAAAATGTATAAACAATTTTAGTTTTATCTACCGAAAACTGGTTAAATCTTGCGTTCTATAAAAACGACGAAATTCAAGGAAAAATCTCCAAGAGAGGCCAAGATAAAATCACACCAAGACAATTATTTGTTTCGAGGCAATGTGTTTATTTTTCGATTGCTGGATATATATATATATGCAATAATATGGAATAACATAAAGTAGCACGGCCACTGTCAATACGCTGTGGAAAATGTGGTAAAAAAATCCCAAACTTCACTTTAAAATCAATCGGGCATTGAAAATAATGGAACCTGGAAATCCCAAAAAAAACGATTTCGTCAAGATATGAACCCGAATTGAAGACAAATGGATATTTAGTGCATAGAGTGCAAATGGATAACCAATCCAGCCACCATATCAAGTGATCATGTTAGAAATTTATATGTAGTGAAGATGTATGATTCATATTCACTTGGCGGTATTGCGTTCTGGGTGCATTTTCAAATTTAACACAGCTAATAGCGTTTTATCAGATTTGCTCATGTTGATATGAAATTCCCACATTTTTACAGTCTATGATATGGATTAAATGCTTGGTAATTTGAAGATGCCCTAAACAAGACCAAATTAGTATATTATGTCGTTTAATACATTATCTTTTCCATCATTTTGAACGTAAATGTTCTATCCAGGTAAATGAAAAAATGACACCAATAGCAGAAATCAACGAGCATGGGAAATATACTAATGTGCACATATTGCGGTGGTAACCCGATTTGAGGCATCTTGAGATCTTAGGTAAACATGGAATGACGCAGAAGACAGGTCAGAAAATTTAATTAATGAACACACTTGTGTGGATTTTAGTCAGCTCCGCATGACGAAAGGTTGGTTTGTTTAGACCAACTATCGTTCATGACAAATAATAATGGAGCCACGACGTCCGTGGGTCAAAAATTATACAGACGTGAAAAATCCCTCCACAAATTCATTTAAACAAATAAATATGTTCCAACGTAGCAGAGTTTTCCAAATCACGGTAATAAAGTACACAAATTATAATTATTTCTGTAACGATGAACTATCGATGTGTCCATACTGGAGAATATTAGAACAGCGAGATACTCCGTAATAAGAGTGAGAATTCCTTTTCCAATATTATTCGCATATACACACAATTCGTGGGGTCATGCCATATTTGACCTCTTCGTCATAACCGGTTATTTTGGTCGCTATCATACATACAATGTTTGAAAATAATGTCCGCATAAATCCACTATTACAAATAAACTCAGCTGATAATTAGTATTTATCGGTATAGTCTTTGCGCAATGACTCGCCCGTACATTGCGTAATTGTGGAACATTGCGTAAAAATGTTACCGCTGTTGGCGTATAGCAAGCAGATCGTGGGCTTTATAATATTTTTAGGTATTCACAAATAATTTCACAAACACGTTTCGAACGAGACGAATGCTGTGGTGTTTAGCACAACACAATAAAAAATAGGTTGCAAAAAGTACTTATAATTTGTCGATTGTTCTACCAATATTTGCTGTCATTTTCAAATGCAAAGTCAGTTTTATGCCTCCAATGTATAACATTCCATACGGACTCGAAAATATTCCTAAGACAATATTTGAAATAAAACAGTTTATAATTTATCGAACCGGTTCGACGTGGTATGGATATAATAAGGTTACTGTCGTACTCGCTTCGAGTTAGTTATATTAAACATTAATTGATGAGCTCGATCGTCGAGTGGGGCCTGTTTATATTGCGGATTCACGTCAATTTTGCCGGTCTTGCTTGCACTTACGTTACCGCTGTCAATCAAGCTAAAACACATATCGTTATCGGGCCAGGCGGGGAGGGGACCAAAAAGGAAAGCTAATGGCTGGCGAAAAGCAAAGGAATAAACAACAAGCCGCTCGTCGATAACCACAGAGAACTCGAAACACGTCGGAGGCACATTTGACGTTAATGATTTACGACACTCGAAATAGAGTTTACTCAATTCTCTTATTATTTAACTAAAGATACGTTGTGTACGAATTTTAAACGCAGTGATCTCGGCACGCAAAATATTTTTTTGATACTTTCACAAACAACAAAACCGCGAGACACATGAACCCAAAGACTGACTATAGGATTGATGCCATTAAAACTGGGTTTGACATCGAAAAACAACGCAAAAAACAAATAAAGTACGAAAATCGATACCTGACATACGATATTTTGACATATGTACACGCCATTTAGACATCTTCATTAATCATGTTTATCAAACACCCAAAAACAAAAACTTCATATGAAGTTATATATGTATACCTGTATAAATACACATGTAGCGTAGAGGGTCCAATAAGAATCCAAGCATTATTTAATTTGGGCAAAACAACAAAAATACCTGGCCCAAATTTTGTTCAAATCTAACCCAGTTATAGTTAGTTCATCGTGTTTACCTAGTCTAAGTGTTAAACAATTAAAGAAACGCATTTTTCATGAATGATGTTCAAGTTATTTGCTTTGCCTGTCACTCAAAATTTCTTAGCTAATACACCGTAATGTTAAACAATTTCATTCTGCAAACAAAACGATGGATGTATAAACGATACACAGAAAAAGAAGAGTAAGTATTATAAATGGTGGACAGCTTGGTATTTCTATATATGCCGACTAATATTATTACAGTAATTAAAGTATAGTCTTATCAGAAAAGCATTTGCGAAACCTTGTCGACTGATCTGAAAACAAACATCAGAACAATTTAGATTTCAAATAAAGTACAAAAAAAGCTTGACAATGAAAGCTAATATGTTCTGTCCACGTATGGCACGAATAGAGAGTAGCTACGTTCTTGCTTGAGCAAAGGCATGCTTCTATACCAAAAGACAATAATTAATACATCGTTTGTAATATTCCACTCGAGTTTAGGTTCCGGTGTGGGGCAAGTGGTTTCCGATCGAATCTCATCGGAGTTAAACAATTTAACCTATATAAAAGTATTAAATTAATTTGGAATGCGACCCACCCACTCTTTAAGTCTTTTTTTTCCAGACTTTGATTGTTGTCTAAATGAATTTGAAATCGGTAAATGCGTATCTTAGAAGACGGATATTACAAACTTTGAATCAAAGTCACTTCATGAAAACATTTGAATTACTACTTATACATACTTCGAATTATTACCCCAATGTACCGCCATGAAGCGTGCCAGATGTATAGTTCAATAACATAAAAAACAAAATAAATTTCAACTTAAAAACACCCGCCAATATCAGAAAAAATTGTACCTCCAACTAACTTTTCACAAAACCGGGTAGAGGTTTTTATCAACTTCTTTCCAAATAAATTTATCTTACCGATTACTGTTTTAAACAATCTAAATCGGAAATTCATGCTAATTATTCGATTTAAACTAATTTAGACGCTTCACTAACAGTTATTTAATCCCAAAGAATCCAAAACTAAAATGAGGCAAAACACCTGAGGTACATAGTATATATAAAATCTGGGAAATTCAGTTAGAACCTTATCTGTAGTTAATTAGGTTTCTCCAGTGGCAGGGGGAAAACAAACAAACGCTAAATAATCACTGAATCAAGGTTCCGATTATAAATTGGTGTGTTCAACGACGAAAATACCCCAGATATTTTTATTTTATCGGTAATATACAAAAAGATGATTATGTGGATGAGGAAAATTTTGTTACATGTCCCGGAAAAATCAAATTGACGTAAAGCAATGCTCTAACAAATGCAAATGTAAACAATTTAAGACAATGTCGTTCTGTGTTATTCTGGTTATAATTGTGAAAGCAAACAAAGGCTGACTCTTGAAATAGCTACTGTATTGTGGCGACATTAAGATAAGGCCCCTGCTTCACCTTTCGCCTGCCGTATGTCGAATGCAGATAACAAAGTTTGGTTACCTCCATTACACCGACAATTTTCCGTTTGCATAGTCAAGAGCCTAACTCCTTTGTAAGTTTATGATAAGCAAGTTTTCGTCCCTACATTCTTAGAAGTAAGGAACGATGATGAAAGACAAGATCGCGAGTTTGTATAACGTTTAGACAAATGGTCCAGGGATTATTGTGGCCGATGTCGCCTTGTTCGATGCAGACGCTTGTAGTAACAACACCAACGATGTACACTGAAGTAAAAACTAATCTAAGACAGTTCTCTAATTAACCTTGGGAATGCCACAACGCATTCAAATAGGGCTGCACAAAAAGCAAAATGGCGCCACGTCAAAAATTTGAATCGTGGTTACGATGATTAAAATATGCGTTATCAACTTACCCAGAGTTCGTGTAACGTTAGTAAACATTTAAACGTGTGAGATGTAGTACGTTATTACTACATTGCCTACACATTGATTGAGTAATACAACTCATTTGTTTGTCACAATTCAGCTCATATAATCTCTTAATTCTATGCAAATTTCCGCTGATACCTACAAACTCTATCCATGTAGAAATATACTGATCAATGCTGACTTACTAATTTTACATTGCATAAATGGCGATATTCTTACTTATTGTAGGCCATATTTCGGCAATACTGCAGCAAACCTGAACTGAAAAGGTGTTTGTCGAAGGTGGTAAACAAATTCTACTCCACATCCAATATGAATAAGATGTACACTAAATGCTTAAATATCACCCAACCTCATAAACGTGCACAAAAATCGCCGATAGACTGACCCGTGTGGATTCACTAATGATACTTGCTGTTGTACATAGAACAAAACGCTCTTTCGCAAACAACAACACAACGAGCAACCAGCAGGCGAACAACCATGTCAAAATAAGACCTGGGAACAAAAGCGAGGACCTTGATTACAAAAATAATCAAGACCAATTGGGAGCAATAAGACGTAATTTTACCGGGATAAATTTGTTTCGGAATAGATGAAAGAAAATTTGCCAATCAATAAACTATGCGATTTCACTTAATGGATACTTTATGACATAATAAAGGATCACCAATACTAAAAAGAAGCGTTTGTCAACTTCATCATAACCAGAAAAATTCATATTAGGCAAACAAGATTTTGATAAAGTTATCGAAGTTTGCTCCAACCCTTCATGAATAAAAGACAATATCAAAAGGGACAATATTTAAATAGTTAAGGGCATTTAGGCCTAAAATAAATAAAAAACACAATGAGCTGTGCTGATGTGATTTCCCTACACCCTCGATAGAAGGAGAGCAACCCCTCCCCACTAAGATTGCAAACACCCTGAATTTTTAGGTGTGGCACTGCACTTCTATCCATCCACCTATCCCACCTATCTTGCAAAATAATTGTATTTGTAATATATAATTGTAATATCCGTGTGGATGGTCAGTCGAATAGATAACACATTAATATGAGTTACAAATCGCTAATAGCAAAATATTTGCCTTCCTTGAATTTGCCCCCCCCCCCCCTCCCCGCCGCCATATATATATATATATACATATATATAGCATACTGGGGCTGTGAATTATCGTAGTGAAAACAAGTACCTTCAAAATGCTAATATATTTTGCAAATTCACTGCAACTTGGAAACGTTATGCCACACATGAAAACGTAAATTAAAAAAAAAATATGAAGTTCTTTGATCACCCAACATCAATGTCTTTTGTGGCACCGGTCGGCTCAGTTGATGAGATGTTTCGATAAATAAAACTTCACTGATACTACGATCGTTATCTGACATACCAGAGTGTATTCAAACATACATTTGTTAAGGCAATAAAAATTCGGAAACAAATGTACAGATACTACTGTAGACTGCAATACAATATATATATATTGACTTACATAGATATGCGTATCGCAAAGTAAGTATCACACTAATTACAATATAAACTCAAATAGAAGGAGTATGCAACAAAATAGATTGCTGAATAACCATGAAGCACTATAAATAAACGAAAGAGTTTCCGAACGTTGCAAGGGCTGGCTTAGCGTAAATACACCATTCAAATGCCGATCGGGGTCATATATATATTCTATATATATCTGTTCCTAACACGTTTAAGAATATATATGTTTTTACTTCGATTAAATGTTGACAAGATTTTATTCCTTTTAATCTGAAACGAATAAAATGGTATTTCAAATCTGTAATGTTGAATATCAGACTTTGCTTAGATGTATATTATCATTGTTCATTCACAAACGATTGATAATAAACATTTTAATAAAAAAAAAATCGTCTGAAATAGGAAAAAAACAGCATATGATAAATTAAAATTCTAAAGCGTTACAATAATAAATATAAAAAACTGTAGCCTAATTAAAATGTATTATAGGCCTATTTTTATCAGAGAATAGTTCGTTCGGAACCCAGGAAACTTTTGTAACTTCATACCCAAACCTAAACATTTAAAAATAAGTTGAAAGACTCACGTGTTTTTACTAACTCATTCTACTTACAACGATAATATTAATTTTCAATGCTTGAGGTATTTGGTTGCTAATGTAGACATGTAGGTGAATTCTGTTGGTTAAAATATAACTGATAAGTAGTTGGTTCAGCAATGAATGCATGGGTATAAAATCACCTATAGAGCAATATTTATAGAACAAGTTACTGAGCAAAAAAAAAATTTTTGAATACAAATTGTATTGATACCATTTATAATTTGAATTTTCAAAACATAAAACAGAGCATGTTTTAAATGAAAAATAAGTTATTTTGGCATAATAGCATCGTAAAATATTTTGTTTCGAAAACACTGGTTTGCTAGTAAAAAGTTTTTTGCTGATCATAAGGAAGAAAGAGAGGAAATTCTACCTCATGAAAATATTTTTACTGAATTTAAAAACGCAAACAAAACAAATGGTTCAAAATTATATAATTTTGCAAAGTCGCTATATATGTTACTGCTCGTAAAAAACATTAGGTATTACTTTATGCGGTACATTGATCCGATACCTTATGCTTTTATACAGTGTATGGCTATCGGCGGAACTCAAACGTTCTCAAAATTCCGTAAACAATATGCCATTTAATTGTAATCATTTTTCAGGATTCTGTCAAAACCAAAATAAACGAATAGAATAGGTACGATTCTATAGTCTAACGTCGTTTGGCAATGTCCGAATTACTCAACTCGAACAAACATTATTGCTGAGTTCGGTTTCTAGATTTCCCCCACAAAAGCCATTTCATCCTATTCTGGACGTAATAAATGTACGTAATATTGATGCACTATTCTCATACTGACACGTTGTTATGATACGTTCGGTTGAGACGGATCGCATACGCTACGTTCGAAAAAGGCGAAAGTGGGGTTCGGCGCCATTCCAAGTCCTGTCGTAAGACGGAAGGCATTTGTTTAAGACATTCGCCAGTCACTTTCACTCACCCGGATGCGACGCTGCGACTAGAATATGTCAGTTTCAATAGGCCGATTGACAAATCGTTGCTTGAAATAGAAATAAAGCAGTTTCTGTATTTGGCAACTATATTATATATATATATATATAGATTGCATCGTTATATATTTCATAACTTATTGTGACCCGTTGTTACAGCATAAAAAATGGAAATTTTCACCCAAAAAAGTAAGAATTTTTCACTATTACCTTTTTGAATATTCATATACATCAAAACATAAGGTAAATAATTGAACAAGCCGTCGATAAAAACTTCAACAGGTGCCTGTCAAATACTGATTGTGAATATAATCATTGGCATCGAACGTTCGATACCGTCTTCAAGTTGAATAACTAAAACAATATATTTCATCGTAAAATAGGTGGCAGATACTCATCAAAATGCATAGAAAACATACCATGCTGTGATTGAAGCAATAATTCAAAATGGCGTCTGATACGTCAAAGACCCAACGTTTGTGAAAGCTGTTCATTGATTTGTCTAATTGCCCACGAGCTTTAAGTGATGCCATGAAATCACTTTTCGAAAAACAGAATAAGGCCCATTAGTCATCCAGTACCTATACAGACTCCATTTTACATGACGAGATCTCATCTACGTTGTCTGCATTGGCCGAGTCATTAGGCGGGGGAGTTGCTTTGTTTATGAAAAGTGAAGACTAGCCTTCGTACCCTTGATTTCGCTTTCATTTCAATTCAGACGCTTGTCGATTGGAGCAATTCTCACAGAGCACGTAAACCACTAATGCTCAGGGTCTGCGTAACGTCAACATTCCCTTCGGGGAGAGATAAGAGCATTTAAATCTAAGAAATTTCATCAATTTTATTTAAATAGAAACCATAATGGTGGGCGAACACCAAGGAAGAAATCATGACGTAGATAGCTATTCTCTCACGGATGAAATTGTAATTTTTCACCACACATGTTCCTTGTTAAATAAAACTGTTTCGTTTATGCATTTCGCAATCATGTTGGTCCATATTATATTTACCAGGCAACGAAGATAATGGAATGTCTATTAACCCGAAATCTGACTTCATAATATGACGTTTAATTGTTCGAAGGTCCTCGTTATTATTATCGCTTTCCGACAAGTATGCGCTCTCAGGAATTGGTTTGACTGGATTCCACTCGGAACAATGACTGTTACGAGATGACGAATACCAATATCCAGGGTATGAATAATATTGAAGAAACGACTGGTAAGACGCAATCATTTGGCTATGATGATTTCATCGCGGTTCAGACAATCCATGTCAAATTAAGATTTTTTTTTATATAGAAAAAATTTTTCTGTACAAATAGAAAACTAGAAATTGTTACGAGTACTACCAAAACCCAATTTTTAATTTTTTCACTTGTCAGTTTGTTTTTCTCTAACATTCTGTTTCATTCCATTCATTTTTAAATAACTTAATTATATCGTACTCATGCACTTGACAACTTTGTGCTAAATTTTGTTCATTATGAATCTATCCATCGTATAAGGAAATTTACATCCAAAATTCGTCAATGTTAATCCCGGTTTAATATACACAATCGGTTGACCTCCAATTGCAATGAAGCAACACATAATAGCAAAACAAGGTGTGAGAGCGAAAAAATTTATATTGAAGAAAATTGTATAGAAAAGATGTGAAAATGCAAATTTATCTGTCTACAGTTTTTTAAAGACTAACTTTAGATTCGAGATAATATTAAGTTTTAGAATGAGGACTCCCCATAGAAGGAATTCCCTCATTTGCATCACGAAATAAGTTCTGATGAAGTCATCACTTTCACATGGGCTTGAGTAGTTTACTTAAAATTCGTCCTAACGGCGAGTGACTCCGCTTGACTCTGAAATTTAATTTTATTGGACTCGATTTATTATGACTTGGATTCGAGGGTGGCGACTTAAAAATCGAGTTGTTTTAATTGTGGACATATATAAATAATTACAATCATCTTTTCCTCTATTACACCTGACCAGCCCGACTTCCATCGCCTCGTTTCAATGACACATTGTTAAGGATAATTGCTCCTCAGTGACATCTAGTGGCTATATTTCATTGATTGAACTGCTCACAACATCAAACAGACATGAATTGGACCTTTATTTTGTAAAGCCGTTGCCTATTCAAATTCAGAAATGAGGTGATTTTAATGGAATAAGATGAATAGATAAAGAACGGTCAATATTCAATGATAAGTTTATTCAAAAACTCATCTTAGTCTCTTCCTAAACGGAAACACGCGCGTCTTAGAGTGGACTTGGGTTGGACGGCGAAAAAAACGGTAGCCAAATCGCGCGCCATCCGTTGTAATTATTTCCCCAATATTCGGATTTGCTAACCCTAATGTGTAATCAGTAGGGCTGGCAATTTCCGGGAAAACACTTTAACCGTTAACCGGGTAAAATTAACTGGTTAACCGCAGCGTGACGTTTGACGTAATAATTTATAATTTTAGTTTATTACGTCACAGTGGTTACAAATCAATTTCGCGTGATCTTATCTTATATCTCAAAATTATTCACGAATCGAGATAGTTCCGTGATCGCTCTGCTGCAAGAGATATGCAGCGTTCTTCGGACATATATATGGAAGTATTTTAGTAAAACCCGATTCCATTATTAAATGTCCTTTATGAAATAAAATTTCAGTGCTCGATATGCAAATTTTACTTTGAGATATCATAAAGAAAGCAACAATTGCGCACATTGATAGACGATTTTGCAATAAAATCGTGAGCAATAAATTTTTACCGAAAACTGATTCTGAATTTATTATTGTCAAATTTTCATAATCAGCAATCTTGGCACTTTTTACAATTTTTTCACATTTATTCGGTCCTAACCAATACAGTTAGTTCTTTTGAAATAAACGCCACATGCCCCATATCGTAATCATTTTTGAAGAAATTGTACATTATAAGGATGCTTTGAACCTAAAATGTCGGTTAACGGTTAAAATAATTCGTAACCGTTAACCATCAAACATCGGTTAACAGGTTAACCATTCCCAGCTCTAGTAATCAGCATACGCCTAATGTGTGCTCCAACTGTAATGAGAAGGTCAGCAGCGTATTAAATGGGAAATGATTATAAGCATAGAATGTCGGATGAGACAATTCATTTTTTTTAGTCCTGAACTTGATGCATCACAATGTTCCCAATTTACAATATATATTTATCATGTAAAAATTTCACTTTCAGCGGGCTTTCGCCGATACTGCGACAACTCATTCGAACGACAGAGATTCGATGAAACCCAATGTTGAGACAAATGACATAGAGCAGTGGCTCTTCCACTTTTTTTTAGTTGGGACCCACTATTTATTACCACAGCTTATGGCAACCCATTTAACTTTTTATGACATAACACAAAACACAGCAACGGCTAATCATCGCAAAACTACCGTGTTTTCTCGAAAATTAGTTCTGGCCTGAAAATCAGACCTAATTTGAATGATTTTAGTTAAACCCTACCCTTAAAATAAATTTTAAATGCGTGGCAGAGGAAAGGTTCAATGACCTGAGGTAAAGTGAAGATCACACCACTATTCAAGATTGTGTGATGTCAATATCACAGTTATGATATTTGTCACTTGATTTTTGTATAGGAAACAAATAAAAACAATGGATGTCGGTTTTTATATACTGTTTATTAAAAAATCTCGTGATTTTCTACAATGTAATTTTATTTTTGATAAATGAACATAAAAGACCTCTTCCAAAAAAAAACCATAGTGTTATTCTTCAAAAGAAAATAAATCTAAATTCTGCAAAATTTCGGGAAAACACGGTAAGAAGTGCTGTACAGTGTACAAAAACTGATATGGGTAAAAAGCCACATGGTCATTCTTTGTGTAGCAAATTTTTGTTGCTTTGAGAAAATCGTAAAAAGGAAACTTTCACAGATTAGAATTTAAATTCAATTTAATTTCTTTTGTTTTTTTGAAGATTGACGTATTCAAGTCGCCATCCTAATAACCAGTATAATTAATCAAAGTTTTCTACATCTTCTCACGACCCACTAAGATTCCTTTTGCCACCCACTAGACTAGACCCATAGTTTGGGAACCGCTAGCATAGAGCAAAGCCGATGAATTGAGTCTCACATAAAAATAGAATCACATGTACTAATGTCAAAATAGTTTAATTTAATAAAATCGCTCACAGTATAATACAGCAATTGATATTAAAGATTCATTGGCAAGAGAAATGACAAAAAAGCATTCGGTTAGGCTTGACCACTCTCTACATTATATCATTTAAATATAGCAAGAGATGAAGCTCGATTTATCCCTTGCTAGGTTTAAAATGATGTATAATATTAACACTTCCAGAAAAAATGATCACAGTCCAATGAAAGATCACTTATGATTCACAATGATAAAAAAGTTGATCGAGACAGCAGATACAAAAATAAAAGCATGAGATGTAAACAATGTCCTTATGTTCTTTAAATTAAAACAGCAGTTTCAATATTGTTCATTCAAAAGGGAACGCATCAGTGTATAGAAACACTAAGCAATTTAATGAGCTGGGTATACTTGGTGTAAACTTTAAATGCCAATTACCAAAGCTCTAGAAAATGAAATTTGAATGTCATCAACTATATACCAAATAATATTACATACAAACTTTTTTGTTCTAATAAGGGAAAAATGGTTGGTAAACAAATCAGACAATTTCATTTACAAGGCAATGTAAAAAGCACTAGTAAATAATAATCAAGATAGATAAAAAGGGTGAAAAATCAAAAACATACAAAAAATACTCATCAAAATGCATAATAGTGCCAGCTTCATAAAAGATAATCACATTACACCAATTTGCTATATCATAAGACTGAAGTACATATTAAGAACGGTTTACAACCTAATACATTAGCACATTCCCAAACTTGATTGCGTGTTATTATCTAATATACCATCAATGGCTCATACTTGAAAGAAAATGTATACCGTATATACATATATATAAATATATAACCAAGCTTGATATTGAAGAATTCTCTACTAAGGGTACAATTTATGAAAATGCATCATATCATACTAAAAGAGGTCCTTCACTTACTCCAAAGCAAGAGTTCTCAATCGTGGGTAAATTTACCCCTCAGTAAATAAGACTATTTTTTTGGGTTAATACTGCAAGCAAGAAATTACAAACCCAAATGTGTTCCCACTTATTCTTATTCTTCTAAAATCTGTCATAAAGTATTATTGTGAAGATGTCAAACTCAACAAGTGAACTTGATGATTAATGATAATGCAGTCCTGGGAGCCATATTATGAATATGAATCCTTAGACAAAAAAATGATAAAATAACTATCCTCATTAACAATTCCTTTTAACAAGTTCAATAAATACATAACATATGAAACTTGTATTCGTTCAAGGCACAAATGAGACTATTATTCTAATAGATTAAGAAATGGGCTGGTAATCATAATTTGTAACCAATTGATATTTATATGAAAACCTATTCGATCTCTTTATTTTGACATAAGCCACATAAAGACCTCCAGCAATAATGACCAGTAGAGGGCAGCCAACACCAGCGAACAAAATACATATAACTAGCGTTGAAAATACATCAACAGGTGGTTTCCCAAAACCAATAGCAGAGGTCCAACTCAAGTACCGCGTACGTACATAAAAACCATCATCAGGTTCGCCAAAGAACACATCGGCAGATTGCACTAGCATGCTTTTGATTTGAGTTGAACCAAAGTAAGCTCTCAGTAATCGGTTATATATCACACCTGTAAAAATTACATTTATTGTAGTAATTGCTGAACTAGTTCTATTTCCTGAAAGCGAGCAATCCATTTGCAGAGAAATGTTTTTACCAATAGATTCGGCATTTTGAGGTTATGAATAAAACGCTGGGAAATCGTTAGAGTAGATATTTAGCAGGCTTTATTGAAAGAAAGATCAGATTAGACAGTCATAAATTTTCCTTCAAATATTGTGGATTCTCATTTTAAGTCCAGATATGTCAAATAAAAATTCACTTCACGCAGAATGTAATAAATTTAGGATGCAAACAGATGGAGAATTCACTTAAGCCTAATTTTCATCAGAGATAAACCAAACTATATGTGAATTTGCTTGTTGAAAGGATTATTGGATACAAATTGTGAAAACAATGTTAATAACCTAACATAGGACTTCTACATAATAACTTTCTTGTTTTATAAGGTTGGGACCGAAAACCAATTAATCATCATTAAACAGCAAATTTGATGCAACAAATATGCACCATTAATCCAATAACATATAGGAAATGCATAACTATTACTTTGAGAAAATTTATGAGTAATGTTTCCATAGGATCAAAAGCGTATAACAAAATGCAATGCAAATGCTTCAATACATATTTACTTTGCACAGATCTCTAGGGGTGCTAAATAATTATAAACTACCTGATTTGCATATACAAGTTCAATATTTATTTAGCAATATGTAAAAAATAATGATGTAATAGGTCGCGTGAGTGCAAAATCTGTGTGCACCTCGACAATCAATAAACAATCAATACTATTACTCAGTGTGATGGGAAAGATCAAATGTTCAGTTCATGGATCATGATACAAACCAAATGCTGATTCAAATTACATTAGGATAAACGACAGGGATATTGTCGCACACATAATGAAACATGGACTGGAAGAATCCACAGGTTAAGTTTCAGTAAGTAGTTATCAAATCAAAAATTAGGGTGCTCCAGAAGTATGTGTACCAATATGGAGGCAACTAATTTTTTTCATCTATTTTACATCAAGTTGTGTAAAGGGACGGAAGTCTGTGGGCAGGGGGTATATTAACTTGGCTAACACAGACAGTCCCTGAACTCGTAATAGAACTAAAATATGAAAAATCAGAATAAAACTATGGCCTAACCCTAACCTGGTACACATACTAGGGGAGTACCATTATTAGTGCATACCTGGGAGAAGAAAAACCACCAAATTCTACTTTGAATAATGTAAAATAACAGTAATTTTATAGTTTTCCATAAGTATTTAGGTATGTCTGTCTGCCACTACCTACCTTCATTATATTCTGATGATGAAGTGTTGACTTCTTGTAGTGAACCAGTCATTACGTCAGTGGAGTATTTCCTTTGGTGCTCCATTGTGGTGTAACTGACCTGAATAAAATTGTGAAAATATATCATAAAAATGAGTGTGTATAATCGCTGATTTAAGACAAACGGCAAGCATATAAAAAGTTGTCGATAAAAAGACAGCCGAAGCAGTTGGACATGAGATAAGACTAGTAGAGCTTCATGATATAATGCAAATAATCATGTACTATTTTTTTCTTATTATTTTATTACCTTACAGCACATTGAACCCATGATTTAATTTTGAAAATGGTCACAAGGTTGAAAATTTAATATGACAATGTTCTCTCCCAAATGAAAAAGAGCGGAATTTCCAATACAAATTTCAATACCGTTCTCCATTGTGTAAAAGTTTCAGTTTCTGCACCCGTTTGATTGAACCACTCAATTTTCTCGGTCGTAAAAATAGACGGACAATATTCATCGTCAATAGTCTTGATCTTCGATTTAGAAATGTTTCTATTCGAAGTAAGCACCAGCATCCTAACACCAAACCTGCAAAAATAAATGTACTCCTGTCATTGGCTAGGAAGTCAGAAAATGTATTTCTACCCTAACTATGATACTAAGCACATTGACAGCATGAGGATTTAAATTTAGATTTGAAAAAAAATTTTTTGTAGGGGGAAGGAGGTTCATAGTAAAATAAAAATAGTAAAATTGCACAACTCGTCTATGGTGCTTGCTCGTAAGAATAAACATGATTGCTAAATATAAAAATCAAGTTTAATGGGGCGCTTGACACTGTTTGGTCTCTTACTTTCTAGTATTTCAACTATACAAAAAAATTTCCAATTAATGAACACATCTATTATCATCCTCAGAACTCAAGGCTATGCAGCTGAATCATTGTTTCTAGAATAATTAAAGACCGCTTGTGAATAACAGTATTGACGGCCCGCACTGAAAACACTGGGAATCAATGACTCAGTTCCATAATTGTTCGCTCCGAAATTGAATTTCTATCAATTTCCCCCTATTAAGTGGAGAGTTCAGGTTTCGGTACTCCCTTAGTGTGTGTACCAGGTTAGGGTTAGGCCATAACATAAGTTTATTCCGATTTTACTCATTTTAGTTCTAATATGAGTTCGGGAACTGTCTGTGTTAACCAAGTGAATATATTGACAATGTACCTTGATCCATTTCCTCGGCTCATTAATGACTCAAGAATAACTTCCCATTCAGATGAGTTTGCGTTATGAGGTAACGATGGTAATATGTCAGATTGTCCATTTGACTTAAATGGAAAGAAATTGATAGACAAAGAACTGTTCATTGAAAAACTTTTTGGATATTTCAATGTTGTTCCCTGAAATAAATAACAGAATGTATGAAATATTTTAAAATTTTTTTAATTAATCTGAGGGAAAGTCCAATACAGTAATAATTATGAATTTTCAGAATAAAATTGACATTTTGACATCAGACAGTTAAACTGAAAACAGGCTAGCTTCTTACAAAATATATTGAAAATAGTAAATTATTCGGTAATCTTCAACTCTGAATCACAATTCAAAAACGTCATAAATGATGATTCAACAATCAACTTGCAAAACTGAGATAAACTGATTAAAGATGAACATACAAACATACTTTTAATGTTGCAGGCAATGACTCAGTGATGTTAACGTCCCACACCATGTCACTCAGCAAAATGGGTGTGAATTGCCAACTTGCATTAAAAACTGCTTCATCAGTAGAATCGTTGTATTCCAGCAACTAACATAAATAGAAAAATTAATAATTAGGAACATATATACATTATACACGTGCTTGAAACTATAGATTAGAATGGCATATTTCAATATCACTGAATAAATTCAGACAGCTGAAGCTTTTGAGTTTAGATTCCGAGATCACGACTCAGGTTCTATCCTTGATGTAGACCCCTGAAACACTGTTTAATTTGTAATGTAGACTTTTTATTGGGACTTGTTTTCAGTTGGATATATTTCATGATTGTAATTGTGCGGACTTCAAAAAAGAGAAATTTGTGGTACTCTCGTAGTATGTATGTGTACCAGGATTAGGCATATTTTATTCTGATATTCCTTATTTCAGTTCTATTACGAGTCGGGGACTGTTGGCCAAGTGAATATACCCCCTGCCCATAGGTTTCAGTCCATTTACACAACTTGATGTGAAGTAGACTAGGCAGACAAAATTAGTTATCTCCATATTGGTACACACACTTCTGGAGCACCAAATTTGTTTTGTATAATTTACATTACTGGTATAAGCAGCATTTGAATAATCATTCACCTATTGCAGAGATCGCACTACAGATGTGGAAACCTCATAACAAGCCGTCAGACTGTGGTATTAAACTTGGCTTAATTTTAGCTGAACATGACTTTTGATGGAACATGTCACATGACACTGAGCAGAGCAAGTAATTAATATTCAGTTAGACTTCTCCATCCTCCTGAATTTTGTTTTCAATAAAAAATATCTACCCTATCAAAAATGATGACATTTTCTACATCAACATCAACTTCTTCTGTGAGATTCTCGGATACAAGTTTGACAGATCCAAATGTATCTTCTAAATTTGGGAGCAGAAATTTTGTCCAGTTAACACTCAGTATTGCACTTTCGTCATTTGATCGTAGTAGGAGAATTGAGGGAGGCGATGGACCAACAGTTGATAAAATGTAATGTAGACTGTCATTCTCGCCCTGTTCGGAACAAAAAATGAGCATATTGGATAGGATAAGATTTACATATTTATCTTGGGGGTGAGGAAAGTCGATAAGACAGCCTAATCATATGGCGAACCATAACCCCTCGTCCGGTGACCAGTCAATGTTGGGTATGGGATTAGTTAGCCAGGTATATGTTTTCGGAAGAATGGACTTGATGGTGTGGGAAAGCTGTAACTGACCAGTGGTTACGTGGACCATCCTACGGCGAGCAATCCTCTCACACATAACAATCTCTGGATGGGTTTCAAACCTGCAAACCCTTGCAGGATAATCAGAGGTGTAGCCGCGAGTGTATTCCTAACGCTTAGCACGATGCGCCACACCGCCTGGCTGAAAAGGATTGGCTGAAAGTTATAATTGACAATGAATGTACAACATATAAAACATTTACTGACTAATTTATTATAAAATAAGTTTAGTTTAATGCCTACATTATCTTGTTAAGTCCAAAGTCAAGAATATTTCCTTTGACTAAAAATATGCTAGGCCTGCTAGTAACAAATCACCACTGCCACTAAAGCAAAGTACCATCGAGACAATTTTGATGCTTTTAATTCAGGAGAAATATTTATTGCAGAATATTTCGAAATACATTTACAGAAGTCAAAATTATACAAAAAATTGTATTGAGCAACCAACTCTATCAGAGATCACCAACTTATCATACCTGTGCTCTTGCATATATCAAATTGACCGTGGAATCTGTTGTTGTAGAATTGCACTCAATTATATTGCACCCAGGATTGTAAAACAGTTCAACCTGAACAAAATAAAGAAAACAGCATTTTTATAGTCCAATAAAATGATCCATAAATTAAAAAAATATTGACAAATATAAAAATACCAATAGCTGGGGAATAAATATTTTATAGTCAATCTCCAATTTTTTGCGTTTCTGAGAACATAGGTCACTTTCTTTGTAACTACTTAAACAAGTGGGTGCAGTGATTGAGGTATCGACTTCACCACCCCATCAAGGTTGTAATGAATTGGGTAAGCGATGCCAGATTTCTGTCCTTCCAAACTATAGCAGCTTGCTAGCTAGCTGTGGCTGCTTGTAAAGAGCTCGAAAACCATAGTATCAAGCAGAGCTTGAAACCAAAGTATCAAGCAGAGCTTGAAACCAAAGTATCAAGCTGAGCTTGAAACCAAAGTATCAAGCTGAGCTTGAAACCAAAGTATCAAGCAGAGCTTGAAACCAAAGCATCAAGCTCGAAAGTATTGCCAAAACCGAATACCCTACTACTCTAATTATATTCTGAAATACTATTTTCTAATATGGAATATACATATTTGAGGAGCAGTCTACATGCTCAACAGAGAACAAACAAAACCCAATGCCCCATATTCTTTATTAATAAGTAAGAATTTGAAACGCGAGAAAATTACCACAAATATACGTATATCAATGACCTGCAAATTGTTCGGAAAAAGAAAGAAGGCGATTCCCACCATACTCTGATCATCATTTAATTAAATTGGTACTTCTCATAACTACAGTTCTAAACTATTCAGCCATTTTGAAAAGCACTGAACATAATCAATTTAATTAATTAACTCATTCATGATCTACAAATAGCATGTTATAATACTTTTACAGAATATACATATTATATGCATTGCTGTAATATTTTTGAGAAATAGGTTACAAAACGAGATAGGAACAACATAAATGACACAAATAGTGAGGAAATTGTTTCTTGAATCATTGTTGCATACAGGAAAGTGGACAAAAATGGGTCGCAACACATTTAAAACTCCCAAAGAAGGTTAGGAACCAAAAAGTTGAAAAGTTTCTCACCTTTCTTTTAAAATCAGCCTTCTTTGCTAGAATTCCATCTTCAGATAAAATTGTCAATACAAATATTAAAATACTAAAAGCATTTGTGCTGTTAAACAGCACCATATTGAAATTGAAAACTGCAAAAAAAGATGAAATTTTTATTTCAAATCATTTTCAAAATATTACCATACCATAGGTTACCGGTTTCGAAAAACAAGATGCATACACAATCACTGAAGGCAACTATGAATTTCATTATCGAATCATGCTTTGTCGAACTTGACCAGTATTACAGTTTTTTCCAATAAACAAGGTTAACAAGCGAGTGCCCTAGGCTTTAGAATGATCCAAGCTTCAAATCTATTCAAAGCTATTTTTTTAAGTTTAGATGTCTGAATCTACTGCATTTTTCGAACATTTTTTTGACAAAAAATCATGAAATATCGTCACTTATAGAGAGAATTCTTTTTTTTAATTGAAAGACTAGTATTGCAAAACAGCAACACATTTAGATATGTCCTATCTGCTTACAAAAAGTTTATCATTGATAAATTGACATTTTTATTTGTGGTATATGAACTGAAGTTTCAAACACTATTACTAGTTCATTAGCAAATAGCTAAATTGAAATATACAGTAAATTGAAATCGAAATTTTGAAATTCATAGTTGCGGGAAAACAGCAAGCATTGATATAAAGTAAAAACTCATTTAATACCAGAGCATTACAGCACTATGCATGGCAAGTGAAAAATCAAGGATAAATTTCAAAAAAAAAATTGGTAGGATAACTTAACTTGCCAAGCATAATGTAATAATAACTCCACAGGTTTATAGCTTGAACATTGTATATAAAACGAGTCAATGGAGAAAGCTGTTCACCTTATTACATAATCCAGTTATGAAATCGTTATCAAAACAACATACTCCAGAAAAAGACTGAAAATTTGGTGTTACACTTTATCTAAGACCCGTAATCGGCAATATTGAAATAATCAACAGTTTCATCAAAGTGGGACAAAATACCTGGGAATGACTGACTTCATGTAAACATTAAGTTTTGCATTTAAGCTGATATAAATATACAGTTACTAGTCGAGTAACTAAGAAAATCTTACACGGAACATTAAAATCACATAACACCTCACATGTTTATAACGCTCGAGCATCGTGCCGGCGAAGACATCAATCAGTGTAACTTAGGTACAAATCGATTACACTTTTTGGAGAAGAAAACAAAGCCAAACAACACTCGAGTGCAAATTATTGTAGGAAAAAAATTTAATCGCTATCAACGACACCGTACAAAAATGGATAAAAAGCACACATAGGCCGCTCGAAGACAGAGAAAGTGAGAGAGAAATCGTTACTGTACTCCCGAGTAACACAGTGGGCCGGTAATATTAGTTATTGTCGGCAGATCAGTTGAAAATGAATAAGAATTAATGATAAAAATGCGAAAAGCGCACATTGTAAGACCTTGCGTAGTCAGAAAAATTCCTAACTCTAATTCAATAACAATAAGAAAATACCGTAAGTCAAATTATGAACCATTGGGCTAAGTAATTCTGACAATGCTCAAGCATCAAAGCATGTATGACAGTTATAATCAAATATTTATATCCTAAGAAAACTTTGGGAAAAAACACCTTTATTTCACTTACCAATTCATATGCAGACTTGGTATGGTTATACAATGAATTGTTTTAACAAAATTTATGTATTCCAAGTTCTTATACAGTTTTCGCTGAAACGTACTTTAAATAAGGCAAAAACAGAATTCATGTAATGATTTCAGGTCAATTGTATCGAATATTTGAACTAGGAAAAATGCAGAGAAAAATCAAAATCGAAAAACAGCATGTCATTTAGACAGAAACATTTCTAACTTTGCCGAAATTAGAAAACCAAAATCTATCACAATAAACAAGCCAATGAAATGAATTATCTGCATTAATTACAAAGTAATATTAGAGAACACGATACATGAACGGCGTCGATTTGTATATGAATTAAAGTCAAATGGACATCAAACATTTTATACAGATATCGAAGGACACTGAAAACAAATGAAACTGAAAGACAGGAAGGAAAGAAAATGCCAAGAGTCGCCCAGTCGGTATTCAAATCGCAAGAGTGTAGATAAGTAATCTACAAATCAAAATATTGGGTCTGACAACTGATTGCACTTTTGGCATTCCCTTGCCGGAACTCATAATAGTTATCACGGGGAAATTAGGTAGAAAAGATTGCTAGACGCTTGATACAATGTCTCGCTTGAAAGAGGTGCTGAATTTACAGTCTGAACAATAATAATAAATACACCAGAACAGATGGTATTAGCACAATTTCAACTGGTGGCAAAAAGGAAATAGTGATAAAGTCCAAGTATTTTAAACAGCTATCCTTTATAAGAAAACTGTGACTGAATTGTATACATTTTAGTAAATAGCTAGCAAATGATCACCGTCGACCAGGGAAATTATTAGGACGTTGACCTTCCCTTGACCCACCCCAGTCTCTTCGTGGTGGACCACGTTGTTGTAAACGACCACCGCGGTTATTATCTCGACCAGATTCCCACCGACCTGGACCGGGTCTTCGTCCACCATCGCGTGACATCGCTCTCTGCTTCTTTTCTTCGATGTTAATTCTCTTATTATTCTTGAATGTAGTCGGCATCAAACGTAGAACTTCCTCCACAGCTTTGTGATCTTCAAAGATTATGAAACCAAAGCTTGGATTGCTCGTATTCGAATGATTAATTCGAATTTCAACAATTTCACCATATTCAGAAAAGTGTTCACGCAGATCGGATTCCGTAATTTCCAGAGGAAGATTTCCAACAAAGATTTGCTGGTTATCGGGATAACGACTTTGACGTCGTCCGCCCGGATCTCCCATGCCTTCACCCGAACCATCTCGCTGTGAAGTCACCGGAGGTCTAGAACTACGAACTTGTTGCTTTTGCTGATCCATGGACGGGCCATCATTCGATTGGTTAACTTTAACAACGGTGCCTTGCTGAATGTTGTGCTGTGCTGGTGTATTTTTCGATGCCAGAGCAGCCCAAGAGTACGGTTGAACAGGTTCAGGTTCCTTATGTGGTACAGAATTCATGTTGTCTGTTGGTTCTGGTATATCTTTTTCTGCAGTTTCTTCCAATTGAGGTTCTTCATTCTCATTTGAGATGGGATAGACTGGAGATTCGTTACGAGGTTCAATGTCGACAGGTTCAGTATCTTGAGCGTGGTCAGATTCGGTTTCAGATTCAGGATGATTTGGGGGAGAAATTGCCAAAGCAGGAGAATCTTGATCATCAGAAGTGACAGGTTGAGAATCCAAACGAGGTTCCAGATCATTATTGATAATTTGAGCAGCCTGATTTTGAGAGCCAATATGGTTGTCAAATTGTGTTGGTTGGGGTGGTGGTTGTTGTACATTTACCTCCTCATCCAACTCTTGCTCTTCCTCAAGATGTTCCTGACGTCCTTCATCTTGATACACCTCATCTTCATAACGAAATATATCATTATGAACATAAAACTTGTATGGGTTATCCCCCTGGGGTGCCAAAACAAAGGTCTGCATAAACCTACGCAGAGGCTTGCGATTGTTGGAAAGCTCACCAATCACTTGTACCACAACCCCGTTGCTGATGGTAGCATGAGCGTCGACTTGGTATACTTTAGTATGGCATTCCTTGAATTGCAATGAAGTGATCTTCTTATGAATTGCCATCTGTCCAACAACCTCTTCTTCTGGCTCTCCATTGCAATACCGGCTTCCATGCACATAAGACGAATTCACTCCATAGAACCTGTGTAGTATTTCTGGTGCCTTGTTCAGAAGGGAATAATATTGGCGCACAAATTCCCTCCCTACCTGGAAAGGACTTGGATGATCCATTCTTACCATTTCTTGATGAAAGTTTCAGAGTTTGAAGCAAAATTAGTGTATGTGCACCAAATTTTTTTTGTTTTGTTCCTATTTTCAAATTAAAAAGAAAATAGATTAGGGTATGACTTCAGTCTTCAATATAAATTACAAACATTAAATGTTGTTGCCTAAATATGGATAAAGTGAAATCAGCAGGTAAAAATATCTAACACATTGATTTGATTGCATCTCAAGATTTTTCAAATTTTAAATGATCATTTAACTGGTGACCAGTAACTTTTGATTTCCACACATAGCTTTGTTTGCTAAGGTTCAGTTGAGAGTTATAAATAAAAATTTAATGAAATATAGGAATTATTGAATCAAGAAAACAAATGCAAAAACCTTCATCGAATTTAGTAAAATAGGAACACTGTACATAAGTAAGTGCACTTATTAACTACGTTTCGGTTCCTTATAATCGAGCTGAATATCTGATCAAATTTGTATTCTATTTGACAAATGATAACTAGTGCAAAATTTCATTTTGTGCAATGCAATGGCAGAGTTAAAGCCAAATTAAAAATAAAGGTATCGCAAAAAAGTTGTTAGAAGTGCATTTTATAAATTCGAGTTTTGGTTTAAATTCGCTTCATGAAAATTTAAAGGTAGGTCTCATATCGCTACACATTATGCAAATTGGCATTATGTAAATTGGAACATATTTGAAATCTAATTAATATTCAAGCGTTCATGAAAATATTAGTATTCTGAATTTACAGTTTTTTTCAATCCATGCATCTTCATTTGGAATAAAAATTATGTAAAGAGCGCTAACAGACTACAGGACTAAGTCAGTAAGTCTCAGGTTTGGGGGAAATAAAAATAGAGTTTGTATACAAAACCATCCGATCAATGCTCTATATAAAATGATTTTACTAAGTTCAGAAACATTTATGAAAAGCCATATTTTGAATGTCATTAGCTTACAAAATACAATCGGTACCATAGGGTGGTGTAGCCAGTCTGCGGACGATTTCATTCAAACCGCTATAAAACAAAAACCAATATTTCTAACCCGTTAATTTTTTCACCGTAGGTGCATTGGCATTTATTCTACACGCTGAACTTCGAATTAACTTTCTACGACCAGGGGTTAAGGCTATACAAACCACCAAAGTACGACACTCTGAAGACGTATTTGCGACCGAACGACCAGTGTGCGACCACGGATTTCAAGCCTTGAACATCGTTTCTGATGCGTCGAGACTAGGGCATACGCAGCCATGCGTGAAAAAATGGGCTTCTAATTGCATTTCTGACCGTCATATATTTTAAGAACACGGGTATTTCGAACAAAATTCTTCAAATTATAAACAAAGCACCGCATCACAGCAATCAAACAGACAAAAACACCGTGGTCGCAAATTAGTTGACAAAGATATTATTGACGTATTGGAAATGCGCACCCCCCTACTCCCCCTCCTTTGAAGGTAGAAACGCGAAACTTTAAAGATGGTTAAAAGAAACACAACTCTACCCACCTGCCAAGTTTCATCTCTTTATCTCTTAAATTTGTATGGATTTTCAACCTTTTTTGAAGGAACAATGGGTAGTTGGCGACATGGTAAAATGGTCCGTTTTTTTTCTTCGGTCAGGTTTTCGGTCGTAACTTTTTTATTTGTGGCCGCATTTTAGTGTAATTTCGTAGAGCTACGAGGGATAAGTGGACGATAACGCGTGAAAAATATTGGCGCGGTTCGTTAATTTTTTCGGCATTAATTTAATCGATGAAGTTGATGGTCGCAGATAGGTCATGGCCGCAAAGTGGGTAAGCCACCCTACAGGTACTGCGTTTTTGTTCTCATTAATACCTGAATACACTAAAATGATATTAAATAGATGAAAATTATGCAGACATATAGCCTAACTGTGGCATTTCATTTATTTTTAGGCTCTATGATTCAACTACAGAATTAGCAACCTTGAAAATGCTGAATTGCATGCATGTTCCTTCAGTCAGCCCTTGTAAAACAAATGACCTAATCTTGTACTATGTTTGAACTTTCAGACAAGTTTGACAAATCTAATAACGCTCACACAGCTAGTACAGCTGTCAAACAGCTTTTAACTAAATCTGTAAATGGCTAATCCAGTTACACAATAAAATGTGAGAATTTCTGGAATACGGCAAATAAAATACGCACATTCAGTATGTGTTATTTTATTTGCTTCGGCATTATAATTTTAAAAACCCTTGGTTTGATAAGTCGTGCTTCCGATGGAATATTCTAGAATTGGAAACAGGGCCAACTGAAATCTGGAAAAAAGCGAAGAGAACTTGCGAATGACAAAATGAAGTAGACTGGAAACGTTTCAAATATGACATCTTGTTGTCCGGTAACTTCAGGCGAAACTATTGGATCAACGGTGAGAAATTTCTTTAGTTAAACAATTATTTCGTACCTAAACCTTTTAACCTAATTTTCCCTTTACCAAAACGCTATGAACACGCCAAATGCGCGCCGCTTTTCGCGCAGCTGGCTATAGCACGCGCCACGGGCGATAGAGCGGCGAGGCGAATCGATGAAGAAAGAAACGGGCGAGACGCTCTAGCGCCCCCATTTCGCGAAAAGCCGTTTAATAATGCTCTAAACACCGGACGAAAAGACCGAAAAGATGCCAACAATTTTAATCTGTTAAAGCGTAAATATATGGTTAAAGCGTAAATATGCTAAAGTGCACGCGTGATTTGTTGTTGAACCATTAACTATGGTGAAACAGAAATAATATTTATGGAAACTGGTTCATGGTACTTTCCATATAATTTGAAAAGTATACTCTCATAATATCTCAGTGTAATAATATATACAAGTTGGCACAAAATATTTTTTTGAATTTTTTCAACACATGTAATATTTATATTGTTGTTCTGTAACAGAACAAAACTTTTGTTTTTGTTCTGAGAATATTTTTGCAATTTGCCCCGTATTAATATTTATTTACGGCTATGTGCATATTTCTAAAATATCATTAATTCAAATTATTTATGTAGTTGCTTGTTAAAAAATAATAGTCCGGCCTTGTTTAATATTGTCACCTAGGCTATGTATCTTATCATTACATACACACATGCATACACTGTGGCGGATGTTTACACAATCAAACGGGCGCCTGATAATCAGATTAAAAAGGTGTCATAGAAATATGTTAAATTAACGTTTCCCTACCAGGGAGGAGTCCATTCCCAGTGGAGGGGGGATTTTGAAGTTCTGGGTGAGAAAATATCATTTTGTACTCGGTGTATCTTCCAATTCTTTTTAGTTATTCAGCATTATTGTAATAAGTATTTATGGATATATTGGAAACTATCCAAAATGTGCAAAAGCCACTGGACGAGTTATGTGTAGCCCTAGTTACGGACTCATTAGAGATTAAACAAAAACGGAAACGAGAGTTTTTATGCTTATTGAGAGAGGAATGATGAGTTACACAGCACGCAAAAGGTTGTATTTATCGAGAAAGATTGGAAATAACTGCCTTAAATACTTATTAATCATTTAATACCTTCTCTTACCGCAATAAGTAATTTCTACAAGAAATAGGTGAAAAATACCGGTATTTGAAAAACTTCAGGTTGCTTTTCCACCATTTCTATCTATTTTAATATATTCGATTATTTTGTTCTGTATGTATCTATTTGGTTGCTTTCTCTGCTAAACATCAGAGGTGTAGATTAGTGGTGATTGAGTGATGATACTTCAGCATAGCACATCGGGTGGCGCTTTATCGCGAATGTATTAATTGTAAATAAAACCGACCCACGAAAAAGGATGCTGTTTCTGATTGAATATCGCTTATTGTTTGCTATGCTAATTTAGGAAACAAAACAATGATAACAAAAATTTCAAATTTTTAAAGATAACAAACATTGATTTTATTTCATTTATTTTGTTATTCAGGCCACACCGAAGTTCAATTTGTTATTGTTGCTTGCATGAACTGGGATCCGGTGCTGGAGGAGGTGCTTCACTGTCTGAACTTGATACTTCTCGGAATTCAGCTACTTTCATTTTCATTTCTTCCTTCATATATTCTTTGCGTAAATTTTCATCTGGTCACAATGAATACATTACATTTATTTGATACTCAGAACGACGAAAAGAAAATATAAATTACTTTAAAGGTAAAAGAATATATACCCATGAACAACAGAGCAAAGCTCAAATATATGGACACGAAAGCCAAATCAAAATATTTTACCCACAACTTCCCCAAAACTATATCCTGATCGAAGCTGGAACTGTGGGACGGCTATTGTACATGTGGGTTTAGTGTAGTTTAGTACCGCTAGTACTTCTAGTGGGCGTGGCGTAAATATTTTTGCATAATATACGTCACTCCTGACACCCACCTGACTACACTCGACCCCCGGCTACCGCCCCCTTGCAAAACATTTCCCTGGAGCGAGAACCGACTTCTTAAAATTAAAGCGGAGACAGTTCTGACAGCCATCACGCTTGGTGAAGTAAATACTGTGTTCCCATGAATAAAAATACTACAGCAAAATTTTGGGTGACATATCAGATGTCGTGAAATAAAATCGAATTTTGAACAGGTATGTTCTGAGAGGAAAAGAATTATTGTTTTCCGACATATCATTATTACCCAGAGATTGAAAATTCGTTGTGTAGAAGGATTGAAGTCGAGGTATCTGAATTGCGAGGCCAAAACCCTGACAACTCTCCATCACAGCCGAAAACTTAGCTGAATCTTTGTTTTACACCTTCAAAATGCTCAATACTGTGAAGTGACATTACTGAAAATTGTCACCTTTGAGAATATCTCTCCCCATTGAGCAAAGGGGAATATCATCTTCGCTGTTCTCGCACAAGATGTGCCTGTTGTCAACTTTTGTCCCCCTTCGTCCCTTTTTCATACAAGTTGTGCCTTCATCAAGCAAGTGTAAATCACAAGGACAAACATCTGGATTACTAACGTCGTATTCTGAGGTTGATGGAGTGGCAGATTCTGTATTGCAAAAGTAGATACACATATTATGACAGAAGCTACCCGTGAAAATGGGACTCATGCAAGGCTGAGCATTTCAGCCTTGGCATAATGCCATAAAGAGAAATAAGACTTATTACACTTCATTCGGTAATGCTGGAAATATTCAAGTTGCGATATATTTGCAACGTACCGCAGATATTTGGAAGTAAATACGGAGTGTAGGATAGATTCAAAATCAACAAAAAGAACCTTGCCTCTATCAACTTCGCGCTCGGCATTCAAAATATTAGCCATTCCGATATTACTGGTATGGAAATGTGGTTATACTTCAGACAAAATATTCTAATTCGAAAATAAATCTGAACTTTTCAGTGGCGCAATTTTGTAACCAAATGTGTAACAGTTTCATAGTTAAGTGTCATATTTCTTGACGTGAGTGAGTTACTTTTGAATTAAAACCACGGAAGGTGAATTTGTAAAAATAATCTGTGGGTGAGTGTGCATCACGAAATAAATACCGTATAACAGTTGAAAAACAGTAAGGCCATTGCAAGGTCAATAATTCCATTGGCTAAGTATTCCCAGTTTAATTGTGTTACCTTGAAGTGCATCAGATGCAGCAGATGAGCTAAGCAAATCACTTTCATCAATTTTTGCATTCTCATCACTGGGGCATGGCGAACCTTGATGGAACTTGATTTTTTTCTCTTTTTCAGCAACAGAAGATACTATTTCATCATCATCTTCATCATTGATCAAACACCTGCGTGGCTTTATCCGCCCCCTGGGAAGCAAACCAACGGTTTAAGTAAACAAATAAATTTCAACGTCATAGTTTTCCAGGCTAATGGTTTGGGAATGCAGCCAAATATTGCGAAGCGCTTGTTTGTTCGGACTAACAACATATTAAGCTCGATATGTTTTCCGAACAAATATTCGAACGGCAAGAATAGATAAATAGAATTAACGTAACAGTAGGCTTTGTCTGCTTCAAATCTAAATTATACGAAGAAAGACGGTATTAAATGGTGTTATAGAAAATAAATGTTACTTTCCGTTGTTCACATTTTTCATTTAGGATTAGCATTCAAAGGCGTTTGAACCCATTAATGAAAAACAAGTCATTAAATAAACATTGCATATTTTGTGTTGCTGCCTTCAAACCGGCTGTGAAATGGCAGATCATCCATTAAAATTGCGTTTGAGACCACATGTCCATCGCTACTTCTAACAAATGTAGTATGTGCGATGTTGTGTTAATATTTTACAATATATTTGAATATATTCATAAATATTTTTTCCATATGCGAATTACTTTGTAGAATCTCGGTCAACTTTTTTCCAATTTCCTCTTCGAAACTGACCACGAATTTTTTCAAATGCACGATTCACACTTGGCGGATCACCGTCTGACCTGTTAAAAAATCGATACTTCAAATTTGCTTCCAAATTTTTCAAAATTCCAAATGCATATTCATGCAGATTACGACGTTTCAAGTTACGTGGCTGACAGACGACGAGGTTTGATATAAGTAGGCATGCAACCGATTATATTTTTTTACAATATCGCTGACCTGTCGCGTTTCGTGTGACTTATAAGACACATATACAGCTGTATTTCAATTCTTATAGATTATATCAAGGGCGATATGGATTAATCAACTTCTGTTCCTTGACTGATAGGTTTTAGAGCTGGACCTATTTTGAACTTCCTATTATTTTCGTTTACAGACTAAAGAATATTTAAATTTTAAACAAAAGAACCTCTTAAATTCCCAATACCAACCTGTAGTTATTTTCATCATCTGCTTGGTCTCCTTTGTGTGAAGCAAGTCCGGATGAAGGGATATCGCTATCAGCTGAAGAATATGTATCACGGCATACAGCAGACTCTGGAACATCTGGGATGAGTTGTAAGTCAAGAGGACAAGTCAGAGGAGCGCCGGGCTGTGGTTCAGTTGAAACAAATGGTTGGTGGAATGCAGTGTGTTCGTTGGCTAGACAAGAAAAAAAAACAGGATTATAAATTCAGTAATCTGTCTAAACGATTGGATATTATAGTATGACACAACTAACGTTTTAGGTTAAAAATGAAGTGATTATGCTGCAGTGAGTACCAAATGAAAATCCAGAATTCTTGAAACAAAATTGAGGAAAATGTCTCAAACGCCTAGTTGTGAACGACAGTTTCTGTTTGCCTTGCTGAGTGCTAGAATATATATATTATGAGACAAGTAAACGAAACTGAATTATATATATATATAAAATGGAAATAAAATTTAAATTTCAAGGTATGTACAGTACAGTTGAACTAAGAATCAGAAGATTTTGAACACTACAATTGATTTCGTTATTTTAATTTCAACATTGATACCTTGGTGAATAATAGTGTTGACATTCTTGACAAGTTCAGATACTTTTCTACGAGAATCATCAATCTCTGATCCGCCAATCGCGGGAATACCAGTATGCACATTCTGGGTTGAAACATCTTTTTTCTGATCAGCATCTGTCTGATCTGTTGTTGACGGAAATACCATAATGTCATCAACATCATCATAACTTCTAGCTTGATTAATTTCTATTTGCGACTGTGGTTCTGGTGCACCATTCGGCGGAGATTCAACTACAACGGAGGGTGTTTCGCCAACGTCCAGGACTTGTTCAGGTGCAAGTGACTGAGGCGGTGGGATAGTTGGAGCCGAAATTACATAAGCAGGATTTACAGAATAAGCGTGATGAACTCTTTGAGAAGCTTTGAATTTATCAATTGATTCAACATGAGATACCGTGTCAAGCAACGATTCTGCAAAATAAAGATGACACTTATAACCAATAAATAATTAAATAATTTTTATACGAAAGTTATTGCCGAGTATAGAGAAATTTCCAAAGATTTAGTTGTTTTACGAAAGTAAAATGGTGTAGCATATATGTCATAATAATATATATATAAGTATACATAATATATGTCAGCAAAATGTATGCCAACAACTATAGTAAATCGGCATATTAAACAAATTAAGGCGTTACTACTATATCTTATTTAAAGCAGGGGTGTGCAACCTTTGATACGTGAGGCCCAGATACAAACAACTGGGCGAAACCGCGGGCCGCACCTTTATTTGACATAGGCTTCCTAGTAGTTGCAAGCACAAAACTTTTGGTTATTAATCTCGTTACATGTGTTGTTTGCATTGCACAAGCTAGTTGTTAGTACATTGTAACGTCATTAACTTAGATAATAAGTTTGACTCAGGTATGAGCTTTGCGGCAAAGTATTGGAATTACTCGTACGAGTCGTACTTACCAGATTAAACTAAATTATAAACTCGTTTCGCGGGCCGCACGCAATTTAAAATTGGTACTTCTCCGCGGGCCGCACAATTTTTTCTTGCGGGCCGCGTTTGGCCCGCTGGTCGCAGGTTGCACACCCCTGATTTAAAGCATTATGCGTATAGGACATGGTCTCAAATAGACATGATTCGACAAATGGCAATGTAACTCACCAGCAGGCGACGAAGCTTTTGTTTGTAGACCAATTCTTTTACAGGATCTATATATTGCAAAAGCTCTTGGGACTACAACATCACGAATGTACGAGCCTAGTTCGTAGTCTCTAAAAATTGGTTCAAAATGTTTAGTAATTTAGAATTTGTACTCAACAATGGAGTACATGTTTTTCGACAGTATACATGATAGATTATATTCAAATTGAACATAATGGAAACTTCAAACAATGATACTTCATTTAAATCCATCAGATTAAATGAATACGATTATGTAGCACATTTGACCGAGGTAACGTTCAGGGGGCGATTCTGGGTCCTCTCATGTTTTAAATATACATAGTTTAAATACCTCATTCAATCAAATTGCATTCATCCGTGGATCGGGAGGGGCTTGAATGCAATAAGCTCATACTAACAACTAGATAACAAATAGGCAAAACCTTTCAATTACCTCGTTATGTATATTCGTATCTCATCTTTACCAAGTTCGATTTCTCTCGTTCTATCATTCGTCAAAATTCGATTAGAATAAATGTCCCAATTCCAACCAAAGAAATCGAAAAATGAAGTATCCAGTGCTCCTAAGCTCTCACCAGAAGAAGAGGTTTTCACCGATAAGTCTGATGATGCCATCCACGGTCTTCTCCAGCGCGCAGAATCGTGACCTAAAATGTTAATATGCATTAATAAAACGATCGAATAATTTTATTTTGTTTCAATTTTAACGTAAACGATTCCAAGTCTATTGCTACAAAAAGTTATTAAATATTTATGCATACTTTTATTCCGTAAAAGGAATCGCTATCGAAAAGCGTTTTAATTCAATATAAAGTGAAAAATTGGCCACCTGTTCCTGTATATTCAATGTTTTTCTGAAAATTAAATTTTCTGAAAATTATAAAGTTATAAAGAACAAATTTGAGATGCTAGTTAACTTTGTTTTTTTTATGGTACACGGAAGGCTCGACATTTACTCATATCATTCAAAAATGGGCATTGCTCTTTACTAAGTCTTTAGATGACTAAATCGTCTGTATTGTTCGGAACAAAAGTCATTACTACTGACTAATCGTCCAAAATACAATATGTAGTAGCATAGTAGCCTATACAATAGTTCTGTAATTGGGCGGTAATAAATAATTGAATTTCAATTATTTTTGTCTGTAGTGTTAAAAGTTTTGGTTATTTAAAAAACACTTGCCCTTTTTGGAATCAGTTCTGCGTTTTTTCCATTTGATTGTACTTCCTTCAATTGCAACTAATCTTGGTCCACGATAATCAAGAATCCTGTGACAACGATGTTTCTTTGTTCTTATTCTCGATTTTCGGAATTTGTCTTCCTTTTTACGTTTTGAAACAGGACCATCATTTTCCGAATCAGTACTTAGTTCATCTCCGCCATCACTCGTACAAAAATAGACCTTTCTTGTCAAACAAATACGAAGCTCGATTAAAGTTTAATATCACTATGCGATTGATGAGTCGTATTATAGGTTAGAAACGCTCATGTCATTGCGCCAAAAATTTGTGGTTGGTGTTAAATGTCAACGAGAAGACTGCTGGACAACGCTAGTCGGTCCAGATTTGTTACGTTACTATTTGAAAGCAGTTCTGCGTAAACCTTCTCTGATGTTTCTCGAAAAAGTCGAATGGGATGCCAACAATTTTGACTGTTTGAATTCGGAAATTGAATATGACTTATGCAACAAACATTCCGATTAGTGTAGGGGAATATAGCAAGTTTGAAGCTCTAATATTATGAATAGACCGAGAGGTATTATATTACTGTAGCTTTGTCATACCTTACTTGTACAATCTTGTGGTGTCATAAATGTTTTGTATTGCTTTACTTCAATGTAATCATCATCATGTGGTTTGAAATCGATCAAATAACGTTTGCGTAAAATCTTGTTTGATATATGCTCGTTAGGATAAAATTCAAATTCAATTTCAAATCCCAAGGCCCTATTTGTATCGTTGTCTGTACTACTCTTGTCGTTAGTTGTCGTTTCAGAATTACGGTGGCATGCTCTGGAGGATGGATCTATAGCTTCTGGAGGAAAAGATAAGTATTATTTGTTGAAAATGGGAAACAGTCATACTTGAGGGAGAGTTTAACTTGGTGTCTGTGGACAAAACTATTCTGCGAGATCAATGTCCGTCGTTCAATTTCTGTTAAAAATCAGTTTATTTGTGAAATAAAAAATTATGGAATATAAACGTAATTGAAAATTCCTAAAAAACACAAACATAGCGCCAACATCAATTTCCTTGTGTACGTATTTAACATCACAATGGGATCGAGGATATTGTCTGAATACTGAGTTGTTCGAAATAAAATATTGACCTATGAACTTGGCTCAAATATAGGATCTGAGGTCTAAGATCAACCTAAAAAACATGATTAATACAATAGAATTCATCTATAGCATCAATCTCGCCCAGAAATTCACAATGAAGATAAAAAAACAAGAGAGCTATGCTCAAATATATGGACACGTAGCGCCACCTAATGGCAATAATTTTGATGACGTCATAGCAACAAAAAAAGTAATAGCCTTCTGAAGAAAATTTTTATCTTTAACCACTAAAAATTTCAAAGCAATTGGTCCAGTAATTAAAGAGAAAAGCGACTTTTTAAAAACGTGTCAAAGAACAAGAACAACAACATAATATTGAAACGATCGTTATGTCCACTTCATGTCCAATAAAAAACAACCTATAAGTAACGGGCATGTACGTGAGATATAAAGGTTATTACCTCGTCCTGTACTTCCAACATCATTTTTTGAAGTATGACTTGGCAAGGAAACTGACTGCCGAGCGGACATTTTAGGTAATTTTGTTTTTAATGGCGGATGTTTGCGTGCCACTCGTACGTCTGACTTGATATCTGGTGACTCCGGCCAAGGAGCAGTGAACAAATGCACACGAACATCGCGTAAATGAGTCAATATTTCTACATCGCGCGCATTCAGCATTCCACTCAACATAGGCTCAGAACGTTGAAATACATAAAACCAGAACTTGTGTGGTTTGGCGTCACAATCATTACAGTGTGAAGTTTGGTACATTGCTGCAAGAGTATTAAATAAAAACTGTTATTATTGGATAACCTGCAGGAGAAGCATGCGAGGGGTCAGAAATAGGAAAATTCTCTGCAAATCAACTGAACCTTGTTCACCGAGTTTTTACGACAAATGAACAATCTTTTGGCGATTTCGTAATCTATGATAGTGAATGTATTACCCATCTAAGTGTAAACTCTAACTTGCCCTGCGAATGCAGCATTGGGTGTTTCGTAAACACTTACCGTCGGAAATATGACACAGCATGCGAGCAAGTCCAGCCCACTTCTCTTCTCCAAATGTTTTGGCAAATACTTTAGCACAGCACTCGAACAGCTCACACGATGGCAAATGAGAAGTATTTGCAACGCCCGCACTAGTCGATGGGGCAAATGGACCAGCACTCGCTTTTGGTTGTTGTTTAGAAATACTGGAAATAAACAGTAAGTTATCTGAATCATTATCGTCAAAGAGAATGAATGACTTCTTTGAAATATTGAAATCTAAGAGTATGCCGCAATAAAATAAACAATAAATGTACAATATTTTGATAAAAAATAACATAATTTTGAGTCAGTATGCTTTCATTACGAGATTGAAAAAAAAAACATTGTCTGATTGGATATTTTAATTTAAATACATTTGATCAAAAAATAAACTGATTATTATTAATGTCTTGTATATTATGCTTTTGGGTTATATAGTTTTCCCATGAATTTTGTATGGAACGAAAATAAGCGCATTCCATCAATTCATTGGTAACATGGACTGTTTATGTCATGCTTAAATTCCGAATTCTTGGATATATACTAAACCTGGTCCTGTGATTGTTCCTCTCATGTTTCCGATGATGTTCCTTTGGTTCCACACTGTTTAGTACTTTAGCTGCTTCGAGTAATTTGTTTCGCAGTTTGCATAGTGGGGAATAATAGTTCGTTATATAGGAATTTTCGAGTTCATGCAAATCTTTTTGAAAACGACTTTCTAACATCACCAACTGGTTGTGAACCAACACTAACGCAGAATCCACAGGAGGAGCAGCATGAGGGCGTTTCTGGAAATAAGTTCATAAGCACTAATAAAGATGCCCATAAAACATGTAAATAAGAATGTGGAAGAGATGTCATAATTTAAAAGGTCCAGTCTGGAATGCAAGAATATAATCCAAATCTCCGATCTCTGAAGGTAATTAAATTTTTTTGATACTTTCTATATTATTTTTTTATTCCGGTAGAATTATTACATATAAGATTTAAAGAATACCCACTTTGAAATATTAGGTATTCAATGCTTTAAACTTTATGTTTATACCATTGATTCATTTCAGCTCGGAAAGTGTGTCCTGCCATATTATGAAAAAGATAATATAAATTTGATTACTCGGCTCAAGATTCGCGGTACTCTTGTTTTTTCGAGTTTTCCCGCTGGTACCGGAACGAAGCTGTCGACGTCATCATTCTCCGGTAGATTTGATACAAAATCGGACTGCATTGGTACTATACTTTCAGACACTTCAGTATTGACCTGAACAAGAAATAATGCTTCCATTACCTTTCCACCCACGTTTATTTGAGTGCTTGTGTCTGTGCTGGGTGTAAATGTCCGTGGGTGAAATGAGGGTGCGAATATCGGTTTGTGCAAGAATATGCAGGTGCAAATGTCCTGAATGTAGTTTACGGGTGCATATTACGATACGTGAATGCAAACGCGCTATTACTAAAACTAAATAGTTGATTGAAATTCGTCGAACATTCTCATATATCCATACCAGTGCAAGATGCTATATATATATGATTTCGTGTGCAGAGTTGGCCTGATCGCGTAGCGCCACAATATATTAAAAATAGCACAATGCTAATGTATTTGTTGGATTCTATCACGTATGAACTGAACATTCATCGATTCATCTCTGCGTGTCACTCAATTTACCTATAATCTGCAAATTTGGCGTCATTTCCGGATTATTCCGACTTAAGAAAGTTATCTAATTTATATTTACCTACTTCATTATTTGTGATGACATATTAATTAACAAATTATTTTTTAGGTTTGGATACATACACGAACTCAATACATATTCAACGTACCCCATCGACTGAAATTGAAGTAGCCAGGCGACTGTCATCAGATTGCGATTTAGACACGCTCAACTCAGTTTTATAGCTGGGATTCTGCCATACTGTATTCAAGTGGCTCTGTGGAACAATGAAAATATTTCTTTATATTAAGGTGTGACCAAAGAAACTTCATTACGATTTGATATTACCTACATACATTCACGATGCAAAATAAAGTCATCAATTTCCGAACAGTCTCGTACAAATAATAATAGTAGAACAGTAACGTCTTTCGCAAAGAATCGAATAAGGTCAATGCCATTGGAGTTAGACTAAATGAGTTGAAAATAAAATCATCACACAATACGTTTCAAGCTTGAATTACCTCATTATATTGAGTGCGCTTATGTTTCGTCTTTCTTTTTCTGCTCGGTACAGTACTTTGGCTCCCATCGATGTCGCCATTTTCTGAGGAAGAGATCCGCTTTAGATATTCGCTTGAAAGCGAGCTTGCTTTATTCCTTTTTGATAATGACATCCGCTTTTTCTTGGCCGGCGGAGGCTTTGCTTTACGTTTTGGCGCCATCCCTTCATCTTGTTCCGACCAAACTTTGTTGGTACAAAAATATTTATATTGCTGTATTCGACAAAACATTAAATCTCTTTGTTCGATCACAATGGTCGATAATACCTTGTCAATAACAAAAGGAAATTTCCAAACAAATCTGGGGAAATCCTCTCCATTCACATTTTTTTACCACGAAAAAATAGATTTCGAGTTTTGATATTTATTGCAAATGTGAGAGAGAGTTTCAACAACTACATAATTTATGATGATCACGACACGACAATATTACCTTATACTTGCCTGAGAATAGGTATATACAGTATTTTACGGACCATAAGGCGCACTTTGAATCCGGCGCGCGTTATGATCCGTAAAATACTTGTATGTCGAACCACTTCTGAATTGTCTACATCAGGCGCGCGTGATTGCCTAGAATAGATGACTGTGTTAAACATAACTCATTAAAGCAGGGATGGGTTAAGGTTTTTGCAAGGGCAATATTCCGAAAATTGAGAAATCTAATGTGACGTCACAGTTACTATTCTCCTTCGCTATGACAGTTTCGAATGGGATGCGAAAGTCGATATGACGGGTTATTTTTTGCGGAGCAAACGCGTGCGGCCCTGACAACTAAGGCCAGTATGTTCCCCAAATTTTCATTTTTTTTGGGGGGGGGGGTCCAGATTTAGGGGGTTGAAGAATTTTTGCAACTTTGGAGCGTTTTGGGGTCTTTAATTGCAGAAAGCTATGTAACTAATATAAAATTGAATCGTAAATTCCAACAAATCATGTGGTATTTGTGTCTCCCGAAAATGGTAGTTCAATTTTAAAAGGATGGAAAAAGGTATAAAAAACAACAAATTTCAAAGTTTTATATGACAATAATCTGGAGACTGAAAAAATAGAATTACGCTGATAGCTAGAATTATTGCTGAAATCGAATTGGCACCCAAGTTTAGTGAAGCGTCAATTTTTCCAAAGTTTATAATTTTCGAGTTGGTGAGTCAAGTGCCATCCGAGTCAATTATGAAATCCCAACGGATTTGAAAAATTGCGTCGATTCACTGTATTCTGGAGTCCCTGCTCTTTCGTGTAATGAATAGATGGGCATGAATTGAAGTAGTTTTTATAAACAAGGGTAAATTAATCTTTCACTAACTTATGTGCCTCCAACACTGAGCAATTGATAGTTTCAAAGACAAAACTGGCAGGGGAAGGTGGGGCACATTGAAAAATCAGCTATCCGACTCTTACTGTACTCGTATTTATGTATGTTTTCGATGTTTGGATCTGCCTTTCGGTGCGGTACGACGCCCGTCCGCAAACGGGCATCGGCCGTTCACAGCGACATACTACTGTTCGGTATTTCTTTGCTTTAGTCCACTTGGGGGTTTCAGTCTGAAATAGTTTGATGCCTATGGGGAACAATGCCAAATCCCTCCAAATTTGATGCCTAGAGTTCTTGAGATGCTGATTCTTCGCTGGTTTTCAACGGCATGCTTCGTTCAATTCAATCGACCGCCCCATTGTGCACCAGGGAATTTCTTAGTCGAGAATAAAAACTACATTTGCCCCCCTCTGCATTAGTCCCGCAAGGGTCAAATGAATGAATGCAAGTTAAGACTCAAAAGATGCAAAAGAAAATAAGTGTCCCAACCTTCCTCCTATCTGGAAAACGCAATTTCACAACGACTTTATCCATTTAATAAGTGAAATTCACGGTAAAGTTTCTCTTCTGACAATTATTAAACCATCCAATTCAAATGATCAGAAAAACGCCGCATCTAGTAGGCCCATTGGGTTGGAAACACGAGTATTCTCAGACATTGTGCGATTTAGGCTGGACTTTTTAGGATCACCGCCCAAAAATGTTATTCATAATAAAGTGGCATTTTGCGCCTATATTCAGATATTAGCAAACCCATAGTACAACTCGGACAAGTCGCATTTAGTATGCGCAGCGTTTTCTATTCGGGCGTCTAGTTGGCGATTATTTATAACCAAATAGAGAATCTTTTTTATGAGATTGGTTATGTGTTATCATCATTAGAAGATATCCGCCCTCCTTGACCTATCAGACTGAAAACGGCGTGAAGGAAACTGCAAGAACCGCTCAGTGAAGGCGAGTCCAGACTAAACATTTATATACGCACAAAATTCCAACACACGTTGGCCAATAATCGGTGCGAATGACAAGCAGATTTAATGTTTAGGAGAAAATGCTTAACGTCGAGCATTGGCGAAAAAGGATGAGCCATAAAAAGTAGTCTTTCTAAGCAAACGAATTTAAAAGTCCGATTAGATACACATCAATCCCCCGAATAATGATGAGAACTCATTGGAATGGATGATTCCCAAAGCATAGACTTCTTTACGGTTCCATTACATTTGGACCCACGACAATTGCACCTATGGAAATTGTTTTACGGATATTTGAACCCATACTAACCCTAACCCATGGGTTTTAGCACCTGCGTATAGATTGGACCCGCGAATATACACATGGACTCAAATGTACGGTCACCTTCTTTACATATTTCTGTCACAAAACTTAATCAGAGTCTACACTATACAGCGACGCAACAATTTAAGCAAAACGCTCAGATATCTTTTCACCGAAGTAGATTTTTTAAGCAGGACTGTAAACACCGATTCGTTTGTTAGTTTCAACAAGGTTTCCAAAATTTAGGTATAAATCATATAATTCATTAATCATTAGTCAATCAGTCTTTGGGAGCTTTTTAGTCTAGCGCTGCAGTAATCGAAAACAGGATTGGAATAAGTTGACTGAACTCGTTCGTGCGCCGTTAAGCTTTTCCCACAGACACATCAGTATACATACGGTCTGTAAACTTATATCACAAACGATCGATATTATTTAAAAACTTTTTGCCAATAACACATTAAAAATATATACCGGCATTTGTTATTGTATTTCCAAAAATGCAAGATATGTTCCTCCGAATACAATATATGGTAGTTAGTATTAAATATATTTTTATGTGATAACCAATTGGAAATTATCTTACCATGAAGGTCAATGCTGGCCTGTAATAGTAATGGGTTACAAAAAGAGAAAAAAACGGAAGAGCCACAAAAACATTATAATTTCATTAGTTGAGTAGTCTCAGCAAATGTAATGAAATACAAGAAAATTAAATTATATTGGTCGATTAGTTGATCTTGAGTAAAGCTATGATATAACAATAAAGACTCAAATAAAGTAATGGATACACTGAATTATATTTGTTTCTTTTCTGTGCGACGAAGGTAACAAAATAACACCTAATAAACAAATGAGTGATCAGCTTCTCAAATGCGGTGATAGAGGGGAAATGATTTATTCTTCTAAAATGGGGCAAAACAACTTCCTCACATTGCCAAGTTATGTCTACCTAAATTAAAGCAAATGCCATGCATCCAAAACATTTGAGTGTGTTCAACAAGAAATAGGATTGTTTTAAATGGTCCCAGTTAGATAATTACTTGGTTAAGATTCAGTCTGTAGGTGAGAATGTTTTTACGGAAATGTTTTTACGGAACAAAATTGATTACTGATACATGATATGGAATAATGTGAAATTGTGTGAACCTAGAATCATTTTTATAGTACATAGCAGCAGTAATTTCTGAAACTCGAAAGATAAATGAAAAATCATATTCGATGATACCTTATACATTTTCAAACATAAAAAATAGATAAGGGTAATATTTTAGAATTAGAAAAGAGGCAGCATAGTCAAATTATACCTTAATCCCAAAAATTAGTATTTAAAACTAAAGCCGGAAATATCATTCCATTAATTGCCTTCTGTGCAGATAGATAATAAAGTGCTAACAGTAAGAGAAACTATCCATCATTCTCTTTTTATTTCAATCCCAATGTCTTCAAAGCATCTTCCAACAAAATTTAGATTTTAATCAATGACTTTAACCAGATTATAAATGTATATTACATAACCCATATAAAGGCAACAATGCATACAACAGTATAAGAGATGTGAAACATTTTCCGACTAAGTAATGCAGTTTTATTTTATCCAGCTTCAATCACCTGCAACTCACGAACATATTCAGGCAGTAATTTCAGATAGAAATTATCTCGACATAATTTCCAGGAAAAAGTCCTGTTACTCCGTTCAGTACTCCTTCATACCAACCATCATCATTCTTTCTTACAACATACACGACTTCATCTTCTCGAAGTGAGAGTTCATCTGCGTTTTCAGCAGAATAATCATAGATTGCAATGACTGTAATTAAACAAAAAATTATATTAAAACTAGCGAGAAGAAGGGGGTATGGCTTTCATATTCCAATCCAGCAGAATCAGCATTTACCACGAAAAGTCATATTAATTGACTTGAATAATATTATGGCTTTTTCTAATAACTCAATAAGAATCTATTAACAATTGTCTTTCATTTTAATCCCATCATAAAATAAAAGTGAAATATACAAGAATGATAAACAAAACATATTCATAATTATACATTTGGGTTTTATTTAGTCACTTCTTTACAAACAAGATAAAGTCAGAATCAATATTGCACAAACTTTGAACAAACATCAATAAATTCCGAAAATTTTTTCAATTGATACTATTTGAATTATTTAACTAAGTAATGATTATGTTAGATGTCAATTTGGTAAATGAGTAATTCGGTTCAATCATTGATAAAAAAAAAACCTTTATGCAAATATTCTCTTGGTGCCCAACTTGGATCTGATGAACCATAATTCGAATCATTATGATTGCTGTATTGGTTTGGTAAACCATCTGGTGGTGGTGGAGGCATCATCAGTGTATCATCTGGTGGAGGCAGTGGAATGCCAGGCACTTCAAGCAAAATTGTTAAAATTAATACCTTATAAGTACAGTTTTTCAACAAACAATGGCATTACAAATAATAGGAAATGCTATACGCAAAAAGTGATATATAACAAAAAGGTATATAAGACAAAATTACTTGTTAAAATTGTTATTATTCACAATCATGATGAAATCTTAAAGATTACTGTAATTTTTGTTATAAGTAAGCCTAATAGAAACTTGCTTATATATTGAGTAAGCTAAATGAATATATCATGAATATAACTGGGTGGGACATTACATATCCTGACATTAATTCATGTCCAAATGCAAATTTAACCAGTACAATATATCACCGGTCATACAATATTAAATTGGCATTTAAGATAGGTGTTTCCTAACATATGCTATTCATGTAAGACTACTTGTCTAGAAATCTGTTAGAAAAAAAACTTTGAACAAAACATTATTTCATTAAGTAATATTATGTAGTACAGAATTACCATGCATGTATTCTCTTCGGTGTAACCAGATGCTACCTTTCTCACAAGCTTAAAAATCTTGAGCTAGGTAATCCACTAACGTTAAGAACCAAACACTCACACAGAAATACTCAGATGTGATTGCAAATATTTGACATGACGGTAAAATTTAAAAATATAATTTTATTTTAAGCACAAATACATACATGCGTGAATTGATAAACTTAAAATGATGCTGTACATACCATCATTTGGTGGAGGCAGATCAGATGTATCCGTGTCAAATGATGGAGGAGGTGGAGGGAGTGGAGGATCATAGACTAGATGTTGAACAAGTACAATGTGCAAGCATGCATCGAAAAATTCCACAATTCATGCAGATAAACTCTTAGCTAATTTGCAATGCAGTATTTATATATATTTATGTGTCAAGGCGTGTCCGGAAAATTTGCCACATAGGAAAAATAAAACTTGCATGGAAAAATCGCCGCAAGAGCATTTTGCTGTAAAACATGTATTTGTGATAGCATGAAAAATCGCCGTAAGAGCATTTTGCTGTAAAACAAGTAGGTAGGTATTTGTGATAAAAACAATTGGTTTATAGGGTTAGGGTATGCTCTTAAAAAAAGAATCTTTTTTAAATAAAAAGGTAACTTCAAAAACCTAACTATTTTTATCACAAATACTTGTTTTACAGCAAAATGCTCTTGCTGCGATTTTTCCAATGCGCGAAATTTCCTGCGGCAGGATTCCCTACGGCGGTAATTTCCCACGGCGAATTTTCTTAGAACCTTGTCATGGTAATGATGGGAAATAGTCACAAGTCTTCTGTTGTCTGATCCATTTTATGCCAAGCAGTCATTTTTACCAAAGCATGGTGAATTGCATAATTTTTTTTTATTTCCAACTCAGTATTATTCGAAACGCTTCTAGAAATGTCATTTGTTCTTAAAAATCAAGTATCCCTAGCAGATTATGATTGATTTACATCATTTGCAGACTACATTAATCGAAAAAGAAATTGAATGAACAGATGAATGTTTATTCAATATTCAGCTAAATTGAATAATTATACTACCAAAACAAATGGATTCAAGATACTAAACAAAAACTACACTATATGATTTATGAATATAATTGACAACATCAATGATAAAAAATGCCAAAATTGTCTGCCATCACACAGAACTCAATCTTAGGCATAAACTATATAGTAAATAATTTGTTGAAACTATAGATTTAAAATTGAGCAAGTCACAGCTCTGAATCTTGAAACTACATTTCATTAAAAATGACAATACTTTTTACAACATGCTAACATCAATATATAACCATCGGAAATGGAAAAACATGCTAAAATAATAGGACTAGACATAATGACGTGGTCATACCATCTCGTAAATTTGTTACCAAGTTTACAAAGCTATGCAGAAAGCAAACTCTAGTGCTGTTACTTGACACACACACAAACGACATCAAATTTCTAGTGTTCAGAACATACAACAACAGTTAGGTGAGATTCAAACAAAAATTAAGAATGATTGCGAATAAAACTTACCAGCTGCAGAAGCATATCCCTCATTTGTGTTAGGCATTGTAGGAACCCTATTTTTGTATAAAAAATGAAACACAAACT